>NW_016811643.1:210721-217790 GCF_001698545.2 Rhinopithecus bieti
CGTCTCGGCCTCCCAAAGTGCTGGGATTACAGGCTTGAGCCACTGCGCCCGGCTACTTATTTCTGAAATTTTTTTTTGAGACAAGGTCTTACTCTGTCACCCAGGCTGGAGTGCAGTGGTGCGATCTCAGCTTACTGTAGCCTCAACCTCCCAGGCTCAGTCTCAAGCAATCCTCCCACCTCAGCCTCCCAAGTAGCTCAGACTATAGGCACATGCTACCATGCCTGGCTAATTTTTGTATTTTTGATAGAGACAGAGTCTCACTGTGTTGCCCAGGCTTGTCTCCAACTCCTAGGCTCCAGCAGCCCTCCTTCCTTAGCTTCCCAAAGTGCTAGGATTACAGGCATGAGCCACTGTGCCTGGCCCATTCCTTCTTATTGATGAATAATATTCTATGTTATGGATATATCGTGTTTTATTTATCTGTTCATTTGTTGATAGACATTTGGGTGATTTCTACTCTTTAGCTATTATAATACTGCTGTGAACATTTGTGTACACATTTTTGTGTGGACATATATATGCTTTATTTTTTCTTGGGTGTGAAATTTCTGGATCATATGGTAACTCTACGTTTAACATTTTGAGGAACTGTCAAATTATTTTCCAAAGTGATTGCACCATTTTACACGCCCATCAACAACCTCTAAGAGTTCCGATATTTCCATGTCCTAGCCAACACTTGTTATTGTCTGTCTTAAGTATTGTCTCATTGTGGTTTTTATTTGCATTGCCCTAATGACCAATGATGTTGGTCATCTTTTCACGTGCTTATTAGACATTTGTATACCTTCTTTGGGGAAATGTTTATTCTAATCTTTTGTCCATTTTTTAATTGGGTTATTTGGCTTTTGTTGTTGAGATGTAAAAAGTTTTTAAAACTAATACAGTAATTTTCTAATTTATTTTTAAGGCTAAGGTGTGGTGGCATGCACCTGTGGTCCCAATTATGAAGGAGGCTGAGGTGGTAGGATCACTTGAGCTTGGGAAATGGAGTGCACCACTGCACTCCAGCCAGGAAGTGTAATGGCTAGTTTTATGTGTTAACCTGGCTAGGCTACCGTCCCCAGTTACTCAATCTAACACACTAATCTAGGTGTTACTGTAAAAATATTGTGTAGATTTGGTTGACCCATACAATCAGTTGAAGTTAAGTAAAGGAAATTCTCTTTGATAATTAGTGGGCCTCACCAATCAGTTGAAGGGTCTGACAAGCAAAACAGGTTTCTCTGAGAAAGAAGAAATTCTGCCTGTGGATTGAACTATAGCCTCAGCCCCAGCCTGAGAGTTTCCAGCTTGCTCTGCAGATTTTAGACTTGCCAACCCCTCAATCATATAAGCCAATCCCTTAAAATAAATCTCTTCGTATATGTATATATCTCCTACTATTTCTGTTGCTCCGGAAAGCCCTGACTAATGCAGGGAAGAAGAGGATGTCTTCCTTCCATTAACTCCCCATTTGAATCAATTGGAAACATCAGGCTTGGGAATGAAGGAGGAAGGCCTGGCAGACAAGGAGATCTGAGGGGAGGGTGTTGAGAGCCTCCCGTCTAGAGGAAATGGTACCCCATGTCTAGAGATGGGGAGCAGTGAAAATGTTCCCTGAACAATAGTCCATCTGGATCATCAGATGAATAAGGACTTCTAGAAGCTCAAGTTTAATCACTGTTTTCTTTATTCTTTGGTTTTTGTTTTTTTGAGACAGAGTCTTGCTCTGTTGCCCAGACTGGAATGCAACGGCATGATCTTGGCTCACTGCAACCTCTGCCTCCTGGGTTCAAGCGAGTCTTGTGCCTCAGCCTCCTGAGTAGCTGAGACTGCAGGTGTGCACCACCATGCCCAGCTAATTTTTGTATTTTCAGTAGAGACAGGGTTTTGCCATTTTGGCCTGGCTGGTCTTGAACTCCTGACCTCAGGTGATCCACCCACCTCGGCCTCCCAAAGTGCTGGGATTACGGGTGTGAGCCACTGTGCCCAGCCTCTTTATTATTTATCTCATCTTTGCTATCTCTAGTTTTGAGATGAGGAGCTTTCTTTCAGCCTCCTGTACTCTCAACTAATGATCATGAGCTTTTAGTTCAAGGGAAATAACTTGGTTTTGAGAAGAACAAATGATCCTGTTGCGCTTTGCTACAAGGTCTTTGACTTGCTTTCTGAAGGTTGTCAGCTCTTTATAACATGCTCATCTTGGCATTTGCTTCAGAACTTTCCTCCTCTTGCTCCAATAATGACCTTCCCAGACAGATCATTTATCAAGAGACTGCACTGCTTTGTCATGACGAAGTTCAGTCACTTCATTTCCTCTCTGCAGAAGATTTTGATCTGCACTTTCAATCGACGTTTGCTCAGCCTGAAGATTTTTTACCTGATCTGTCTTGGCTTTTCTGTTTTCTTCTTTAGCAATGTTGATGTAGAATTGATTTTTCTCCCATCTGGGATGTTTAAATGTACACTTGACTTTTCAGCATCAATTTCCTCCCGGCTCCTCTTGTCTGGTCATAAATACTATCTTCACCTGCAGATTCTAAGTTATTACCCATGTTCTCTTCTCCAAGGGAAGCTGTCACATCTTTTATCTTTAGGCCAGGCATGGTGGCATGTACCTATAGTCCTAGCTACTGGGAAGGCTAAGGCAGGAGGATTGCTTGAGCCCAGAAGTTCAAGGGAGCAGTGAGCTATGAGAGCGCCACTGTACTCCAACCTGAGCAAAAGAGATCTTGTCTCAAAACAAACAAACAAACAAACAAATGGAAAAATTCTGCCCCAAACCAAGATTACTGTTAACACATGTAGTATCATAACACACATTAACTCTCTCCCATTGATTCCCCAGGAGAGTAAATCTTAGTCTTACATTGTCAGATACTTCTCCACAGAATTTTGTTGCAGTGGGCCAGGCGTGGTGGCTCATGCCTGTAATCATAGCACTTTGGGAGGCCGAGGCGGGTGGACACTTGAGGTCAGGAGTTCGAGACCAGCCTGGCCAACATGGTGAAACCTTTTCTCTACTAAAAATACAAAAATTAGCTGGCTGTGGTTGTGCATGCCTATAATCCCAGCTACTCAGGAGGCTGAGGCAAGAGAATCGCTTGAGCCTGGGAGGCAGAAGTTGCAGTGAGCCGCGATCATGCCATTGCACTCCAGCCTGGACAACAGAGTGAGACTGTCTCATTAGAAGAAAAAAAAAAAAAAAAAGAACTCTGCTGCAGCATCTCTTAGATTTGTCCGCCGTACAGATTCGTGGTGGAGGTTGCAGTGAGCCGAGATCCCGCCACTGCACTCCAGCCTGGGCAACAGAGTGAGACTCCGTCTCAGGAAAAAAAAAGTGAATGAGGGAGTGAATGAAGCCATCATTTGTCATCTATGAAGATTCACATATAATACTTTGTTGACTTGACAGATAATTCTTTTAGAAAAACTTAAAACTCCTTTCAGAACTCAGTGTAGGACGGTGGAGGGAAGACAAGGTGGTGGCAACTTTGGCCTGGGTTCCTCTCTCCCTCTTGCCCCACCCCCCACACCCACTCTTGTCACCTCCACTATGAGACTTTGAACAAATTGCTGAACATTTTTAAGTCTCCTTTCCTCCTCTGTAGGTGGAGACAGCATTGCCCTCCTCATATGAGTGTTGGGAGGATTATGAGGATGACACAGAACCCAGCACTCCAGGTAAGGGCTTCACTACCTTTTAGTGAACTTCTTTATTCCATTATCCAAGGCACCAGTAACTCCTTCTATTAGACAAATGTTTGGTTATTTTACCCAAGTTGAGCTAGAACATTAAGATAAGAAAACAAAATAGCTGCTATAAACTTAAAAAAAAAAAAAGAAAGAAAAAAAACTCTTTTACTGCCAGAAATAATATGTCTAGTAAACAGAAGAGATTCTAGTAAAAACTTCTAGAATTAATAAGATAATTGGGCAAGGTGACTACATATAAGATAAATATAAAAAGCAAAAAACCGGCCAGGCACGGTGATTCACGGTTGTAATCCCAGCATTTTGAGTGGCTGAGGTGGGTGGATCACCTGAGGTCAGGAGTTCAAGACCAGCCTGGTCAACATGGTGAAACCCCATCTCTACGAAAAATACAAAAAGTAGGGCTGGGCATGGTGGTTCATGCCTGTAATCCCAGCACTTTGGGAGGCTGAGGCAGTTGGATCACAAGGTCAGAAGATCAAGACCATCCTGGCTAAAACGGTGAAACCCCATCTCTACTAAAACTACAAAAATTTAGCCGGGGCATGGTGGCATGCACTTGTAGTTCCAACTACCCAGGAGGCTGAAGCAGAAGAATTGCTTGAACCCAGGAGATGGAGGTTGCAGTGAGCTGAGATTGTGCCATTGCACTCCAGCCTGGGTGACAGAGTGAGACATCGTCTTAAAAAAAAAAAATTACTGGGCGTGGTGGCAGGCACCTGTAATCCCAGCTACTTGGGAGGCTGAGGCAGGAGAATTGCTTGAAAGACCTGGGAGGTGGTAGGTTGCAGTGGAGACCAAGATCGGCGCATGCACTCCAGCCTGGGCAATCAAGAAGAGTGAAATTCTGTCTCAAAAAAAAAAAAAAAAAAAAAAAAAAGCACAAAACCTGTTTTTATTTTTGATTTCTTTAAAAGAAAACTTTACAATAAGGAATAAAAAAACAGCCGCAGACTGTTAGCTCCCCTTCCTCCATTTCCGCTTCCTCTGAAACGCTGCCCCCTAGGCCTGGTTGGTTGAGCAGATTTTTCATTGCCTTTATATATTTGGTTTGGGACAATGAGGTGGGGTTCCATTGTGAGGGGGCTATTTCATCGACTTTTCATTGTCGTTCTCGAGCAGGAGCCACTCAATGCCAAGGCTGCTCTATCAAACTTGGAATGCAAAGGTGGTCAATCTCTTTTTTCTCTTAAATGAATACCTGGAAACAAAATGGCTGTGGGATTTACTTATGATAGCAATCCAAACTATGAACATACTTCAGATACATTTTCTTATAGAGCGTATTGAACCCATAAAAAGAAAACCAACAATTACAAGATATAAAGATTTGAATGAATGAAAAGACACATCATGTTTTGGTATGACAGATGTAATTCGCCCGGCCGCGTCACGGGGTGCGCTCAAGCCTGTAATCCCAGCACGTTGGGAGGCCGAGAACGGGCGGATCACGAGGTCAGGAGATCGAGACCATCCTGGCTAACAGGTGAAACCCCGTCTCTTACTACCAAAAAAAAATACCAAAAAACTAGCCGGTGCGGAGGTGGACGGGCCGCCTGTAGTCTCCCAGCTACCTCGGGAGGCTGAGGCAGGAGATGGTGTAGAACCCGGGAGGCGCGAGCTCTGCAGTGAGCTGTAGATCCCGGCCCACTGTACTCCAGCCCTGGGCGACAGAGTGAGACTACCGTCTCAAAAAAAAAGAAAAAAGAAAAGATGTAAATCATAAAAGCTCTTTAAAATTACTATAATAAAGTTTACTGTAGTTCCCAGCTAGAATATTAATAATTTCTTTTTTTAAAAAGAATTATCAAAAGTACGAAAAATAAGAACAGAGGAGGAAACCTGTTCTCCAGAAATCAGGATTGACCAGAAAACCACTGTAATCAGAGCAATTGGCAGCAGAGACTGCTAGTCTACCCTCAGTATTCATTCTTCCTTAGAACCCTAGATCTACATCTGGGTACATAGCCACTTGGAATAAAGACCACATCTCCTAGCCTATCTTTGAACTTAGTGTGGCTATGTGAGTAAATTCTGGCAAATGAAATACTGGTAGAAGTGTCCTGTGCAACTTCAGAAAATGTCCTTAGAGGGAGAGAGACATCTTTCTTTGTCCCTTTCACCTTCTGTTGATTGGAAAGCAGCCATTTTGGCTGGAACTGGAGCAGCCATCTTGGACTAGGAGAAAAAAGCTATATGTTGATGGTGGAAGAACAACAAGACAGATGGAGCCTGGGTCCCTGAAACTGTGGAAGGGACCCAGGACTTATCTCGGGACTTAATTAATGAGAGAGAGAAATAAACGTTTATTTATTCAGTTTAAGCCACTATTACTTTATTTTTTCTGTCAATCACAGACAAACCTGGTTCTAATTGATATTAAATTTGGTACCTGGAAAAAGACTACTACAAGTGACAGAACCTAAATGCTTAACTAATGAATGCAGGTGGGTGGCAGATGGCAAGGACTCAGACATTGCTAACTGGGAAGCTTGTGATCCTTGTTATGCAGTAGTCAAATATTTGATCAAAACCATGTGTTTCAGTTAGCTATTACTGTGTGGCAAACCACCTCCAAACTTAATAGGTTAGAACAATAAGCGTTTTATTACCTCTCACCATTCTGTGGGTTGACCGTGATCGCTGGGTGGTTCTTCTGCATCTCACAGGGGTATTTCATGAGGTTACAGTCAGATTGGAGCTGGGGATGAATATGAAAGTTGGCCTCATTCACGTGTGTGGCACCAGGATAGCCAAAAGCTGTGACCTTTCCCTCCATGTGGCTTAGCCTGGGCATCATAACATGGCGGCTGGATCACAAGAATGCAAAAGTGGAAGACCTTCTTAAGGCTTAGGCCTAGAACTGGCAAGTGTCACTCTGCCACATTCTATTGGTTAGAGTGAGTCACAGGCCCAGCCCAGATGTAAAGGGAGGATACTACACAAGGCTGTGAATATTGGTGACATGGTTCTCTGGAGACAATCTTCAGACAATAGCTACCTCACCTTGGAAGGCAGGTCTTGGACTGACTGAGGTTATAGCAATGCAATGGAGCCATGTAGAAATGATAAGGAAATTCAGGGCTGGGCGCAGTGGCTCACACCTGTAATCCCAGCACTTTGGGAGGCCAAGGCGGGTGGATCACTTGAGGTCAGGAGTTCGAGACCAGCCTGACCAACATGGTGAAACCCTGTCTCTACTAAAAATACAAAAGTTAGCCGAGTGTGGTGGCACGTGCCTGTAATCCCAGCTACTCCAGAGGCTGAGGAATTGCTTGAACCTGGGAGGCAGAGGCTGCAGTGAGCCAAGATTGCGTCACTACACTCCAACCTGGGCAACAAGAGTAAGACTCCGTCTCAAAAAAAAAAA
>NW_016811643.1:218154-228539 GCF_001698545.2 Rhinopithecus bieti
AAAAAAAAAAAAAAAAAAAAGATACAGAAATTCAGAATGTTCCTGTTGTCTGGCTTCTTCTTGTTACTTTTAGCAAGTCCCGTGAGAGAGAAAATCAAGCTAGAGTTGGCTTCTTTGCACAGCTTTGCTAAGGGAGGAACTCTTTGCTATAACCTATAATCTGGGTTGATTGAGAATCCTGTAATTTTGAGTTCTGCAGACTTGAAAAAGCCATTGCTTCCACACTGAAGCAGTTATAAGCGGTAACTGCAAAGTGGTAGCCTTAGCAGGAATTAAGACTGGTGCCCTCTTTAGAAAAGCTGTGAGCCTGTTGGCAAAGAAGGAGTTAAAGATGGTGCTTTCCCACTCAAGCCAGTTGTTTCAGATGGCTTGAAGAAAACCATCATTAAGTTTGGGGAACAGCTGGTAAGTAAAAGATCAGAGTTTTCAGGCTTGGAAGCCACGTCTAGATAAAATTTTTGCCTACAGTTACTCATATTGGAACTGACCAGAACAAAATGGATTAAACACCTATGACATTTTTGAAGGAATAGTGCTATCAATGAAACCCCAAACTGTCTGCAAGAGCCTGTGACTGCTCAACCCTCAAAACACTCCTTGGGCTCTCAAACCTGCCCCAGCAGGAAGTGAACTTGGATGCCTGTGAATTGCCCAAGAAGAGAACATTCTTCACGGATGGCTTGTGTGCTGCTTCTCAGCAATGTTGTGCATCTAGGAATTAAGTGAGGACTGTTGACTTACTCATTAGTTTAACCAAATGCTTCCATGTACCAGGCATGGGGTTAGTACTGGGGTTGCAGTTGTAAAGGGAGGAGCAGCAGCTGAGGGTTTGGGGTGGGGGGTGCTTGGACCCCTACCCACTCAGACTCATCATCCACAGCTATGTCTCCTTTGGGAGGCCCTTTTGAAGGGATCCAAAGGCCCCACCTCTCCCTCTGTTGCTGGTCTCACTTCTGGGTATCCTGGCTGCACCAGCTTCCTTCTATGTCCTAGATATGTCAACTTTGTTGGATTTCCCAGTTCATCCCTGTATTTGGGTCTGCCATTGACATTTGCTAATACACTGGTTAAATAGGTTGCATGGGTTGGAGGGACTCATGGCCCTGGTGCCTTCAGACAGATTATCCCCAAGATTGGACTGTGCAAGGCAGTTGCTTGCAATCTATTAAGCCATGGCCCTTTTATTTTATTTTACTTTTTTTTTCTGAGACAAGGTCTTACTTTGTCACCCAGGTTGGAGTGCAGTGGTACAATTATGGCTCACTGCAGCCTTCACCTCCCAGACTCAAGCGATCCTCCCACCTCTGCCTCCCAAGTAGCTGGGAATATAAGCATGTGCCACCATGCCTAGCTAATGTTTTATTTAAACTTTTTTTTTTGTAGAGATGAAGTTTTACTACTTTGCCCAGGTTGGTCTCAAACTCCTAGGCTTAAGCAGTCCTCCCGCCTTGGCCTCCCAAAATGCTGAGATTACAGGCATGAGCCACTGTGCCCAAAGAATGGCCCTTTTACACAGTGCAAAAAACTCCACGTCCCACCCAAGCAACCCATTCCACATTCAATGACCGGTGACAACAGCAAGCATGTTTGAGATTATGTTTTTAGTTTTATGCTTTAAAAGTAGGGGTATGAATAGTTTAGACATGAACTCTAGTCATCTAGTCATAACATGGCATAAATCCCAACTCTTTATAGATAAACATGCCTGATCAGGAGGAACTCTAAGAAACAGCCTGTATCAGGCAGGGCTTTTGGTTGTACACACAGGAAGTTGGGTCTTGCTTAAGCAAAAAGTATGTTCTGTCCCTCTGCCCCTGGTCTTCCTGTGTCTGCTTCATTCTCTCCTACCTACCAGCCCTATGAGAAAAAAATCCCAGAGAAGGATACTGATTGGCCCAGCTTCTGTCATGGGCTTATCTTCTGTTTGTTTGTTGTTGTTGTTTTTGAGGTGGAGTCTTGCTCTGTCACCCTGGCTGGAGTACAATAGCGCAATCCTAGCTCACTGCAACCTCTGCCTCCTGGTTTCAAGCAATTCTCCTGCCTCAGCCTTCTGAGTAGCTGGGATGACAGGTGTGTGCCAACACGCTCTGCTAATTTTTGTATTTTTAGTAGAGATGAGGTTTCACCATATTGGCCAGGCTGGTCTCAAACTCCTGACCTCAAGTGATCCACCCACCTTGGTCTCCCAAAGTGCTGGGATTATAGGCATGAGCAACCGTGCACAGTCTGTCATGTGCTTATCTTCTAGCCAATGGGCAGGTTCTGTTTTCCTACAAAAGGGTAGGAGGGGAGGAAGGGCTGCTGGGAGGACTTAAACAATAGCCTACACATTTGAGCAGAGACAGTAAGGCTCCAGGGAGCAGAACTTTACTGAGAAGTAGTTACTTGAATGGCTACTTTGGTTATGTAAATATAGCATAAATTGATACCAGTGTTCTGGGAGAAGGGTGGTGATACAGGCCTCTGGTGTCTTTAGAAGACCTCTCCTCTTGCCCATTGATCTGGTCCCTGGGAAGGAAGTAGAAAACTTTACATTCCAGACAATGAACCTCCCAGAAGCATAAGGTCATATTGCTATAACCTTGGCTGATCTGATATTAGCTGAACCTGCAGGAAAAGATGTGAAGGGCCTCAAAGTCTCTTGCTGTAAGGAATACTGGAAACATATGCCTTTCTTCTGCTCAGCTCATGGCTGGAGCTGGAGCTCCATGCCTCCCTCTCCTCCCTCCAGAGAGAATGAATTTCTATGTTTTGAGAATACCTGCAGTGACTGAACAGGAGAAAGGAACTCAGAGAACCCAACCTGCTCATCTGGCTGGAGGCAGCACTCAGCAGGAGGGCCTGAGCCCCTGTGGTCTGTTTAGGGCTGTGAATCAGCCATGGTGCAGGGATCCTTGCACTGGGTGGAATTTGGGGGCAGGACTATCCTCTTCGAGTGAAATACACCTCCAGAGTTCTTGGACAATTCTAGGTCTGGTGACCAAGAGAGATATGCTAAAACCCTTGCTATAAACAGAGATGAATCAATTGACTGTGTGATCCAGCAATCCACTTCTGGGGATGTACACACACGTGAGTTGAAAGCAGGGACTTGAACAGATATTTGTACACCCATGTTCATAGCACCATTATTCACAATAGCCAGTAGGTGGGGGCAACCCAAGTGTCTATCAATGGACCCCTCTTCAGAATAATGCTTTGTTTTGTTTTGTTTTTGAGACAGGGTCTCAGTCTATCACCCAGACTGGAGTGCAATGGCAGTGGCACTATCATAGCTTCACTGCAGCCTTGATCTCCCAGGCTCAAGTGATCCTCCTGCCTCAGCCTCCTGGGTAGCTGGGACTACAGGCATGCACCACCACGCCTGGTTAATTTTTTTTTTTTTTTTTTTTTAGTAGAGACATGGGTCTCACTATGTTGCCCAGGCTGGTCTCAGACTCTGGAGCCCAAGGGATCCTCCTACTTTGGCCTCCCAAAGTGCTGGGATTATGGGAGTCAGCCACCATGCCTGACCCAGAAGCATGTCTTTAAGTATCAAAAACACATAAGATTTAAAAGTTTGAAAGTTGATCATGCAAACTGGGTCATTCTCATCATACCCAACTAAAACAAAGTCAAGAAGCCAGGGGGAGAAAACACTCAGGACACATTACATTGCCCTAGAGTATAATTCCCTGCAAGCCTGGCTGCTGAAACTGCCTGCTGTATATAACCTGAGACCAGTTTGATCTATAACTGCTGAGATAACTTCCTGAAACTCTAGGACTCATTTTGGCCACCGCCATCGCTTACCAATCAGAACTTGCCAACTCCCCAGAACCTTCTTAGTGCCAAGGAACTTTCTCAGAGAGCAATATGTAACATTTTTCTTGTTTTATAAAACCTCCAACCTTCTCTTTGCTCTTCGGTCATACTAAAGAGCACCTAGTCTGCATGCATGCCCCAAATTGCAATTCTTTTTTCTCAAATAACATTTTAAATTTAGAGATTTGTCTCTACTTATTTATTAATTATTATTATTATTATTACTATTATTATTTTGCAGAGACAAGATCTCCCTATGTTGCCCAGACTGGTCTCAAACTCCTCTGGTCACCTCCCAAAGTATTCGGATTACAGGCGTAAACTACCAAGCCCAGTCTGTCTCGACATTTTTATTTTGACTTCAACAAAGAAAACTAATATGACTGGGAGGTCAAGGCGGGCAGATCACAAGGTCAGGAGATCGAGACCATCCTCGCTAACACAGTGGAAAAATTAGCCGAGCGTGGTAGCTGACGCCTGTAGTCCCAACTACTCAGGAGGCTGAGGCAGGAGAATGGTGTAAACCCGGGAGGCGGAGCTTGCAGTGAGCCAAGATCGGGCACTCCAGCCTGGGCAACAGAGTGAGACTCTGTCTCAAAAATAAAATAAAATAAAATAAAATAAAATAAAATAAAAATAAATAAATAAATAATGAGATCCAGAGAGACATTAAAATGAGACAGCAGACCTGGCGCAGTGGCTCATGCCTATAATCCCAGCACTTTGGGAGGCCGAGGCAGGCTGATCACTTGAGGTCAGGAGTTCAAGACCAGCCTGGACAACATGGTGAAACTCCGTCTCTACTAAAAATACAAAACTTAGCTGCTCACGGTGGTGCTCACCTGTAATCCCAGCTACTCGGGAGGCTGAGGCCGGAGAATCGCTTGAATCCAGGAGGTGGAGGTTGCAGTGAGCTGAGATCACGCCACTGCACTCCAGTCCAGGCGACAGAGCAAGACTCCATTTCAGGAAAAAAAAAAAAAAAGACAGCATACCATGTACCCACAAAAATTAAAAAAAGAAAGAGACAGCAATCTCATCCTACTTTTCCCTTGAGCTATGTATTCATCTCTTAGAACTGCTTGCTATTGCCACAAATAGCTAGAAGTTAACCTAATAATGCCACACTGGACCTTGTAACCCACACTCTATAGCTTAACAATGTATAGTCAATTACTAATCAATGTTCTTTCTATAATCCAATGAGAATTCCTGACAAACAACTTTGCATCTGCACACAAAAAAATGCCCTTTTTTGCCTTAAAAAATCCACTTGTAACTGCTGCTAATTGGAGTGTGTATTCATGGCAACTTTAATCTATGCTCCCGAGTTCCAAGCTTGGCCTATTTCTCTACTCATTTTGCCTCAGTTTCTTTTTAAGTTGACAAGTGTTAGAGAATATTAAATGTAATTCTTTCTCCATCCAAGTTCCCAGACCTCATAATTACACGAGTCAGTGGATTCCACATTAAAATGCCCCCCGCCTTTTATTTTTAGAGACAGGTCTTGCTCTGTCCCCCAAGCTGGAGTGTAGTGGCACGATCATAGCTCTCTGTAGTTTTGACCTCCTGGGCTCCAGTGATCCTCTTTCCTGAGCCTCCCAAAGCACTGGGATTACAGATGTGAGCCACTGTACCTGGCCTAAAATATCTTTTTCTAGGGTTGGTGCTCATAAGCATTATGATATCTGCTCCATTTATTAAAGTGACCCTGTTTTCTGGAGGTTGCCTGGCATCCCAACAGCCTGCAGCCCAACGTATCAGATGCATCTCTTTGAACATAGAACACAGCTCAAACACCACAGCCCCAGGAAGTCCTGCCAGAATACCCAGGTTTCTCTGCCTGTGCTATGAGCTTCCTCCAGGTTCCCATAGTCAAGGGCTTCCCTTTATAATACCACAAGGTAATGTTACTGTTCATGTCCTCCTTTTTTTTTTTTTTTTTTTTTACAGTCTCTCTCTGTCACTCAGGCTGGAGTACAATGGCACAATCTCGGCTCACTGCAACCTCTGCCTCCCAGGTTCAAGCGATTCTCATGTCTCAGCCTCCCGAGTAGCTGGGGCTACAAGTGCATGCCACCACGCCCAGCTAAGTTTTGTCTTATTAGTAAAGACAGAGTTTCACCATGTTGTCCAGGCTGGTCTTGAACTCCTGACCTCAGGTGATCCACCCACCTTGGCCTCTGAAAGTGCTGGGATTACAGGCATGAGCCACCATGTCCAGCCGTTCATGTCCTCTTTAATCTTCATTCCATCCCCATGTATTTATTGAACTCCTATTGTATACCAGACATTATACTAGGTACAGAGTATCTATCAGTGAAAAGACAAAGTCCTTAAGTTCTGAAAAGAGGAGAGAGGAAAAATAGAAGACAACCAGTACCTGAGCAAGATAATATGATGAATACCAAAGGAAATAAACAGCATGTTGTAATAGAAATGATGGTACAGTGGGCAGGGGAAATTATGGTCAGGGAAGCCTTTCTTGAGGAATAATATCTAAGCAATTGCACAAAGGGGGAAAAAAAAAGGAGTGAAACCCCAAGAGGAAGAGCAGCCTAGTCTGAAGAAACAGCTGTTCCAAAGGCCCTGGGGCAGAGAAGAGCCTGCTCTCAAATGAGAACAAAGAGGCTGTACCTTTGGGAATAAAAAAAAGGAGAGTGTCCAGGCGCAGTGGCTCACGCCTGTAATCTCAGCACTTTGGTATGTGGGGGTCCGTCCTGCAGACCCTAACCCAGTGATGGATGAATAACATACCCTGACACAGATATTATGCTTGTCAGTCCAGCTGAGAGTCTGGGCCGCTTACAGGCTCCCAGGAGAGTGCTGTAAAGAGTTGCAACTGCAGCCCCTACTCACTGGCCCTCCCAGCATTTATTCAGCACACATTAAATGACAAAAGTCTCACATAAACACCACTAGAAGGTAATTACCGTTGCTGATCCCCAGAGTAGAGAGCAATCATGGACCCATGGATGGTCAAAGGTTAGTCTTAGGACCACATGAGTAAACAAGCTATTTAGGTAGACTCCTCTACATTCCTTTGTTAATTACCCTTGTTATAGCTCAAAGAGGATTAGGCTGCCTTCAGCCATAACTCTATCCTGAGGTTTTCGCAAAAACCTTCTGGCCTTCCAAGAAGGTTTGTGTTTATTTTACAATTTTTCCCACCATCCTGACTGAATCCCTACATTGGAAGGCCGAGGTGGGCTGAACACAACAAGGTCCAGAGATCAAGACCATCCTGGCCAACATGGTGAAACCCCTTCTCTACCAAAAAACAAAAATTAGCTGGGTCTGGTGGCGTGTGCCTGTAGTTCCAGCTACGGGGGAGGCTGAGAGGCAGGAGAATCGCTTGAACCCAGGAGGCAGAGGTTGCAGTGACCTGAGATCACACCACTGTATTCCAGCCTGGCAACAGAGTGAGATTCCATTTCAAAAAAAAAAGCAGGAGAATGGAATGAGATTGTTCAGAGAGGAAAACATGAGCAAACACATATTGAATGTGTGGAAGGCCTTGGAGGGTTTTCAGCAAAGAAATAACATGATGTGATTTCTGTTTTTAAGCTCCCGCTACCTGCTGGGTGAGAATGGCTTTAAGTGCAACCACAGTGGAAGCAGGGAGACTAGTTAGGAGGCAAGCAGGAGATGGATATGACTTGGAAGGGGGGTGGTGGACGGATTTTGCATGCATTTGGGAGATTTTGGTAACTTGCTGATGGATTGGGTGTAGATCTTGAGGGAAAAGGAGAATTTAGGAAAGACACTCAGATTTCTGGCTTGAAGTGGAGTCATTTGTCTGTGAATATTTAAATATATACAAAATATTTATAGAAGGACACCTAAGAAACTCCATGGGAGGTATAGCAGATTGCAAAAGATAGACACAAAATTCCTTGCATTCCCTGTATGCACAGAGCTTTGTAATGTGACTTTGCTGCTTTTCTCTTCAGGAGTGGAGTCTATATTATTCCTTATCCTCAAATTTGGCTGACCAGGTGACTTACTTTGACCAATAGAATGCAAGTGAAGTGATGTCAGAGTTCTGGGCCTAGGTCTGAAGAGGCCCTGCAACTTCCACCTTTTTTCTCTTGCTGCCTTGAGACTGCCACATACAGAAGTCCAGGCTGCCCTCCTTAGGATGAGAGACCTCAGGGAGAGGGGCCCAGCAGCCAGTCAGTGTGAACAGTGTGAACAGTCACACTAGTGAGTGAGGCCATTGTAGTTGTATCCCCACCAGTTTATCAGAGGGCTGAAGCAGCATGATTCATTCCAGGCAAGACCAGCAGAAGCACTGCTCTGCTGAGCCCAGCCCAAATTACTGACCCACAGAATCCTGAGCAAAAAAAAAAAAAGGTTATTAAAAAAAATTTTTTTTACCTGGGCGTGGTGGCTCACACCTGTAATCCCAGCACTTTGGGAGGCCAAGGCAGGAATATCATTGAGGTCAGGAGTTTGAGACCAGCCTGTCCAACATGGTGAAACCCCATCTCTACTAAATATGTAAAAATTAGCTGGGCGTCGTGGTGGATGCCTGTAATCCCACCTACTTGGGAGCCTGAGGTAGGAGAATTGATTGAACCCGGGAGGCAGAGTTGCAGTGAGCCAAGATCGCGCCACTGCACTCCAGCCTGGGTGACAGAGTGAGACTCCATCTCAAAAAAAAAAGATTTTTTTTAAAGGTTGTTGTTTTAGGCCACTATGTTTTTATGTTTTGGATTGGTTGAATACACAGTAATGGATACCTATTATGGGAGGGAACTGAATGATTTCAATGGTTGGAAAATATGAATGGGAAAGAGGATTTTTTTTTTTTTTAAGACGGGATCTCCCTCTGTCACCCAGCCTGGAGTGGAGTGGTGGGATCATAGCTCACTGCAGCCACGATATCCCAGGCTCACGCGATCCTGCCACCTCAGTCTCCTGAGTAGCTGGGACTACAGGTGTGTCCACCATGCCTGGCTAATTTTGTTTATTTTAGTAGAAATGAGGTCTTGCTATGTTGTCTAGGGTGGTCTCAAACTCCTGAGCTCTAGTGATTCTCCCACCTTAGCCTCGCCTCCCAAAGTGCTGAGATTATAGGCATGAGTCACTGTGCCTAACCAGGAGAGAGATTTTAATTCACCCTTTTGTATCGTTTGGATTTTAAAACTTGTGAATGTATTAACAATTTATTCTCCTCAAAAAATGTATACTACATTCAATGCATAAAATACATCTCTATTTTGAACATAAAGAGTGTAATTTTTGGGCCGGGCGCGGTGGCTCAAGCCTGTAATCCCAGCACTTTGGGAGGCCGAGGCGGGCGGATCACGAGGTCAGGAGATCAAGACCATCCTGGCTAACATGGTGAAACCCCGTCTCTACTAAAAATACAAAAAACGAGCCGGGCGAGGTGGCGGGCGCCTGTAGTCCCAGCTACTCGGGAGGCTGAGGCAGGAGAATGGTGTAAATCCGGGAGGCGGAGCTTGCAGTGAGCTGAGATCCGGCCACTGCACTCCAGCCTGGGAGACAGAGCCAGACTCCGTTTCAAAAAAAAAAAAAAAAAAAAAAAAGAGTGTAATTTTTAAGTGATCCATCATTACCATAGATTTTTTTTTTTTTGAGATGGAGTCTCATTCTGCCGCCCAGACTGTAGTGCAGTGGCACCACCTGGCTCACTGCAACCTCTGCTCCCGGATTCAAGTGATTCTCCTGCCTCAGCCTCCCCAGTAGCTGGGATTATAGGGGTATGCCTCCACCACTCTCAGCTAATTTTTGTACTTTTAGTAGAAACGGGGTTTTGCCATGTTGGCCAGGCTGGTCTCGAACTCCTGATATCAGGTGATCAGCCTCCCAAAGTGCCAGGATTACATGCGTGAGCCACCGCGCCCGGCCAATGCCATTTTATATAAGGGATTTGAGCATCTGTAGATTTTGGTATCCACTGGGGTCCTGGAACCCACCGCTAACCCCACTGTATATATTTACATACAGTAAATGTATTTGCAGTTTTTTATTTAAATATACTGTTGTAATAACAGAAAATTATTCATTTCGTCCCCACTAAATACATTTGAACGAGTATTTGAGGAATGTTATATTATTTTACTTATTTGTTTTTTTGAGACGGGGACTCACTCTGTTACCCAGGCTGGAGTGCAGTGGCATGATCACGGCTCACTGCAGCCTCGAACTCCTGGGCTCAAGGAATCCTCCCGCCTCAGCTTCCCGAGTATCTGGGACGGCCGGCGCACGCCACGAGCCCAGTTAATTTTTAAATTTTTTTTGTCTCACTATTGCCCAGGTTCAAACTCCAGAACGCAAGCTATCCCCCCACTTCGGCCTCCCAAAGTGCTGGGATGACAGACGTGAGCCACCACGCCTGGCCAAGAATGTCATTTTAATGGCACATCAAGTTATTTGTCTTTACCAGGGCACCCCGAGATCTCCATCTGGCTCTTCTGCTTTAAAAGGATAAAATATCAAGCTATTCCTGGTTGAAGCCAAACCCCTGCCGCAGACGAAAGGCATTACTTCCCCCTTGTGGCCATATTTGGTTGCTGCACCCAAGTCAGACCCCGGCCCCCGCCTCCCCCGCC
>NW_016811643.1:229890-234631 GCF_001698545.2 Rhinopithecus bieti
TTCTTTCTTTTCTTTTCTTTCTTTCTTTCTTTCTTTTCTTTTCTTTCTTTCTTTCTTTCTTTCTTTCTTTCTTTCTTTCTTTCTTTCTTTCCTTCTTTCTTTCTTCCTTTCTTTATTTCCTTTCTCTTTTCTTTTTTTCTTTTCAGGATCTTACTCTGTCACCCAGGCTGGAGGACAGTGGTGCAATCACAGCTCACTGCAATCTTGAACTCCTGGGCTCAAGTGATCTTTCTCCTCAGCCTCCCAAAGTGCTGGGATTAGAGGTGTGAGCCACCATGCCTAGCCTGAATCATGTTTTTAAAAGCTCCTTCTTTGGGGAGGTGGGAGGGACTGCTGATTTATTAAGATGAACCATGGTGGATGAAGGGCCACAGAAAGTGGACCCCTGGGGAGGACTCCTGCATAGATGGCACTGCTGGAGCTACAGACCCTGCCCCTCCCCTGCCTCTCACACTGGATGCATCCTGAGGAGCATATCTGGTTGAGAGGACAGAGCCAGTTGCAATCAGCAGATATTGACATTGGTCAGTTCAAGTTTGTGTCTATTCTGCTGTCTCTATCTCTAGGTTTCTTCTTTGTATAGCACTTTGTCATGCAAAGAGGTTATGGGATGCTAACTACTAGCTCTGCTCAGTGGTGCAGATATAAAATAGGATCTAATAGGGAGAAATGAGCAAGCAGAGAAGTAGGGCACAAGCAATCCCTGGAACGCTCATTACCCCACTTTCTGTAATGCTGAAATGGGGAAGGAACATATTTTGCTGACATGAATGATAGAAAAAGGAACTTATAAATAAGATCCACAGAGGGGAGGGAACAGCTGTGTGACTATGTCACATTAGAAGCTCCCATGTAGAAAAGTGACCTTATTAGAATGGGGGAGCCCCTGGAACCCAGTGGCTGATAACAGCAGCCAGTTCTTCCATTTGTCTAATTCAGACTTGCTGAACTAGAAGTCTGCGGAGATGAAACTGACTTCTAAGGACATCCAGATGTATCTCTTCTCACATGTAAAAAAAAAAAGTGTCAAATAGAACATTTTTGGCTGTAACTGACTCTTTCTAACCAAAAGTGACTTGAGCCATTGAAGTTTTGGTACCTTGCTTAACAAGAAGTTAGCAGAATAGTCCTTGGATTGCCTCAGTGGCTCAACCTGTCATCGAGGGCCTGGCCATCTCTCCCCTCAGCCACTTTCTGTGGCAACACCTTCCCTGAAGGTTGCGAGATGGCTGCTGCAGATCCAAATATCACAACACGACCTGACAACACCCAAAACCTAGATGGGAATATCAGAAGAGCTTCCTGCCCTGTCTCTCCTGTATTTTTCTTTTTCTTTTTTTTTCTCAAGTAAGAAAATCTTTCTTAAAATCCTGCCCCTCAGCAGACTTGCCCTTTCATTTCATTGGTCAGAACTGGGGCCCGAAGACACCACTTAATGAACCACAAAGGAAGGAGACAGTACTACCAGGGCTGGATTAGACCAATCATGACTCATGCTGTCAACAGGGAAGAAAGAAAATGCCTGTTGGGAAGTGACCAATAGTGTCCATCATAATTGGTTTTGTTCTTTTCTCTGATGACAGAAGTCATGTATGTTCATTATAGAATATTTGGGAAACCCAGAAAAAGGTGAAGAAGAAAATAAAATCCCCTCAGATTCCACCACCCGGATCCAACTACTGTCTTACCCCTTTGCACTGGTTTTATCCATCTTTGTACTCTAGTCCTTCCATCCTTATTCTGTACCAGCCCTTGAAATCTGCCCATCTCTCTCAAACCACCTTCCATTCAGTACATGGTCCCAAACTTCATTCTTTTTTTGTTTTGTTTTGTTTAAGACAGAGTCTCACTCTGTTGCCCAGGCTGGAGTACAGTGGTGCAATCTTGGCTCACTGCAATCTCTGCCTCCCAGGTTCAAGTGATTCTCCTGCCTCAGCCTCCTGAGTAGTTGGGATTACAGGCATAAGCCACCATGTCCAGCTAATTTTTGTGTTTTTAGTAGAGATGGGGTTTCGCTATGTTGGCCAGCTGGTCTCAGACTCTTGGCCTCAAGAGAACTGCCCACCTCAGCCTCCCAAAGTGCTGGGATTATAGGCATAAGCCACCGCGACTGGCCTTCTCCCTCATTCTTTTTTTATTATTATGAAAAAATTAATAAATAACAGAGTATGTATAATCGGGAGGCTGAGGCAAGAAGACAGCATGAGCCAAGGAGTTTGAAGCTGCAGTGAGCTGTGATTGTGCCACTGCGCTCCAGCCTGGGTGATAAAGCAAGACCTCATTTCTAAAAAAATAAAAAATAACAGTGTATGTATAATAGATGTGTGAAGTTTAAAGAATAATGGTGTAATGAACACTTATGGACTCACCACTCAGCTTGAAAAACAGAGAATTACTAATACTCTGAAACCCTGTGTGCCCTCCGCAGTGACATCCTTTCTTTTCTTTTCCTGAATTTCCCGTTGCTGATTATATTAGTCAGTTGCCACAAAATGCCATGTGTTGCCTCAAAACTCAGTGAGGGCTGGGTGTGGGTATGGTGGCTCACGCCTGTAGTCCTAGCACTTTGAGAGGCCGAGGTGGGCGGATCACTTGAGGTCAGGAGTTTGGGACCAGCCTGGCCAACATGGTGAAGCCCCCATCTCTACCAAAAAAAAAAAAAAAAATTCAAAAATTAGCTAGACATGGTGGTGCGTGTCTGTAATTCCATCTACTCGGGAGGCTGAGGTGAGAGAATTGCTTGTAAGGAGGTGGAGGTTGCAGTGAGTCAAGACTGCGCCACTGCACTCCAGCCTGGGCGACAGAGTGAGACTCTGTCTCCAAAACACAAAAACAAAAAAACTTAATGAGCATTTACCTCACTCTCAGAATGGCTTCAGAGTGGATTTGTTTTCTCTGAGTTACTTTCTCTTCCCTTCTCCTTACTGTCTCTCTTTCTTTTTTTCTTTTCTTTTTTTTTATGAGACGGAGTTTTGCTCTTGTTGAGGGGCTGAGATTATAGGCATCTGCCACCATGCTTGGCTAATTTTTTGTATTTTTAGTACAGATGGGGTTTCACCATGTTGGCCAGGCTGGTCTCGAACTCCTGACCTCAGGTGATCCACCCACCTTGGTCTCCCAAAATGTTGGGATTACAGGCGTGAGCCACCGCACCCAGCCTTGTCTTTCTGTTTCGTCAGTCAGAATGTTTGGTTATGAACATGGACACCAACCCTGGCACTCTTAAGCAGATCTGAGTTTTTCCTTTCTCTGTCAACTGATTGGAGGTAATGCCCCATTAAGCCATAGGTGAAGGCTGGGAGAGAGAAGGTGCTATACTAGGGACCTTGGGCATTGAGCCCCCCCACTTTATTTTTTTTTTTTTGAGACGGAGTTTTGCTCTTATTGCCCAGACTGGAGTGCAGTGGCATGATCTTGGCTCACTGCAACCTCTGCCTCCTGGGTTCAAGCAATTCTCCTGCCTCAGCCTCCTGAGCAGCTGGGACTATAGGCATGTGCCATCACGCCCAGCTAATATTTGTACTTTTAGTAGAGATGGGGCTTCACTTTGTTGGCCAGGCTGGTCTCAAACTACTGGCCTCAAGTAATCTGCCAGCTATGGCCTCCCAATGTGCTGGGATTATAGGTGTGAACCACCGCACCCCTGCCTGGGCCACTTCCTTGTATAAATTATCTGTGCCTTCAAGGCCTACTTAGGGCCAATCTTATATATACCATTTGCATTTGATGATGGAGTGTGCTGCACATGCCTAGCTTTATGGTTTGGGGGCCAGATAACACCCAATTCATAACGGGCAGCCCAGGTTGGATGATACCTTGGTGACCCATGGTTAAGTGTTCAGTGTCTACTAAGGTCCCACAGCAGGCCAAGAGCTGTTTCTCAAAAGCGGAGTAGTTATCCACAGAGGATGAAAGCACTTTGCTCCAAAATCGTAAGGGCTTACACTGTGGTTCAGCTATAGGGCCCTGCCAAAGTCTCTAAACTGCATCCCTATCTGCCACTGACACTCCAAGTTCCACTGGATCATATGGCCCAAGCAGCAAAGCAGCTTGCACAGCAGCTTGAGCCTGTTGCAGAGCCTTCTCTCATTGCAGGATCCACTCACAATTAGCAGTGTTTCAGGTCTCTTGGTAAACGGCCCTCATTTGGGCCAAATACACCCAAATGAGGAATACGTTGCCTGTAAAATCCAAAGTGGCCCGCTAGACATTGTGCTTGCTTTTTGTTGTAAGAGGGGTCAGATGCAACAACTTTAACCTCAGAAGGAGTATCTTGACATGTCCCACACCATTGGGCCCCTAGAAATTTCACTGAAAAAGAAGACCTCTGAATTTTTGTTGGATTTATTTCTCATCCTCTGACATGCAAATGTCTTACTAATAAGTCTAGAGTAGTTGCTACTTCTTGCTTACTAGATCCAATCAAGATATTGTCATGAATGTATTGGACCAGTGTGATACCTTGTGGAAGGGAAAGATGATCAAGATCCCTGCAAATTAAATTATGAAATAAAGCTGAAGAGTTGATATACCCCTGAGGTATGATAGTGAAGGTGTATTGCTGGCTTTGCCAGCTGACAGCAAACTACTTCTGGTGGTCCTTATTCACAGGGATAGAGAAAAACACATCTGCCAGATCAACGGCTTCATACCAGGTACCACATATAGGATATATTAATTTACTCAAACAATGAAACCGCATCTGGTATAGCAGTTTCTTTTTTTTTTTTTTTTTTTTTTT
>NW_016811643.1:238885-268233 GCF_001698545.2 Rhinopithecus bieti
AAAAAAAAAAAAAAAAAAAAAAAAAAAAAAAAAAAAAAAAAAAGTCACCACCTATTTTATTTATTTTGATTTTTAGTAGAGATGAGGTCTCACTATGTTGCCTAGGTTGGTCTCGAACTCCTGAGCTCAGGTGATCCTTCCACCTTGGCCTCCCAATAGGCATGAGCCACCATGCCCAGCCACTACCTATTTATTATAAGATTCTTTTCAAGTTAAGAATAGAAGGAAACTTCTTTTATCTGATAGAGCTTGCACAAAACACCTACATCAAACATCGTACTGGTGAGATACAAACATCTTTCCCCTAAGAAAAAAATGAAAAAGGGTTCCCACTATCACCACTTCTATTCAACATTGTACCTGAGGTTCTCCTCAATGAGACAAAAAAAGGTGTAGAATTAGAAAGAAAACAAATAGGCCAGCATGATGGCACGTGCCTGTAATCTCAGCATTTTGGGAAGCCGAGGTAGGAGGATCGCTGGAGCCCAGAAGGTTGAGACCACCTAAGCAGCATAGTGAGACTGTCTCTACAAAGAATACAAAAATTAGTTGGGCATGGTGTCTCACATGCTGTAGTCCCAGCTACCGAGGAGGCGGAGGCAGGAGGATGCCTTGAGGACTTCAAGGTTGCAGTTAACTGTGATTGTGCCACTGCACTCCAGCCTGGACAACAGGAGGAGACCCCGTATCAATCAATCAATCAGTTAATCAATAAGTAAGTAAAACTGTTATTAGTTGAGGGCACGGACTTGGATTGATTCTTCTGCCAGGGCCTGGCAAAGAGTAGGCACTTGCTAAATATCTGCTGAATGGACAGAGAGATGAATAGACAAAGGAGGTATTAAAACATGGGACCCCAAGGTAGGGGCCTTTAATAGGTAAGCAGTAACCACTACATAATCAACAGAAGAAAATGAAACTTACAACAGTAAAACTGCACACAGTGAAAGTTTTTATTGATGAAATGATAAAATAAATATCATTGACAAAACACTAATCAGCAGGCACAGTGACTCACACCTGTAACCTCAGCATTTTGGGAGGTCAAGGTGGAAAGATTACTTGAGCCCAGGAGTTCCAGACAAGCCTTGGCAATATGGTGGAACCCCATCTCTACAAAAAATACAAACATTAGCTAGGTGTGGTGATGCACATCTGTAGTCCCAGCTACTCAGGAGGCTGAGGTGGGAGGATCACCTAAGCCCAGGCAGCTTGAGGCTGCAACGAGCCATGATCATGCCAGTCTGGGTGACAGAGTGAGGCCCTGTCTCAACAAAACAGAACAAAACAAAACAAAACAAAACAAAACAAAACAAAACAAAACAAAACATAAATCAGGAACTGTCTCCATTTCTGTTTTCTTTTTAGGAGCTCCAGCAGAGTGTCAGGCTATTTGAACTCCTCTTTTGACCCTACAGATGTTTTTGTCTTGTGTTTGTGAATATAGGCTTTTAGATAGAATTGCATCATATTGACTGTTTTTTACTGAGAATATTTACCAGAACAAATGCCATTAGGTCAGTTCAATACCTTTAATTTTCTACTTAGCCTATGAAATCTATTTCTGACTTACCCATTTTAATTTAATTTGAACTCAATTATCTTCATCTGAAAAATGATTTTCAATATAAATTTTATGATTATTTGAGTCATCAATCAATCTTAAAAATCTATATCACAGCTTAATAATTCTAGCTCTTGCCATTGTAAGCTATATTTTGTGGTCCTTTTTTTTTTTTTTTTGACACAGGGTCTCACCTCTCTCTGTCAGGCTGGAGTACAGTAACACAATCATGGCTCATTGCCGCCTGAACCTCCCAGGCTCAAGCGATCCTCCCAGCTCAGTCTCCCAAGTAGCTGGGACTACAGGTGTGTGCCACCACACCCAGCTAATTTTTGTATTTTTTGTAGAAACAGGGTTTCACCATATTGCCAAGGCTAGTCTTGAACTCCTGGGCTCAAGTGATCTGCCCACCTCGGCTTTCCAAAGTGTTGGGATTACATGTGTAAGCTACCACGTCTGGCCTGTGGTTGTTATTTCTATCTTCTTTCAAGTCCACTTTTTCTGGGATGAATTTTGCAGATCTATACTTTGTCAAGATTTTTTTTTTTTTTTTTTTTGAGACGGAGTTTCACTCTTGTTGTCCAGGCTGGAGTGCAATGGCGCAATCTCGGCTCACTGCAACCTCTGCCTCCCAGGTTTAAGCAATTCTCCTGTCTCAGCCTTCTGAGTAGCTGGGATTACAGACATGCACCACTATGCCCGGCTAATTTTTATATTTTTGGTGGAGACAGGGGTTTCACCATGTTGGTCAGTCTAGTCTCGAACTCCTGACCTCAGGTGATCTGCCCACCTCAGCCTCCCAAAGTGCTGGGATTACAGGCATGAGCCATCGCGCCCAGACAAAATTTCTTTTATTTTTCCATCAACTTTTAGTCAATAAGTAATTTCACTGTATATTTAGTATGATTTAGCCATTTTCAGTTTTTTGGTTTTTTTTTTCCTGTTGATATGTAGCGTATGAGGTTTTTTTTTTTTTGAGACAGGATTTCACTCTGTCACCCAGGCTGGAATGCAGTGGCAAGATCGTAACTCACTGCAGCCTTGATCTCCTGGGCTCAAGTGATTCTCCCACCTCGGCCTCCTGAGCAGCTGGGACTATAGGCGCATGCCACCATGCCCCACAAATTGAAATTTTTTTTTTTGTAGAGATGAATCTCCCTATGTTGTGCAGGCTGGTCTTGAACTCCTGAGCTCAAGAAATCCACTAGCCTCAGCCTCCCAAAGTGCTGAGATTACAGGTGTGACTCATGCGCCCGTCCTGAAACACAGATTTCTTACCCTCTTTGAAATCAGTTTTGACTGACAAAGGGTGATTATTCTCGATCTATAAAGGCTTTCTGAAAATAGCGGAAAAAGTAACAACCCTTTAAACCACAGTGAGGTTTCAGGACATAGCTATTAGAACAGGTAGACTTAAAAAAAGAAGTGATTTAACACCAAATGCTGATGAGGATGTAGAGAAATTGAATCATCATACATTGCTGGTGGGAACATAACATGATACAGTCACTGCGGAAAACACTTTGGCAGTTTTTTTTTTTCTTTTGACACGGAGTCTCGCTCTGTCACCCAGGCTAGAGTGCAGTGGTATGAGCTCGGCTCTGTGCGACCTCTGCCTTCTGGGTTCAAGCGATTCTCCTGCCTCAGCCTCCCAAGTAGGCTTGGACAGCAGGCGTGTGTCAACTACCTCCTGACTAATTTTTGTATTTTTAGTAATGTAGATGGCGGCGGTTTCTTTTTTTTTTTTTTTTTTTTTTTTGAGACGGAGTCTCGCTCCCCTGCGGCCGCAGACTGGAGTGCAGGGACCGGATCTCAGCTCACTGCAAGCTCCGCCTCCTGAGAGATGGGGTTTTCTATGTTGGCCAGGCTGGTCTCGAACTCTTGACCTCAGGTGATCCACCCACCTCAGCTTCCCAAAGTGCTGGGATTATAGGCATGAGCCACCACGCCTGGCCAGCAGTTTCTTATAAAACTAAACATGCACTTATCATATGACCCAGCAATCATACTGTTGGGCACGTATCCCAGAGAAATAAAAACTTTTGTTCACACAAAAACCTACACATGAATGGGCATAGAGCTTTATTTTATTCATAATAGAAAAAAAAAAATAAACTGGAAACAATCCAGATATCCTTCAATGAGTGAATGTCTAAACAGACTCTGGTACATCCACATGATGGAATACTATCCAATCATCCAAAATAATGAACTATTGATGCATCTAATAATTTAGATGGATCTCAAGGGCATTGTGCTTAATGAAAAGTCAATCTCAAAAGGTTACATTCCCTAAATGACAAAACCAGAGAGATGAACTTATTAGTAGTTGCCAGGGGACAAGGAGGGAGGGACTGCACAAGAGAGTTCCTCTGTAGTGCATGGATCAGTTTTGTATCTTAACTGTGGTGGTGGTACATGAATTTGTACATAAGAAATCTCATAGAATTATACACACACACACATACACATGCACAGATGAATGCATGTAAAAAATGGTGAAAACTTAATCAAGTCTGTAGTTTAGTTAAAAATATTTTACCGGCCAGGCACGATGGCTTAAACCTATAATCCCAACATTCTGAGAGGCCAATGTGAGAGGATTACGTGAGCCCAGGGATTCTAGACCAGCCTAGGCAACATAGCAAGACCCTGTCTCTATAATAAATTTAAAAATTAGCCGGGTGTGGTGGTGCGCGCCTGTAGTCCCAGCTACTCAGGATGAGGTGGGAAGACTGCTTGAGCCCAAGAGGTTGAGGCTGCGGTAAGCCATGGTAGCATCACTGCATTCCATCCTGGGCAAACAGAATGAGATCCTGCCTCAAAAAAAAAAAAAAAAAAAATACCAATGTAAATTTCTTGGTTTTGATATTGTACTACCATTATGTAAGATGTTGCTATTGGTGGAAGCTGGATGAGGGGTACATGGGACTCTATGTACTATTTATTCTTACATTTATTTTTTTCTATGTACTATTTTTGCAATTTTCTTCAAGTATATTATTTTTTCAAAGTAAAAAGCTTTAAAAGATGGCAGCAATCCTTTAGAAAAAAAAAAAAAGGGCAAGTGGCCAGGCGCGGTGGCTCATGCCTGTAATTCTAGCACTTTGGGAGGCTGAGGCGGGTGGATCACTTGAGGCCAGGAGTTTGAGACCAGCCTGGTCAACCTGGCAAAATCCAGTCTCTACTGAAAATACAAAAATTAGCCGGGTGTGGTGGTGGGTGCCTGTAATCTCAGCTACTCGGGAGGCTGAGGCAGGAGAATCACTTGAACCCTGGAGGTAGAGGTTGCAGTGAGCCAAGATCGTATTACTGCATCACTGCACTCCAGCCTAGGCGATGGGGCGAGACTCTGTCTCAAAAAAAAAACCAAAAACCAGAAACAAAGAGTTTATCGAGAAAGAAATGCAAATAATCCTTAAACTTATGAAAAGATGACCTGACGACCCACCTTGCTCATAATAAGAGAAACCAAATTAAAACTACACTGAGAAACAATTTCTCACTCTCAAAATTAGCAAAAATCCATCTGTAGAATGCAATATGATGCAGCTGCAAAAAAAGAACAGAGAATGGACTCTCTCTACATATTTCTTCTTTCTTTTTTGAGACAGAGTCGCACTCTGTCACCCAGGCTGGAGTGCAGTGGCGCAATCTCGGCTCACTGCAACCTCCGCTTCCTGGGTTCAAGCAATTCTCCTGTCTCAGCCTCCTGAGTAGCTGGGATTATAAGCGTGCGCCACTATGCCTGGCTAATTTTTTTTTTTGTATTCTTAGAGATAGGGTTTAAGCATGGTGACCAGGCTGGTCTGGAACTCCTGGCCTCAAGTGATCCGCCTGCCTCAGCCTCCGGAGGTGCTGGGATTACAGGCGTTAGCCACCGCGCTTGTCACCTTTGGAGACTGCTATGAACCAACTAATTGTTTGGAAAATTGGCAAATAAAGGAAAGTATCAAGCATTTATTGTAGTCTTTTCTGAATGAATTACATACTTCAGGGTAATTAAATAGTTGATGAAGAGAAGAAAAATTCCAGCTAGTAAAGGAAGAGGAAATGATAGAATTATAATGTCACCATTTTGAAACATTTAATAGATTACTGGATCTAGGAATCATCATCAGTGAATGATAACATCGTCAAAAGAGAAACAATTTCACGTTATTTGCCTCTGATGAAAGTATACTACACCATATGGGGTGTCTTTTTCCCAAAATATAGAATCTGAGTATAATCAAGTCTCTTGAACTAATTATCAATTTACAGCTAGTACAGGGTACAGAGAAACAGAAATTTTCAACACTACTTGCAATGTTTTATATTTTTTTAATGAAGCACTCTTGCAAAACATTAGGAATTGATAGACCTTTTCTATCTATTGGATTTTATTTTATTTTATTTATTTTTTGTTCCTTTTTGAGACGGAGTCTTGCTCCATCACCCAGGCTGGACTGCAGTGGTGCAATCTTGACTCACTGCAACCTCTGCCTCCCAGGTTCAAGGGATTCTCGTGCCTCATCCTCCTGAGTACCTGGGACTACAGGTGTGCACCACCACACCCGGATAAGTTTTGTATCTTTTAGTAGAGACGGGGTTTCACCATGTTAGTTAGGTTGGTCTTGAACTCCTGGCCTCAAGTGATCTGCCTGCCTCAGCCTCCCATAGTGCTGGGATTACAGATGTGAGCCACTGTGCCTGGCCTATCTATTGATTTTATGAACAGGAACATAAAACAACATAGATATTTGGACAGAGCCTTGGCCTTTGTGGGGGCTCCAGCTTCCCAGCTTTTCCCTCTGGGAGGCTTTCCTGCCTCAGCCCCACTCTCTGTACTGTTTTGCTTACTTAGAGTATATTCTCTGAGAAGTGCTAGGTTGTTCCATCCTGAGACAACTTCTCCTCCTGATCTTGTCCACTCTGCTACACTCCACCCTGACATCCTTAAGTGCCTCCTGCCAACATTTCTAGAGCTTACTTCCTTAATAAAAAACCAAAACAATACAAATGTAAACAAAATAAAACAAAACACAAAATCTTTGCGTCTTGTTTGTCTCTGTGCAGAGCTTTAGAGTTGATGAGAAATTTACATTGGACTCTCATAAATAAGGTTATATGTCAGTATCTGCATTTTTCAGAAAGGTGAAATGACTTACACTCAAGGTCACATAGCTTGGTTTGGTGCAAGGACAGACTGGGAGGAGGACTGGAATTCAATTCTGTTTGGGTCTTTAGTCTCTGCCAACTCTATCCCACTACCTCTTCAACAAAACACCTGATTAAAAATCACTGTCACAGGCACAAACCCTCAATCTTTGTCATTCCTCCCCAGATACCCTGCTCTTGTCCAACTAATTGTGAGAGAGATTTTTTACCTGGAACCTATCTGAGAGTCCACAGAGAGAACTCAGAAGCTCCATGATCTTGGATGGGAAAGTTACATTTTTACATTGATTTATATTTACAGAAATTTAGTATTTCCTCCAATTCTGAATATACATAACAAACTACAGTCAAACTGCAGTGTCACAGTACTTGTGACTTTGTCACTAACAGAAATCACAGGTGTTTCCATATCACATTACAATTGTTGCAGCTATCTCAAACCATTATTTGTGTTCATCATTACTGTAAACTTTTGGCAGTCAAACTTAAACTGGCAGTGAAATCTTGCTATTTATTTATTCTTTTGAGACAGGGTCTCACTCTGTTTTTAAGGCTGGAGTACAGTGGTGCAGTCATAGCTCATTGTAGCCTTGACCTCTCAGGTTCAAGTGATCCTCCCTTCTGGGTAGCTGAGACCACAGGTGTGCACACCACACCTGGCTAATTTTTTTATTTTTATTTTTTGTAGAGACAGTGTTTTGTCCTGTTGCCCAGACTGGTCTCCAACTCCTAAACTCAAGCGATCCTCACACCTTGGCCTCGCAAAGTGCTGGAATTACAGGCATGAGCCACTGCCATTGTGGAGTTTACAGCAGTTGGAGGAGAATGTGCAGGTGGTAACACTGTGCTTGGCCTGGTGTTTCTTCTGGGTTCCTGCAGCCCCTCGCTGTCTTCTGCCATGGTATTGATTACACTGGGATGTAGTTGTGTCAGTGTATTCCTTAGAGTGTGAGTTCCTTGGAGACAAAGCCACGCTTGAGCCTTCTTTAGGCCCCTGGCACCAGCAAAAGACCTGATTAGTACCTCAAGCTGAGTGAAAAATGAATAAATATTCAGTGTTGTTCATCACCTTCCATGGGTCTTTAGACCTCAGCTGGAGGAAACTCGGCTCTTCCAGGAATAAATGCCCTTCAGTTCTGATCCTTTTTCAGGAGCGATTTCCCACCTTGTAGCTAAAGTGAAAATTGGTGGCTCCCTCATTCCCTATCTCCCATCATTCAAACATCCATAACTCCAGAAACAAGCAAATACCACCTCCCCTGCCCCTTGCCCCAAATCTCTCTTGCTCTCTGGACAAGGCAAAGTTATGAAAGTCCTAGATTAGGCACTGGGTTTTCCATGAATTAACTCATTTCATCCTGTGAAGGAGATAACATTAATCACATCTTACAATTTAGGACACAGAGGTCCAGTAAGGAGAAGTTGTTTTTCTAGTGTCACGGCCTGTAAGTTACTCAGGTGGGGTATGAATCCAGGTCTGGCCTCCCTGTGTCTGTGCACTTTGTATAACATCAGAGTTATTCACACATTAATTAGAAATATTGGCTATCCCAGGAGACAAGGCAAGAACTAAGAGTACAATAGGAGTTAAAAAGAGAAAAGGCACAGATTCAAAGACAATGGATGTTAACATCAATTTTCCACAGCTGCTGTTAGGGATGACAAATTAAATGGAAATGATGAACATTTTGTTTGTTTTGGTTTTGAAATGGAGTTTCGCTCTACCACTCCCAGGCTGGACTGCAGTGGCACAATCTCGGCTCACTGCGACCTCTGCCTCCTGGGTTCAAGCGATTCTCCTGCCTCAGTCTCTCGAGTAGCTGGGATTGCAGGTGCCAGCCACCACGCCTGGCTAATGTTTTTGTACTTTTAGTAGAGACTGGGTTTCACTGTGTTGGTCAGATTGGTCTTGAACTCCTGACCTCAGGTGATCTGCCCACCTTGGCCTCCCAAAGTGCTGGGATTACAGGCGTGGGCCACCGCACCTGGCCCAGAACTGATGAACATTTACCAAAATAGGCTCCTCTGAATCTGGGACTTAAAATACTTGCTAATTATTTGATTTCATGGGTTTCCAACCTAATTGGTGTATTAGTTTCCTAACCCAACTTAATTGGTATATTAGTTTCCTAAAGTTACCTTAACAAATTACCACAAACTGTGTGGCTTAAAACAACAGATATGTATTCTCTCACAGCTGTGGAGACCAGAAGTCTGAGATCAAGGTGTCTGCAGGATTAGTTCCTTCTGGAGGTGCCGAGGAAGAATCGGTTCCATGCCTCTCTCTTAGCTTCTGGTGGCTGCCAGTATTCTTGGCATTCCTTGGCTTGAGGCTTCCTGACTCTGATCTTTGCTTCCATTCTCACATAGCCTTCTCTTCTATGTCTCAGGCACAGAGCTTTCTCTTATGAAGACATCGGTCATTGGATTAGGGACCACCTAAATCCAGGAAGATCTCATCCCAAGATCCTTTCTTAATTACATCTACCTAGACCAACTCTGGGCCACAGAGATGCATCAGACCACCTTTGCCCCCTACTTTCAAATGAGGCCGTATTCACAAATATGGGAGTTAAGACTTGGTCATATCTTTTGGGGAGACACAATTCAACTTACTACAATTGGTATACTTTTTTTCCCCCCAACTTTATGAACTTGAGGGATTTTATGTAAAGGATCCTGTTAGACTTAAACTCCAACCATTTCCTTCCAGATTATCTTCTGGTCTTTGTCAGTAACAATTCTCACTCTATCAACTCTTCATGACATGCAAAGCATCTGTTACCTTAGTTAACAATTTTATCTGCCCTAGGAGGTCTGCAAGGTTGGCTTTTTTTTGTTTGTTCATTTGTTTGAGATAGGGTCTTGCTCTGTCACCCAGTCTGGAGTGCAGTGGTGTGAGCTTGGCTCACTGCAGCCTCAACCTTTCAGGCTCAAGCAATCCTTCCAGTTCAGTCTCCTGAGTAGCTGAGACTGCAGATGTGCACCAACACACCCAGCTAATTTTTGTATTTTTTTGTAGACATGGAGTCTCACTATGTTGCCGAGGTTGGTCTCAAACTCCTGGGGCTTATGCAATCTGCCTGCCTCAGCCTCCCAAAGTGCTGGGATTACAGGTGTGAGCCACTGCACCCAGCCAGATTGGCCATTTTACAGATGTGGAAACAGGCACATCCAGGGCAGTGATTTGACAAAGGACACCCAGCTAGGAAGTGGCTGAGGCAGGAATTGAATCTAGAACATCAAGGCTCTTTCCTCGTATAGTTGCTGTTGTACAAGAGTTTCAGTGGCTGTAATCAGTTCATGCAGACTCATTTGTGACTTACTCTTGCCCTTAACTTTATTTAATGTGTACTTTTCCCTTGTCATTCTAATTGATTATCTATATAGTCTATATACTTGTCATGTTAATTGATTGATTCATTAATTCAACCACCATTTATTGAACCCTTACCCTGTGAGAAGCTCTGAGCTGGACTGAACTCTGGGCCACAGAGGTGGATCACACTACCTCGAGCCTTGTCCTTGGGGGCAGCATATAGACAATTATCACAGAATGTAAGCAGGGTTGTGGGAGCCCAGAGTGGACTTCGAATCTAGCCAGAGGTCAGTAGAGGCTTCTTGATGTCTGAATTAGGTCTTGAAGGATAAGCAGGATGCAATTTTATGCCTTGAATATTGGCTAATATAATTAAATATTAGGATGGGCATTTGATACTCATCTGTTGATATTAATGGTATGCTGTTAGCTTTCTAACACTCTGGTAAGCAGGCATAGCAGGTTTATATAACAGCCTTCAGCATAAATGGCAGTAACTTCCATTTGCCCAGCATTGGGTCATTTACAAAACATTTTCACACTTCTCGTCTCATTTGCTGTGACAGAAAGCTCTTTGAGTGCTCTGTTTATATTCATGTGATTTATCTTGTCTTAGCTAAACTGAAAAATTATATTTAATTTTCCAATAAGATCATTACAAAAGTTTTTAAATTAAATGAGATAACTTTGCAATTTATAATCATTCCAATTGCACTGAGGATTAAACCAAGGCCTGGTTCTAATCCTAGTGTGGCCAATCCCTTCTTCTCTCCGGGTCTCAGTTTCCTCTACTATAAAATGGACATGTGAGGGATGTTTAAGCTGAAAGATTTAATGAGATAATGGATCTTAGATGCCAGCATAATACCTGCTTCATTCAAGATCAGTTCTCCTAGCATGATCTCTAATGTCCATTTTCCTGTGATTCTAGAGCAATTCTTTTTTTTTTTTTTCAGATAGAGTTTCACTCTTCTCACCCAGGCTGGAGTGCAATGGCACCATCTCGGCTCACTTCAACCTCCACCTCCCGGGTTCAAGGGATTCTCCTGCCTCAGCCTCCCAAGTAGCTGGAATTACAGGCACGTGCTACCAGCTAATTTTTGTATTTGTAGTAGAGACGGGATTTTGCCATGTTGGCCAGGCTGATCTCGAACTCCTGATCTCAAGTGATCCACCTGCCTCGGCCTCCCAAAGGGCTGGGATTAATGGCATGAGCCACTGCGCCTGGCCTAGAGCAATTCTTAAAGTAAAGCCGACACATATGTGCCAAAGCTCCCAAAGAGATGCTTTGAAAGAGAGGTGGCAAAGAAGCATGTTAACACAGCTGGGAGAAAACCATTGCAAAGTACAAGTTAATCAGATAGTAACAGGCAAAGAATAGTGTTTTGACACTGTCATTTTGACTCCGAGTTTGTTCTGATGGGGTTGCAGAAAAAAATTACGGTAGAAATAATAAACACAAAATAAAACTGACAATGGCTAAAGCTACACATGGTGAAATTTACTATGGATAAAAAAGCAAACTGAATGATCCCATCTTTGTTGGTAACACTGCAATCTGCAAAGTTATTCCCTGGGAAAATTCTACTTAGAAATAATCAATACAAGATAAATCCAACAATGGTTCCAATTACTGTCAGGAAAAGGTGGACTTGGTAGAAATAATGACTAACAAAGAAATTTCATTATAACAGACCAATAATAAGTAAAATTGATAAAATAATAAAATATAACTGTTGGGTGAATCAAATTTTTTTTCTTGTAAAATTCATGAAGAATATATTTTTTTATTTTTTTACTTTTTAGAGACAGAGTCTTGCTCTGTCATCGAGGCTTGAGCGCTGTGGTGCGACCACGGCTTGCTGCAGCCTTAAAATCCTGGACTCAAGTGATCCTCTCGCCTCTGCCTCCTGATCAGCTAGAACTTACAGGTGCGTACCACCACACCCAGTCAGTTTTTCTATTTTATTTATTTATGTTTTTGAGATGAAGTCTTGCTCTGTCATCCAGGCTGGAGTGCAGTGGCACGATCTCTGCTCACTGCAGCCTCTGACCCCCGGGTTCAAGTGATTCTTGTGCCTCAGCCTCCTGAGTAGCGGGCACTACAGGCGCGCACCACCACACCTGGCTAATTTTTTTGTATTTTTAGTAGAGACGGGTTTTTACCATGTTGGCCAGGGTGGTTTCGAACTTCTGACCTCAAGCGATCCACTCATCTCGGCCTGCCAAAGTGCTAGAATTACAGGCGTGAGGCATTATGCCAAGCCCAATTTTTCTATTTTTTGAAGAGATGGGGTCTCACTATGTTGCCCAGGCTGGTCTTGAACTCCTGGCCTCAACAGATCCTTCAGTCTTGGCCTCCCAAAGTGCTGGGATTATTGGCATGAGCCACTGCAACAAGCTGCTAAATAATATATCTTGAGGCCGGGGGCGGTGGCTCACGCCTGTAATCCCAGCACTTTGGGAGGCCGAGGCAGGCGGATCACGAGGTCAGGAGATCGAGACCATCCTGGCTAACACGGTTAACCCCTGTCTCTACTAAAAATAAATAACAAAAAAATTAGCCAGGCGTGATGGTGGGGCCTGTAGATCCCCAGCCACTCACGGAGGCTGAGGCAGGAGAATGGCAAATGAATGCGGGAGGCAGAGCTTGCAGTGAGCGCGAACGCGGAGCACCCGACCGGCGCGCGCCACTTGCACTCCAGCCTGGGTGACAGAGCGAGACTCCGTCTAAAAAAAAAAAAAAAAAAAGTTAGAAATCACTTAACTGTGCTATATACAAAACTTATCCAGGAATTGAATTGGTTTCATAGAGTTAATTTCTTTAAAACTTTCATAAATTCATTAATGTTGATATAATTCAAAGTTGAAAGTTTACATGTCATGATTTTGCAGTGATTTGGAGAGAGAATTCTCAAATGGTTAGATGAAGGGTTTGGACTGTAAGTGGTATTTTACAGTCTTTAAAGCACTTTCATACCCATTGTTTCATTGGATTCTCCTAATAACCTTATGAGGTGGCAGGGCAGGCAGGACTCATTCTTTCCATTTTGCGGATGTATTATAGAAACTGAGATTTCGAAAAGTTAAGGGACTTACTAAATGTCACCCATCATGTTTATGACAAATTCTAATTTAGGATCTGATTCCCAGATTACTAGTCCAGTAAGCTTCTCATATCTATTTATTCACCTAACTCAGATAATGCTTTACTTGCTGGATAGACCAAACTAGCCCATACTTTGTGCCACTAGGAGAAAGAAGTGGGGAAATGGAAGAGGAGAAGACGGGGTTTAGAAGAGGGCAAGGTCTGGCCAGGTGCGGTGGCTCATACCTGTAATCCCGGCACTTTGGGAGGCTGAGGCGGGCGGATCACGAGGTCAGGAGATGGAGACTATCCTGGCTGACACAGTGAAACTCTGTCTCTACTAAAAAAATATATATATATAAAATTAGCCGGGTGTGATGGCGAGCGCCTGTAGTCCCAGCTACTGGGGAGGCTGAGGCAGGAGAAAGTCGTGACCCTGGGAGGCGGAGCTTGTAGTGAGCCCAGATCGTGCCACTGCAGTCCAGCCTGGGCGACAGAGCCAGATATCTCAAAAAAAAAAAAAAAAAAAAAAAAAAAAAAAAGAAGAGGGCAGGGTCAGTGTAACAGTAAGGAAGAGACTTGTTTGTCACATAGCCAACATATGTTAGGTAGCTTTCTCATTATTCTCAGAAAAGGGAGAAGAGAGGCTGAGATTTAAGGCTGGGAGAATAGGATGTAAAAGGAGATAGGCAGTTTGAAAAAGACAGTGCCTGATGTATTTGGGGAAAGTGAGTCCTGAGAAACAGGAGTCTGACTAGAGTGAAGTGGGGTGAAGCTAGAGATGCTGCAGCGGGATGGGGACTAAGTCATCCTCTGAGCTAAGCAACCTGGGCTTTTTCCTGTAGGCCTGTAGTAGAGCTATAGTGTCCTGGTGGTTCTTATAGAACACCAAGGAATAATGGCATATAAAATTGAAAATATCAAATCCTGCTGGGCGCAGTGGCTCATGCCTGTAATCTCAGTACTTTGGGAGGCTGAGGTAGGCAGATCACTTGAGTCCAGGAGTTTGAGACCACCTTGAGCAACATGGTGAAACCCTGTCTCTGTAAGAAGAAAAAAGAAAAATTAGCTGGGCATGGTGGTGCTTCTAGTCCCCGCTACTTGGGAGGCTGAGGTGGGAGGATCACATGAGCCCAGGGAGTCGCTGCTGCAGTAAGCTGTGATCACGCCACTGAACTCCAGCCTGGGCAATAGAGTGACTCTGTCTCAAAAAATGAAAAAAGAAAAGAAAACATCAAGTCAAACAGGGCTTAAAGGAAAAAAATCGTGAAATCAAAAATAATCTGATACTACATTCTGTATTCTAGAAGAGCTGGACACAGGTGCCAGAAGAAGAGAAAAACTTTTTTAAAGTGAAAGACATATAGTTTTGTGTAGGCAGAGCTTCATAGGCCCTTTACAATAACTCTGTATCTCTCTCTTCACTTCCTCTCCCCACCGTGATCTCTGGCCAACAGATTAGAAACCACTGCTATAAGAATTCAGATAAGCCAGGAGTGGTGGCTCACGCCTGTAATCCCAGCACTTTGGGAGGCTGAGGTGGGCAGATTACCTGAGGTCAGGAGTTCAAGACCAGCCTGGCCAACATGGTGAAACCCCATCTCTACTAAAATACAAAAAAAAAAAAAAACAAAAAAAAATTAGATGGTGGCACATGCCTGTAATCCCAGCTACTCAGGAGGATGAGGCAGGAGAATTGCTTGAGCCCGGGAGACAGAGGCTGCAGTTAGCTGAGACTGCGCCGCTGTACTCCAGCCTGGCCGACAGAGCAAGACTCTGTCTCAAAAAAAAAAAAAAAAAAAAAAAATTCAGATACAAGGAAAATCAGTATGTCTAAATATGTTCTAGGGAAGGTAGGACTTTGGCTTGAGTTTGAAGAATAAGAGAAAAGGAGAAAATGGGTGTGGAAAGATCAGAAAAGGAAAAATTTTGAGAAGGCGCATTGAAAATTGAGAAAATTCTCCCTTCTAACTTTATGAATTGGAAGTGACTACTATTATTTGTTTTAAGAGTGTAACTATTAAAACCAGGCAGGCACAGTGCTGAAGCGTGAATGAGGCAATGGGAAGTCATGGAAAGCATCTACGCAGCAAAGAAAGGTTAGATTTGGAAATTATGTTTTGTGGAAGTAGTACAGCTTAAAAAATTGTCCAGGTGTAGTGTGGCTCACGCCTGTAATCCCAGCACTTTTGAGAGCTGAGGCAGGAGGGTCTCTTGAGGCCAGGAGTTTGAGACCAGCCTGGGCAATATAGTGACACGACGATCTCTTACAATTAAAACAAAACAAAAAACAAAACAAAAGAAAACAAAAAACAGTTGTTATGTGCTCCTTTTAAACAATTCAAACAATATGAAAATAAAAATTACAGCCGGGCACGGTGGCTCATGCTTGTAATCCCAGCACTTTGGGAGGCTGAGGCGGGCGGGTCAGGAGGTCAGGAGATCGAGACCATCCTGGCCAACACAGTGAAACCCTATCTCTACTAAAAATAATTAGCTGGGCGTGGCGCGCGCCTGTAATCCCAGCTACTCAGGAGACTGAGGCAGGAGAATCGCTTGAAACCGAGAGGCGGAGGTTGCAGTGAGCCGCAATCGCCCCACTGTACTCCAGCCTGGCTATAGATCCAGACTCCGTCTCAAAAAACAAAAATAACCTACGTGCAATCTGACACCCTTTCCCCCAAGATAATCATTGCTAATATTTTGGCGAACCTCTTTCCTGAAATCTCTCCATGCTTACAGAATATTGTGTCAAACATCACATAAATGTACCCGTGTAGACATGCTGTTCTGTAATCAGTTTTTTTCCCTGAAGAATAAATTGTGAATAGCTTTTCATATCAATAGATTTATATCATTTTAAATGGCTCCTTAGTATTGCATTGTATGTATATGTCACGCCTTATTTAAGCAGCACCCTATTGATGAACATTTACTCCCCCCATAATTAACTACGTCATATAACAACTTTGTGCATTCATCTTTTCGAAATTGTTCGATTATCTTTTTAAGGTAAATTTTTAAAAGTAATGGAGCTGGGTCAAGAAGTATGCGCTTTGTCGTTTGGATTCAAGTTGCCGAATCGTCCTCAAATTTGCAGGGAGACCAGCGAGAAAGCTCCGGCATTAGTTCTGGTGAAAGACAACTGAAACAGAGATGGCGAGGGAAGAACAGAATTACAGGTGATCTAGCCCATCAAGGCCCATTCTCGGTGGGCTGGCATAGTCCTTCCCTTAACATGGAGGAAGAACCGAGAACTGCATCTCCCAGCATTTCGCAGGGACCAAGTGCCGGATCTGAGAAGGGTCCGGAAGGAGAATGGGAAGCTGAGGGGCATGCTGGGAGGTGTAGTCGCGAGGGGGGCGGGGAGAGGGAGAGAGAGAGAGAGAGAGAGAGAGAGAGAGAGAGAGAGAGAAAGAGAAAGAGTGTGTGTGTGTGTGTGTGTGTGTGTGTGTGTGTGTGTGTGTGTGTGTGTGTACGTGTGCGCGCGCGCGCGTGATGGAGACGTTGCGAGTACGGCCCCTGGGGGATGGGGCCTCGGGCGACCTGACTTCCCTCACAGGTGGTCTTTGAGTCTACAGAGTCTGCCAGCGGATGGTTGGCTTTATTCCATTGTGCGTGACCGGAGCGGGCGCGGCCCCTCTGCACCGGGCTGGCTGCGGGAGGCTCAGGCCGCGCGCGGGCTAAAGCAGGGCATGCCGGGAGTTGTGGTCCCGGCGCTCTGAGGCTGTGGGACGTGTCGCAGCGCGGCGCCGGCTCCTCCTTCCCTGCCCTTCTCAGCGGTCCCCCGCCTCCTCCCTCCGCCTCCTCCTCCCTCGCCCGCAGCCGAGCGTCCCCTCCCCCAACCCGTCGGGCTCCTCGGCGGCTACTGCAGAGGATTCAGAGCCGAGTCGCTGAGGAGGAGGCGGCTCTGGTCCCCGCGCGCCATCCTTCACCCTACTGGACACGGGCGAGGGAGCGAGAGCGTCGCCGCCGTAGCCTCCGGAGAAGACAAGGGCATCGCCGCCTCAGCCGCCGCCGCCGCCGCCGTTTTCGCCTGCAGCTGCTCACCGGTGAGGAGACTCCCCCCGCCACCCAGTCCGCTGGTCCTGAGCCTGGGCCAGTGGCGCTGGCGAGAATGAGAGTGGGGGCTGCGGAGCCCCCGTGCAGGTTGTGGGGAGGGGTTCAGGTCGCGATGGAACGGCGGGCTGGTGGGGGAGACTTGTCCAGGCGCTGGCTGGGGGTGGGGTGAGGGTGGGACCCAAGCAGGTTGGGGGGCGGGCGACCAGGGAGGAGGACTTTTGATGGAGAATAACAACCTGGGACAGGAGAGTGGGGTGGGGGCGTCGGGTTGAAATTCGGGTTGGTCTTGGGGCGAGGTGGAAGATGAGACTAGGGTGGGATGGCTTTTAATGGGGGAGGGGACTGAATGAGGGTGGTGATTTGGGTTTGGCCTGGAGCAGTTGACAGCTTGGGATCTGAGCTGGGGTGAGGGGTAGGGGAATGATTTCAACGGAGAGTGAGTGGCATGTACAGGGTTGAACAGGACCCTGCGGAGTGTTAATTCAGGAGGGTGGAATTTGGGGTGGACCTGGGGCAGGATGATGGAGGTGGCAGGAGTTGGGGGTGAGGGGCTTGGCATGGGTTGAGACCTGAGCTTGAAGTGGGTGTTTGTCATCTGGGGCTGGTGGAATTTGTGGAGACTTAAGGAATAGCATGGGTTAGGATAGAGCAGAGGAGTGCAATTTGGGGGTTTCCTGGGGTGGGCTGATGGAGGTTGGAATAGGAGTTGGTGGAGGTGAAACATTCAGTGAGGGGAGTGTGATGGTGAGCTGGCAGGAAGGGGTCACATTGGAAGTCAGGCCCGAAATGGGAGGACAGGGATGGAAATGGAGTGTGGGGCACAGTGGGTTGGATTTAGGGTGATCTTGCAATCACTGGAAAGGGCATGGTGGCTCCTTGGTTGCAGGGTCAAGGCAGAGGGCACATAAAACATCACTGGGCTGCATTCATTGAAAGGATAGTGGCAGGGGTGAGCAAACTTGGGGGATGGTATCTTGAAGAAAATGTCCCTTGGCCAAGGTGGCAGAGGGAGTTTTGGAAAAGGACTTTCGGAGATGAGCTGGTAGGCCTGGGGAGGTGGTTGCTGATGGTGAGGTGGCACAGGGGAAATTTAAGGAATGGGAGACCTGGAGTTGTTGGTATGGATGGGGCAGAGAGGATGGAGAGGGACAGTGAGCTGTGCCGGAGAGTGGAGTGGAAATGGGTTGGATTATTTTGGAGATGAAGAATTGGGATGGCCTCCAAGAGACATGTGAGGGTTAAGGGTTGGAATACTTAAATGGACAGCCTTGGTGGCTGTGGTTGGGGGAGAGGCAGTAAGCCTGTTAGAGGGGACTTTGCAGAGGACACAGAAGAGAACATCTCATTCTTAGGGGCCATTTTAATCTGTTCGGTTGATCTTTTTGTTTGTTTTATTTATGTTAGTATGATTTGGAAGTCAAGTCAGCCCAAAGGGTAAAGTTGAAAGGGGATTTAGTTAAGGTAGAATTAAGGAGGGGAGGGTGTCTTCTGTTATTTGTATATCATAAAAAGTAAGTTAGGGGAAAAGGAGCATACTTCCAAACTAAAGGTGGGAGAAGATAAACTGGAATATAATAGATATCTTTCTATATAATGTGTCTGCCTTTTCCTTTCCCCTCTCCTCCTGGTGCATTTAAAAACTATACCTGGAATTTGCAATTTAAATAGATTTGATGAGCTTGAGATTGTTAAGGGTGCATTCCTTGCTTGAGAACTAATGAGTAAGCCTGAAAAATATGAGACTGAATTTATTTTGTAGGTAGGCAACATGCACATAGGCAAAAAGAGCTTGGGTCTTTTTTACCCCCTTTTTAAATTGATTGCTTGAAGACGCCATTTGTTAGTGTCCTGGTTTGCAAGGCAATTAGGCCCATCATTGTATTGCAGGCTAATAATCCTGAGATGAGTCTTGGCACCACTGCTTTATGTAAACAGAGAGAAGACAGGAAATATGGAAATGTCATAAATATTCATTGGTGAGATGGTTTGGTACTGATGGAGTTTTTCATATGATTGTCTTTTGACGTTGATAAGATTGAAAATAATTGGACTGTATTTCTAAAGATTGAATTTTCTTCCAGAGGAATTCAGGTGATCAGAATTTTGTCAGATGTGAATAAATAAAGCATATTGAGTCATTTTTATTTTATTTTTTAGAGAATAATGTTGATGTAGGTGCATTGTATTAACTACAGAAACAATATCTCCATCTATTCATCAGAAATTCGATTTAAACCTTAGTGATATGCTCATTCTTAGGGCAGAATGGTGATAATGGAAGGTACACAGGAGTGTAAATGGAGGGAACATCATTAGAGAAACAGTTTTCTGGACCTAATTGCATTAACTGTTATCATATGTTAAACATAAAGTGGCTGTTGATTAGAGCTCAGACTGAAAAAAAAATGAGGAGGGATGTAAAGAAGATAAAATTGGCACCATTGGGATTGAAATAATTCTTTTATTTTGTTCAAGCTTCAGAGTTTAACTCACAAACAAACCATTTTCCTTGGCTTTCCCAGTTGAGCACATAAAAATACCATTTAGAATCTTTTTTTTTTTTTTTACCCCCAAATTGGGCAGAATGTTGGAAAGTTGGACTTATCCTTTGAATTGAAAGTGTTTTGTAATGAGGAAGCTTTCTGTATTATAATAGAAATCAGGTTTGAGCAGTTACCTGTAATTCATTGAGACTGTAATCTAATGCAAGCATATCCCTCATAACTTTACTCTGGGGTCTAGACATTGTTTTTGCAGATCTGCGGGCTTGGTCTAGAGGCGGGATGTTTATATTAAAGCCCTAGCTTTTGAGAGTCCAAAATGAAAAGTAATTGCCTGGAAGAAATGTGTTGGTGGATTTTTTTTTTTTGAGACGGAGTCTCGCTCTGTCGCCCAGGCTGGAGTGCAGTGGCCGGATCTCAGCTCACTGCAAGCTCCGCCTCCCGGGTTTACGCCATTCTCCTGCCTCAGCCTCCGAGTAGTTGGGACTACAGGCGCCCGCCACCTCGCCCGGCTAGTTTTTTGTATTTTTTAGTAGAGACGGGGTTTCACCGTATTAGCCAGGATGGTCTCTATCTCCTGACCTCGTGATCCGCCCGTCTCGGCCTCCCAAAGTGCTGGGATTACAGGCTTGAGCCACCGCGCCCGGCCTGGTGGATTTTTTTTTCCACAGCCGTGGTCACTTGTGTAGTAGTAATGTGTTTTTGTATCTTTACCTCATTTGATCCTCCAGATATCTTGGTGAGAAGAGAGCAGATGGAGGTGTTGGTAGACAGAAGCCTTGGTGGAATGAATAGCCTGTGAGGTTAGGAGTTGAGTCCTGGATTCAAATCCCGGTTCTACTACTTGAAAGCTGAGTGATTTCAATCAAGTCATTAAAAACCTTGATTTTTATCACCAAAGTGCTGGCTCCCAGCACTTTGGGAGGCTGAGGTGGGCGGATCACTTGAGGTCAGGAGTTCGAGACCAGCCTGGCCAACATGGTGAAACCCATCTCTACTGAAAATACAAAAATTAGCCAGGCATAGTAGGTGCCTGTAATCCCAGCTACTCAGGAGGCTGAGGCAGGAGAATTGCTAGAACTGGGGAGGTGGGCAGTGAGCCACGATCACGCCATTGCACTCCAGCCTGGGCAACAAGAGTGAAACTCTGTCTCAAAAAAAACAAAACAAAAAAAACCCCTTTCATATTTAGTGGTAATGGCCGCAAAACATTGTGAACATAATTAATACCACTAAATTATACACTTAAATTTGGTTAAAAAGGTAAAAATACACAAAAAAACCTCAGAAACCAAAAAAACTGGCCCGGCACAGTGGTTCACGCCCATAATCCCAGACTTTGGGAGGCTGAGCTGGGAAGATTGCTTGAGCCTAGGAGTTCGAGACCAGTGAGGGCAACATACGGAGACCCGTCTCTCCAAAAAAAAAAAAAAAAAAAAAAAAAAATTAGCTGGGTGTGGTAGCCTACACCTGTAATCCCAGATACTCAGGAGGGAGGTGGGAGGATTGCTTGAGCCAGGGAGGTCAAGGCTGCAGTGAGCCATGATCATGCTTCTCTGCACTCCAGTCTGGGTTACAGAGTGAGACCCTGTCACACAATCAAACTTTCGTACTTCACAAGGCTGTCAAGGACAACAAACCAGTTCATGTCCTGAAAACACTGTACATATATGAAATATCTGTTCACTATTTATTTAATGAATGTCTGCTAAGTGCCAGGGGAAATAAAAATGAACAGAAAGTAGTTGTCAAGGAGCTTTTAGTGTCATGGGAAAGACAGACAAATTAAATATGGTGAGAAAAATGAGGCAAAATGAATGGTGTGGTTAAATGTGGGTTTTGAAGTCTGCCTACCACTTAACTATTAGCTGTGTGACACTGGACACAATGAGCTCATCTGTAAAGTGGGGATAATAGAATTAATATCATAGGATTGTTTTGAGGATTAAATAAGATAATCAATGGAAAGCATTTAACACAGTATGTTTTTTAGTACATATTAAAAATATATTAGTTGTTGCCTTTATTGTTAGAAAGATAGGCAGAGGCTAGAATGAATAGCCTTGTGTGCCCTACCAATGAGTTCTTAGTATTGTGGTATATATTAATGAGGTATTATTTTGTATTATGATCTCATGTATTTTTGCATGTTTACAGTCTGGGAAGTTTAAACAGTTCTTTAAATACCAAAGTCCTAAACAGATGTTAGCTGTTAGCTTCCTCATTAATGAAATAAGAAGAAAAATTATGCTTTGAGAGGTTAAATGACTTAAGGTTACACAAGTCAGCGGAAAAGTCTGGGTTACAGCCCCCAAATTCTAATTTGTCAACCCCATTTATATTTTTTTTTTTTTTTTTTTTTTGAGACGGAGTCTTGCTCTGCTGCCCAGGCTGGAGTGCAGTGGCCGGCTCTCAGCTCACTGCAAGCTCCGCCTCCCGGGTTGACGCCATTCTCCTGTCTCAGCCTCCCGAGTAGCTGGGACTACAGGCGCCCGCCTCGTCGCCCGGCTGGTTTTTTGTATTTTTTAGTAGAGACGGGGTTTCACCGTGTTAGCCAGGATGGTCTCGATCTCCTGACCTCGTGATCCGCCCGTCTCGGCCTCCCAAAGTGCTGGGATTACAGGCTTGAGCCACCGCGCCCGGCCTATATCTTTTTTTAAATTGTAAAATATGTCATATGTATAAAAGTATATTTAACATAAACCCACAACTTAAAGAATAACAAATTGAAGACTTTCTGCTTGCTACCCAGCTTAACAAAAAGGAGATTTCTAGTACCTTTAAAGCCTCTTGTGAGGTCCTACTTGATTGAGTCTCCCACCTTCTCTCTCCCTCAGAGGTAAACAGTTTGCTAAATTTTATGTGAATCATTTCTTTGCTTTTCTTCATATTTTTACCAAATATGTGCATATCCCTAAACCATATATTTTTTACCTTTGCAACTTTTTATAAGTAGAATTATAGGAGAAATATTCTGACTTGCTTTATTCTTATTTATTCTTATTTTTTAACTTTAAAAAAAGCTTTATTTCTTCCACCATTAAATAATGTATGCTCATGATAGAAACTAAAATTACAAAAGTAAAAGCAAAAGTATTGTTTTTAGTCCCATTACCCAGTAACACGTTTTTTTGTTTGTTTTTTTGTAGAGACAAGGTCTCATTATGTTGTCCTGGTCAAGTGATCCTCCTGCCTCGGCCTCCCAAAGTGCTTACAAATGCAGGCATGTGGCACCATGCCTGGCTGACAAATGCTTTTTGTAGAAAATATTTTGTGCCACATATGGCCTCTGTTGTTCTTTCTCTTCCCTTCTACTCCCCTTCCCTTTTGTCTCCCCGTCTCCCTCCCCGTTCTTCTCCTTCCCCAAGCCCCTCCTCTTGCTTCTCCCCATTCTTTCTTCTCCTTCCCCTTCTCTTTCTCCTCCTTTTATGTGGTTTTAAGAATGTAAAAACTCACAGGCCGTACAAAAATAGGCCATGGGCGGGCCGTAGCTTGCTGACCCCTGGTATGTTAACAGAAATCAACTCAAAGTTGTAAAATATTGAAGAGCAAAGAGACTAAACCAAGTTCATATTTCTTGCTTTATTTTGTTAAATTTAGTTCCTTGGACAGTTATGCATATCTTTAGTGTTGAAAACAATGGTATAGAATTTTTTTGTCAAATTATGTTTATCTGAAAGTTTAACATTTTATTAAATGAGCCATTATTTTCTGTATGAAGACACTGTGAGGAAACCTCAGTTTATAAAGTTCCAGCACAACTCCTCCTCCTGCCGTTTAGGCAGGTGTCTGGGTCCTTTCAGAGTATGCCTATTTTATGATGATATAGGTTGTGCTTTTTCTTAGATATAGATGTTTTGAAGGAACCCTGAGATGATATATTTTTCACAGTAAACTTCAATCCCTGGCTGACTTGAGATTATGATCTTGATATGCCTTCTGATCATGTCCCTCAAGCTTGACGATTTCTGCTAACTTGTATTTCTTTTCTAGCCTCTGTTTTATAATTTTTCTAAGTATTTTAGTTTTCTAATGTGTCTTCCTCTATCTTTTCTTTTGTGTTGATAGCAAATGTCTCTATCAGTAAATAATAGCTATGCTGCTTATACTTATGCAAGTATAGTGGTACTATTTTATTTGATATATAGTTCTTAGGTTGGTCATGTGGCATTGTTTTCATTTTAAGGATGAAGAAATTAAGACTCTAAGAGGGTAGCTGGGTTCAGTGGCTCACACCTGTAATCCCAGCACTTAGGGAGGCCAACGTGGAAGGATCGCTTGAGCCCAGGAGTTCAAGACCGATCTGACCAACATAGTGAGATCCAGTCTCTAGCTGGATGTGGTAGCATGCACCTGTGTTCCTAGCTATTTTGGAGGCTGAGGTAGGAGGATCACTTGAGCCCAGGAATTTGAGGCTACAGTGAGCTATGGTCACACCACTGCTCTCTAGCATGGGCAAGACTATGTCTCAATAAATAAATGAAAAAAAGATTCAAAAGGGTAATTTGTCTTAGGCCTTAAGACAAGTAGGGAATTAGTAGGGAAAGACAAAAGGTACGTAACATTTGAGTATCTATGGCAGGCAGTATGCTGGGTGCTTTCTTTTCCTTATAGATAGAATTTAATCCTCACGTTTCTACTGTATAAGGAATTGTGACCATTTCACAGAAGAAGAAATGGAAGCAACTGAGGCATATAATGATTAACTAGTTTGCATTTATTTACATAGCTAGTAAGAGAAGAAAAGCTCATATTTAAAAACCTGATCTGCCTGGCTCCAGAGCCATTGTTCTTTTTGTTGTACTGCATATAAATCTTCCTGGTTTTAAGCTGTTAAATCAGTAGTCTTCTTTTTTCTTTTTTTTTGAGGCAGAGTCTCGCTTTTTCTCTCAGCCTGGAGTACAGTGGTGCGATCCCCGCTCACTGCAACCCTTCTTCCTCCCAGGTTCAAGCGATTCTCCTGCCTTATCCTCTCGAGTAGCTAGGACCACAGGCGCGTGCCACCATGCCTGGCTAATTGTTTGTATTTTTGGTAGAGATGGGATTTCACCATGTTGGCCAGGCTGGTCTTGAACCCCTGACCTCAGATGATCTGCCTGCCTCGGCTTCCCAAAGTGCTGGGATTACAAGCATGAGCCTGCGCCCAGCCTAAATCAGTAGTCTTCAACCTTCTACCTTCTTAGGGTAGTATCTGGCTACTCTTTAGCATCACCTGAGGATCTGTTTAAAAAAAAAGACGTGTCAGTTCTACTCTGGACCAGTGTGAACAAAACTTCTGTAGGTGAACATAAGGCAGATGTGTGTATATTTATATAGAAAATATAAATTAAAAATAAATTATATTTAGGTACATAGAAAAAAATGCACAAAATATATAACCAGCATTCGGATCAAGAAAGGAAACATTATCCCCTCCTCCAAGGAAACCAACGACTTCCAGTGCTGTAGATTATTTTTGCCTGTTTATGACATTTCATAGGTATGACTGGCTTTTCCTATATAACATATTTGTGAGATTCATTTACGTTCTTGTATGTAGGTATAGTGTGTTCTTGCTTATTGCTATGTAACAACAGTTCTCAAACATTTTGGTGTCTTCACGTTCATATTTGTTGACGACTCCAAAGAACTTTTGCTTGCAGTAGCGCAGTCATGGCTCACTGCAGTCTTGACCTACTAGGCTGAAGCGACCCTTCAACCTCAGCCTCCTAAGTAGCTGGGACTACAGGCATGTGCCACTATGCCTGGTTATTTTAAAATGTTTTTGTAGAGACAGGATCTTGCTCTGTTACCCTGGCTGGTCTCGAACTCCTAGGCTCAAGCAATTCTTCTGCCTCAGCCTCCCAAAGTACTGGGATTACAGGTGTGAGCTACTGCCCTCAGCTGTGTTAGCATATTCTAATGAAAATAAGTATATTATTCTAAATGAAAAAAATTAGAATAATATTTTACATTTTTAAAAATCTCTAGTATCTTATTGAATCTGCCTCTGCATTCAGTCTGTTGCAGTTTGTTGTTTTGCATGGAATATAAAGAAAATCCAGTCCCGCAGATAGGTAATTGGAAAAAGGAGGAATTTTTTTTTTTTTTTTTTTGAGACGGAGTCTCGCTCTGTCGCCCAGGCTGGAGTGCAGTGGCCGGATCTCAGCTCACTGCAAGCTCCGCCTCCCGGGTTCACGCCATTCTCCTGCCTCAGCCTCCCGCGTAGCTGGGACTACAGGTGACCGCACCTCGCCCGGCTAGTTTTTTGTATTTTTTAGTAGAGACGAGGTTTCACCGTGTTCGCCAGGATGGTCTCGATCTCCTGACCTCGTGATCCGCCCATCTCGGCCTCCCAAAGTGCTGGGATTACAGGCTTGAGCCACCGCGCCCGGCCTTTTTTTTTTCTTTTAGGAGAGTTTTGCTCTTATTGCCTAGGCTGGAGTGCAATGGCATGATATCAGCTCACCGCAGCCTCCACCTGCTGAGTTCAAGTGATTCTCCTGCCTGAACCTCCCAAGTAGCTGGGACTGTAGGCATGCACCACCACGCCCGGCTAATTTTTGTATTTATAGTGGGGGGGGCGGGGGTGGTTTCACCATCTTGCCAAGGCTGGTCTCGAACTCGTGACCTCATGATCCACCCATCTCGGCCTCCCAAAGTTCTGGGATTACAGCTGTGAGCCACCGCGCCCAGCCAGAAGGAGGACTGTTTTTATGTAATTGTGGATATTACTCTTTGATACTACCCCAGTCATGTCCAGCCCTTTGAATGTGAGAACTTTTTTGCTTATCTGTGGTGGATATCATGAAAATTATACACACTTTTTTTTCTTTTCTTTTCTTTTCTTTTTTTTAAAGCTTATCAGCTATTGTTAGTGTTGGTGTGTTTTATGTGAAGCCCAAGTCAATTTTTCTTCCAATGTAACCCAGGGAAGCCAAAAAGTTGGACACCCGTGTTACACCAAAACTTGACAATTGGTAGTTTGTTAAGGTTCATTGCCGTGTACAGTCTGAACCACATCACTGAGCTTTTCATGCTCTGTTACATTAAAATCCATTGGTCTGTTTTTTCTTTATTATTTTTTAATTTGCTTATTTCTCCAAGAAAAACCATTGGTCTGTTATGCACTTTAAATAGATCTTTTATCCATGCATAATTTTTGTAGCATTATGCATTGGTCAGTTGGAAAATATTGGTTCACTGAGTATCTTAGTCTGCTCCGGCTGCCATAACAAAATGCCATAGACTGGATGGTTTAAACGACAAAAATTTATTTTCTCTCAGTGCTGCAGGCTAGAAAGAAGTCCAAGATCAGTGTTCCAGCATGGTCAGTTTTTGGTTAGGGCTGTCTTACTGGCATCTAGATGGCCACCTTCTCGATGTTTCCTCACATGGTGGATTGGAGAGGGAGAAGAGAGAGAGAGAAAGAATAAGTGCGAGTGAACAGGCAAGCTCTCTGGTGTCTCTTTTTAAAGGCACTAATCCCATCATGGCAGCCCCACCCTCATGACCTCATCTAAACCTAATTATAAATCATCTAAACCTAATTATCTCCCAAAGGATCCATTTCCAGCTACTATCACATTGAGGAATAGGGCTTCAATTTATGAATTTTGGGGGGAGGCAATTCAGTCTATATTACTGAGTTATGTGGAGCTTCTTTTTTGAGACCAGGTTTCACACTGGAGTGCAGTGGTGCATTCACAACTCACTTTGGCCTCAACTTCCTGGGCTCATGTGATCATGTAATCCTGCCACGTCAGCTCCCCGAGTAGCTGAGACTTCTGGTGCAGGCCACCGTGTCCTGCTAATTTTTGTATTTTTTTGTAGAGATGGGATTTCACTGTGTTGCCCAGGCTGGTCTCCAACTCCGGGGTGCAAGTGATCCCCCCACCTCAGCCTCCCGAAGTGCTGGAATTACACATGTGGGCCACCGTGCCTGGCCATGTGCAGATCTTCTGAATTGTATAATGTTTAAGAACCCACATTTGTTAATATCACCACTCATCTCATCAGACAAGTCTTTTCTAATTTTCACTTGAAAGCTCAAATTTTATCATTGGCAACCAATAGTGACAGTTGTTTTCGTTGAAGTGACAGTCTCACATTGTTCGTTTTCAAAAAATTGTCTGCCAAACATCCAAGTCTGAATAATCAAAATTTTTCTGCCAGTCGTTTTTTTCAAGTAAAAATGGTGTTTATGAAAAGAAGCAGCTAGTACAGCTTGCAACTCAATTGCACAAGTGCTTTAGTGCTTTTCTTTGAGACAATTGTTGTGCCTTAATATGCAGCAGAGATGCTTTATGTGAGGCTGGGTGCGGTGGCTCACGTCTGTAATCCCAGCACTTTGGGAGGCCGAGGCGGGTGGATCTCCTGAGGTCAAGAGTTTGAGACTAGCCTGGCTAACATGGTGAAACCCCGTCTCTACTAAAAATACAAAAATTTGCTGGCCATGGTGGCTTACACCTGTAATCCCAGCTACTCAGGAGGCTGAGGCAGCAGAATCTCTTGAACTGGGGAGGCAGAGGTTGCAGTGATCTGAGATTGTGCCACTGCCCTCCAGCCTGGGCGACAGAGCTAGACTCCATCTCAAAAAAAATAAATAAATAAAAAAGGAATGCTTTATGTGTACATTCCATTTTTCCATTTCTTCACACAGAATATGAAACAGATGTATAATTAGGATTAAGATTTAGTAAAATTAATACTTTTTTTTTTGAGGTGGAGTTTTGCTATGTTGCCCAGGCTGGTCTTGAACTCCTGGCATCAAGTGCTCCTCCTGCTTCTGCTTCTCCAGTAGCTGGGACTACAGCTCTGCACCACTGTGCCTGGCTATAATTAATAGTTTTTACGACTTCAAGGACTTTTTTTTTTTTTTTAAGATGGAGTCTCGCTTTGTCACCCCAGCTGGAGTGCAATGGTGCAATCTGGGATCACTACAACCTCCGCCTCCTGGGTTCAAGCTATTCTCCTGCCTCAGCCACCCAAGTAGCTGGGATTACAGGCGCCTGAAACCATGCCTGGCTAATTTTTGTATTTTTAGTAGAAACGGGGTTTTTGCCACGTTGGCCAGGCTGGTCTCGAACTCCTGACTTCAGGTGATCCACCCACGGCCTCCCAAAATGCTGGGATTACAGGTGTGAGCCATTGCGTCCAGCAAGAACATTCTTTAATGAAACAAACTAATTTTTTTTTTTTTTTGAGACGGAGTCTTGCTCTGCCGCCCAGGCTGGAATGCAGTGGTCGGCTCTCAGCTCACTGCAAGCTCCGCCTCCCGGGTTCACGCCATTCTCCCGCCTCAGCCTCCCGAGGAGCTGGGACTACAGGCGCCCGCCACCTCGCCCGGCTAGTTTTGTATTTTTTTTTAGTAGAGACGGGGTTTCACTGTGTTAGCCAGGATGGTCTCGATCTCCTGACCTCGTGATCCGCCCGTCTCGGCCTCCCAAAGTGCTGGGATTACAGGCTTGAGCCACCGCGCCCGGCCTCAAAACAGTATTTTTAGTAAAGGTTTGACAACATCAGCTATTCCCCCAATAAGAAATAAGTAAAGCCTAGAAACATAATCATATCAACAAATAAAAATATATCATCCTATACTGAATCAAGGCAGTGACACCAAACTGTAATAGTGTCATTGCATTCTTCATGGACATGTTTAAAAAAAAAAAAAAG
>NW_016811643.1:268549-285339 GCF_001698545.2 Rhinopithecus bieti
AAAAAAAAAAAAAAAAAAAAAAAAAAAAAAAAATACTGTTTTGAAAGCCAATGTGAATGCAGTTTTTTCTTTGCCTTAGTAGAATAAAAAACCTTTAGAATTGAACAGTTTCACAACTTTGTCAGGATGTTAGAAAATTAATTGGGCTTGGTGCTTACTTTTCTCCATGTTGTAGTTAAGGAAAGGTGTGAAGTGGCTTTTAGAGAACTATCCATAGCTATGCATAAGAGTGATTTTTGAGGTATATTAGGTCTCCCTACCCTTAGCCTGGTACATTTACAATAGAAAAAGACAAAGGTACAGATGAAGTCATAGGCAAATAATCTTGTATAATGACTTCGGTTTTTCACTGTGATTGGACAGAGGAGAATGGAGAAAGAAGTAGTCTAGACAAGTCATAGTGCTAAACATTGTTTTATCTTCCAGTTAACACCCCTGTATAGCCTGGAACCTTTGTTCTGGGGGTGGGAAATAACATTCATTGTGTACCGACATTGTGCTAGGCCTTGTTATCTTACTTAAACCTGACAACTTTTCTGTGTGTATGTGGCCATATTTTTTAGTTTTAGACATTTAAAAAAATGATGATGATGATTTTTTATTTTTTTTGAGATGGAGTCTTGCTATTGCCCAGGCTGGTCTTGAACTCCTGGACTCAAGTGATCATCCTGCCTCAGCTTCCTGCATGGCTGGGACTACAGGTGTATGTCATTGCACCCTGCTGTGGTGGTCATAATTATTTTATGTGTAAGAAAACAGAGGCTCAGAGATGTTGAGCCTATGCAGGCCCATCAGTCAATAAGTGACTAGGGTGGGATTTAATCCCCAGACTTTTCTGCCTCCAAAACCTATGAGTGCTTTTTCCTATGTGACATACTGTCTTCCAGAGACAGTATCTCACTGATTGTTTGTATATCCTTGATACTTGGAACCTAGCAGGGGCTTAGTACATTTCTGTGGAGTAATTGAGACAGTGCTAAGTGAGTGAACCAGTTTTCACAGAGCAGGATGTAACTCACCCACTCTGAGCTAATGTGCATGTTGGTACTACAAAGTATAGAGTTATGCAGTGGTTTTGTACACTAGGATCTGGTCATGGTTTGTTGCTATGGGGAAAGGGTCAATCTCCTTTTTTTTTTTTTTTTTTTTTGAGACAGAGTCTCACTTTGTCACCCAGGCTGGAGTGCAGGGGCATGATCTTGGCTCACTGCGGCCTCTGCCTCCTGGGTTCCAGTGATTCTCCTTACTCAGCCTCCCTAGTAGCTGGGATTACAGGCACGCGCCACCATGCTCAGGTAATTTTTATATTTTTAGTAGTGATGGGGTTTCACCATGTTGGTCAGGCTGGTCTCAAACTCCTGACCTCAGGTGATCCACCTGCCTTGGCCTCCCAAAGTGCTGGAGTTATAGGCGTGAGCCACTATGCCTGGCCAGGGTCAATCCTCTTGATGATAAATGTAAAACTATTTAAATAATTTGGATATTTAGTAGTCTAAGAAATTTAATGGGATGAATTTTCCCATAGCTATTAAGAGAGTAAGCCAGAACAAAGTAGATGCAGTATGTATTTCTAAAGAGATCATCCCATTAATAGCTATGAGACCTTGGGTATGTTACTGCACTTTTCTGTGTTTCATTTTTGTAACTTTTAAAAGGGAAGTGTAGTAATAATAGTACGTAATTCCTATGTAGTTATGAGGATTGAATAAGATAATTCATAGAGAACTTACCACAGTTCTTGGCAAATATTAATTACTCAATAAATGGTAGCTATTATTAATGTTATCATCTTTCTAGAGTGGAAGTATGGAATTTATTATGACTTTCAGTATATGAAGAAGGAATAATGTTTTGTCTTTTAAAACACCTTTATTAGAGAAATTAAGTGCTGACTTTATTGGTTTTTGTATTTTGGGACTGATTTTCTGGTTGTAGCCTACTTGGTCTCTTCTTGGCAACAGAGATCAAACTGGCTATTTGCTTGGATTTCTTGGTGAACCAGTGGAGGTATGGTATGACCTTTGACTCTCTATCATTCTTTTCTTTTTTTTGGTAGAGATGGAGTCTCGTTATGTTTCCCAGGCTGGTCTTGAACTCCTGGCCTCAGGCAGTCCTCTGCTGTCTTGGTCTCCCAAAGTGCTCGGACTCTATCATCTTTTTAAACTTTGTGGTGTTTGGTTGAAACAGATTGGATTGTTCTGGAGAGTTCACTAAGGTTGATATTTCTTTCTCAATTAAAAATGTCAGTGGATCGGGCATAGTAGCTCACGCCTGTAATCCCAGCACTTTGGGAGGCTGAGGCTGTTGGATCATGAGGTCAGGAGATTGAGACCATCCTGGCTAACATGGTGAAATCCTGTCTCTACTAACAATACAAAAGCAAAATTAGCTGGGTGTGGTGGTGGGCGCCTGTAGTCCCAGCTATTCCAGAGGCTGAGGCGGGAGAATGGCGTGAACCTGGGAGGCGAAGCTTGCAGTGAGCCGAGATCTCACCACTGCACTCCAGCCTGGGTGACAGAGCGAGACTCCATCTCAAAAAAAAAAAAAAGAAAAAAAAGTCAGTGGGCCAGCCATGGTGGCTCACATCTGTGATACCAGCACTTCTGGAAGCCAAGGCAGGAGGATCACTTGGGCCTAGGAGTTTGATACCAGCCTGGGCAACATAGGGAGACTCCATCTCTACAATAAAATAAAAATAAATTAGCTGAGAGTGATGGCACATGCCTGTGGTCCCAGCTACTTGGGAGGCTGAGGTGGGAAGATCGCTTGGGCTCAGGAGATTGAGACTGCAGGGGGCACTGATCACGCCATTGCACTCCAGCCTGGATGACAGAGTGAGACAATGTCTCAATAAAAAAGTCAGTGAATGTAAAAACACCCCTTTCTAACTAGATCAATCATCATTGAGGAGGTACAGTGTTTCTCCATAAATACCCTGCCCTAGAAGCAGAAGAGTGTTTTTAAAAATATTTTTCTGTGTTTATTTACATTTTGATCAGGCTGCATAATTATGAAGGGAAAAACCAACACCCTTTAAAATGAGCACATCTGAAAGCCTGCCCTTCAACCAAGTGTCACTGTAGGGACACTGTCTCCTAGGTAGGAGTTAGTATGAAACTCTTGACTTAAAACCTTTGAGTTGAGGTCCAGGTTTCCCAGTATGGTGTCTGAGGTAGTTCAGGATCCTCTCCCCAACTTCCTCACCTCTAGTACTCGTGAAGTTTGCATTGTACTGTGCCTGTAGTTCTTCAGATGTGCAGTGCCTCTTTTCTCACTGTCTTTGGACGTGCTGTTCTCTTGGCCTAGATATCTCTTTGTTACTGTTAATTGGTCTACTCTGATTTAGCCTTTAAGACTCAGCCTAGGAGATAACCTTTTCCAGAAGGTTTTCCATGATTTCCTAGGTTGGAATTGGGTTACTCTGATTGTGGTTATCCATTTATTTGTTGGTCTCTTCCACTTGCAGTGGACAGGAGTTGTATCTGATCATCCTTTTATTCTCAGAGCCCATCTTGGGACCTTGTACAGAATAGGCATCAGTCATGTCAGGTGAATTCATCATTTCAAACTGGCCTATTAACAGCTGTAATTTCCCGATGAGTCAGTTACTCCGTGTTGCTCTGGGCTGAGTTTTTTTTTTTTTTTTTTTTTTTGAGACAGAGTCTTGCTGTGTCGCCCAGGCTTGAGTGCAGTGGTATGATCTTGGCTTACTGCATCCTCCGCCTCCTGGGTTCAAGCCATTCTCCTGCCTCAGCCTCCTGAGTAGCTGGGATTATAGGCGTGCGCCACCATGCCCAGCTAATTTTTGTGTTTTTACTAGAGACGGGGTTCCATTGTTTTAGCCAGGATGGTCTTGATCTCCTGACCTCGTGATCCGCCCTCCTTGGCCTCCCAAGGTGCTGGGACTATAGCATGAGCCATTGCACCTGGCTTGGGCTGAGTTAGAGTGTCTTCTATCATTGTTGTTGCCCCTTGCTCCCTGCCCCTTGTGTTGTCTCTACTTCAGCCCACTCTCATGTAGCTTTCCTTTACTCTTTGCCCATAGCTGGGTCAGTGGAGCTGTGTACGGAGTAGACACAAAGAGACTCAGAAAGAACTTGATTTATGACAGGTCCCTGGAATTTCACTTGGAATGAATGAAGATCACATTGGTAAATGGAGAAACTGGGACCTTATGATTGCTTTTCTGACTCTTAGTCTAGGGTTCTTTTTTCTGCTTCCAGGTTTCCTCTTTATTAACCTTTGGTCAGTTTTAATTTATAGATAATGTAAAACGAATGCTGTAAAACCAAATTGTATCAAATGCTTGTGCATTTGATTTTTACAACTGAAATATAAGACTTGACTTAACTGTTTGATGGTGGAAAGATGGAGGCATTAGGAAATGTGGATTTTTAATAACTGCCCTATTAAGCCATCAGTAGTTTCTGGCAGGCAATTTTTTTTTTTTTTTTTGAGACGGAGTTTCACTCTGTCACCCAGGCTGTAGTGCAGTGACGCGATCTCGACTCACTGCAAGCTCTGCTTCCCAGGTTCATGCCGTTCTTCTGCCTCAGCCTCCTGAGTAGCTGGGACTACAGGCATGTGCCACCATGCCTGGCTAATTTTTTTTGTATTTTTAGTAGAGATGGGGTTTCACTATATTAGCCAGGATGGTCTCGATCTCCTGACCTCGTGATCTACCCACCTTGGCCTCCCAAAGTGCTGCAATTACAGGCATGAGTCTGGCAGGCAATTTTAATTATGATTCCCCAAAATATTTTGCTGATTAAAGTCTTTGTAGCAAGCAAAAATAATCACTTATGCCTCTATGCATTGTTTTAGTCAACATGGATATCAGCCTCTGTGTTAGGTTGGTTTTGATGATACACGGAGATGAGTTAGGTGTAGTTGCTGGCTTCAAGGAGCTCCCAGGTGCAGCAGAGCTAAGATATAAACAAATAAGTTGACTGGGTGCAGTGGCTCATGCCTGTGATCCCAGCACTATGGGAGGCCGAGGCAGGTGGATCACGAGGTCAGGAGTTCGAGACCATCCTGGCCAACATGGTGAAACCTTGTCTCTACTAAAAATACAAAAATTAGCTGGGCATGGCGGCACATGCCTGTAGTCCCAGCAACTCGGGAGGCTGAGGCAGGGTAATCGCTTGAACCCAGGAGGCGGAGGGTGCAGGGAGCCGAGATTGTGCCACTGCACTCCATACTGGGCAATAGAGGGAGACTCCATTTAAAAAAAAAAAAAAAAAGAAAAACCAAGTTACAGTTCAATGTTATAGATGTTATAAAATAAGTAGCAGAGAGAGGGTATTCAAACCTTTTTTTAGGGAAGAGTTCTTGGGGGAAGAGTAACCTGAGCTTATTTTTGAAAGAAGACTAGGTCTTATGTGTGGACAATTCTGGACATGGAGTCAGAAGAACTGAATTTGAACCCCAGCTCAGCCACTTACTAAGCTGTCTGACTTGAACAGTTGTTTAAGTACTCTGCGAATCTCAGTTTTTTCACATGTAAAGTGGGGACAGTCATATCTATATCCACCTTTGAAATTTAATACATTTGAAAGAAGCTCATAAATGTGGTATACAAGTATTCGTTTTTTTAGCTCCTAAATGTGGTATACAAGTATTATATTCTTTTTTTTTTCCCCAAGCCAAACTGTATCCAGCTGTATTAAAGATACTTTTCATAAACAATCATGGCATTTCAGGCAGGACATGGGCAGACAATCGTTAACAGTGTACAACAACTTTCAAACTCCCTTCTTCAATGGACTACCAAAATCAGAAAGCCACTATAAATCCCAATGAAGTCTTCATCTGATGCTCTAAACAGGGAAGGTTTAGAGTGAGGGTTGACATTTCACATTTAGCATGTTGTTTAACAACTTTTCATGAGCCGACCCTGACTTTCAGGAAGTGAAGTGAAAGTGACAGAATTTACCTGAAGATCCACAATCTAGAAACAGAACCACTGCTCTTTTGACAGGTGCCATCTCAGTGGCATCACTGGAAAGTCCAGATTGCCTGACACACTGGTAACCAATGATTAGAGGTCAGGTCCCAACAGATGTCTGGGTTTAAGGGAGTTACGTCTAGCTGAAAGGTGGAAAGGGAGAAGAGGACATAAAACAAATTTGTTTTCCATACCACAGGCTTTTGTGTCAAGGTGGCCATGTGTGTCAAAGTCAGGGAATCCCTGCTCCTGGGAGCCAAGAGGAAGTCTCTCAAAACTAGAAGGGAAAGGTGTTTTCCCCGTATCAATCCAGCTTTGGAGACATTCTATTAGTGACATATGCCCCTTCCTCTCAAAACAACAATGACATATTCTGTGTGCTAACAGCATAGCTTAAAAAAGTAAAACAAAATTCTGCATTTTTATAAAACTTGATTAAAAGTAGTATTTCAAACTGTACAGGCACCAGAAGTACACAGTTAGTAAAAATGCACACACTTCGGTTGGCATCTCCAGCACCTTCAGCTTTCTGTGCCTGGTCTGTTTTGGCATCTCCATTTTCTGCAGGGTTATCCCCCTCCTGGCCAGCCTCAGCTTTTCCCTTTTTCCCTTTGGGTACCTTCTTTCCCTTCTTTGCAGGGGCCTTTTTAGGCCTGGGCTCTAGCTTTGGAGGAGCAGGTTTAGCAGACAACCTCATTCATCTTCTCTGTGGTTCCTCCTTCACCTTGGCTTTATCTCCTTTAGCATCCCCTTCAGCCTTTCTCTCGGGCATGGTGGCGGTGACAGCGACGGCGGTAGGACGTAGGCACTGGGCGTGGGATGCAGCAGATCACAGGCGTTGGTTGGTCTGTGGGTCATTCTCACCTCTTCTTCTGGTTTTTGTTTTTTACTTACTCATTGACAATTATATTTGGACAGATTATAGCATCAATTTTCTGACCTAAACCAGAAATAAGTGAGGAAAAGATTAAGTTTATTAGTGTGTAGGTGTCATTTATGAAGTGCTAGCACTGTAAACATGTATCAGGGCAAATATTTTAAAGTTCAGATCCATGACACTTTGATTCTGTGCTATTATGCAAGATACTGCTTAAGGTACCTAATGAACGGTATCTGAAAAATTACTGAGTTTGCTTCTGAGTGGCTTGGATAACAACAAGTTGAACTAAAAAGAGCCACATTTCCTGTCAGAAGACTTATGCTTGCATCCAAGTGATGGAGCTTCTATCTGTGCCACCACTGAAGGTTATTTAACATTTCAGAGTTTCATTTTCTCCATCAGTAAAAGAGAAAAATAATAGTTACTTTATAGACTGTGAATTAGAAATAAACTGGATAAATTGCTTACCACTAGCTTTCATCAGTTAAAAGTTTAATTTATGGAATATTAAACAAATTTCCATTTAATTACACTAGATTTCTTTTTTTTTTTTTTTTTGAGACGGAGTCTCGCTCTGCCGCCCAGGCTAGAGTGCAGTGGCCGGATCTCGGCTCACTGCAAGCTCCGCCTCCCGGGTTTACGCCATTCTCCTGCTTCAGTCTCCCTAGTAGCTGGGACTACAGGCGCCCGCCACCTCGCCCGGCTAGTTTTTTGTATTTTTTTAGTAGAGACGGGGTTTCACCTTGTTAGCCAGGATGGTCTGGATCTCCTGACCTCGTGATCCGCCCGTCTCGGCCTCCCAAAGTGCTGGGATTACAGGCTTGAGCCACCGCGCCCGGCCTACACTAGATTTCTTTAGAGAAACTTGCTCTAAATGGTGGGCAGGGGGAATTCTGTTATTTATGCTTTACTGACACTGATGATACTTTACCTCCTCCTTCCAGTTATTCCTTAATAATTTTGCAAGGTGAGTTTAAATCCCAGCTGTTGTACTTACTTGCTGTGTGACCTTCAAAGTTACTTAATCTTTCTATAACTTATTTTCTCCATCTATTAGGTAGAAAAATAGTGGCATTTATATTATATAGTTACTTAATCTTTCTATAACTTATTTTCTCTATCCATTAGATGGAGACATAATGTATTTATATTATATAATTATTAGGAAGCAACTAAAGTGCTTAGTTCAGTGTTTGGCACGTAGTATGATTTCAGAAAATGGTAGTGCTGTGGACTGAGTGTATCCCACCAAAATTCATATGTTGAAACCCTAATCCTCAGTGTGATGTTTGGGGTGGGATTTTTGGGAAGTAATTAGGTCATTAGGATGGAGCTCTATAAGTGTCCTTATAACAAGAGACACCAGAGAGCTTATTTCCTCTCTCTCTGTTTTCCACGATGTGAGGATACAGTGAGAAGAGGGCCATCTGCAAACCAGGAAGCTGACTGTCACCAGACAGCAGATCTACTAGTACCTTGATCTTGGACTTCCCAGCCTCCAGACCTGTGAAAAATAAATGTTTGTGATATTCTGTTACATACACAGCAGCCTGAACTGACTAAGATGGATAGCATTGTTATTCTCACTTTCATTTTATAAATGAGAAGGTGAATACAGATTTAGAAACCTGATTAGATTCATAGTAAGAGGCAAGGATGGGATTCAATCCAGGTTTGTGTGATGCCAAAGACTTTACTGTTTATTCTTTTACTAGGCTACATTTTATAATTAACATTTCATTTGTATGGAAACGTATTCTGAAATGCTGTAGAGTGCTTGGAAATAATTTGTTGTTCTTGGGTATTTAAAACTTTCAGTGATGTTTTACTAACTGTTTACATAAACTTGAAACTAAATTGGTTAAGGAAAGAACTCTTTGGCCTGGCCTCTCTGTGATCAGATGGTTTTAGGGCAGATATTCTGAGGTGGTAGTCTGTGGTTAGTCAAAAGAAAATTGTGTGTGTGTGTGAGTGTATTTTCTCCTAAACAGCTTCATTGAAGTAAAATTGACGTACAATAAGTGATACAAATTTTATGTACAGTTTGCTAAGTTTTGACATACATATACACCCATGAAACCACCACAAAGCAGATGGTGAACATACCCGTCACCTCCCAAAAGTTTCTTGGTGCCCCTTTGAAATCTTTCCCTCCTTGTTCTCCTTATATCCCCCCATTTAAGCAACCACCTATCGGCTTTTCTATCACTATAGATTGAACAATGGTCAGATCAATCAGGATTCAGTCAGTTCGCCTCTCAGCTGTAGTTTGATCATCTGTGAAACAGGGATTCTACCATCTTCCCAAAGGACTATCAGAGAAGATTAGGAGCAATGTATGTAAAGAGCCTAGCATAATGTCTGATGCATAGTAGGCCCTTAATCCCTGGAAGCCAGTATTACCAGCAAGCTTTCACTTGGTGGTCTAGAGTACATTTAGGAGTTCAGAGTGCCGAAATGCATTTCTGTCACTTAGAGCTCCTGTTCTCTTCCACTGAATGGGCTTCCAGTGTTTTTGAAACAGGAAAATTTACATTTAGGCAGCTTAAGACCCTAAGGGACTTTCTGTTGCTCCTACCTTCCCTCCCTCATGCCCAGTGTTCCACTTGCTATTAATTGTGAACAGATGTTCTTCAAAAATAAGCAAAGATCTCCACAGCAGATTTTTGAGTTCTTCATGCCTATATTTAAGTCTGACATTGTGATCAAGCTGTATAAGCAGTGAGTTTGTAGTCAGAGTTCTGGGTTTTAGTTCCTGTTCTGCCTTGGGCAAATCATAAAATCTTTCTGAGCCTCAGTTTTCTCAGTGTCAAGTGGTGGTGGTGGAGTCATACCTCAGAAGTTTGTTGAGAGGATCAAAGGAGAATTCTGAAAGTGAATTGTATGATAAGGTTATAGTTCATTTGCATCCTCCCATGACTGCCTCACAGTGTTAGAACTTTGTAAAAGGATCAGGTAGCATTTAAATCTGATATCTTACATGTTTTTAATGTAAGTATTTTAAATTAGGCTCTACTAATAGAAAAAAATGGCAAAAACCCAAGGTTAAAAGTGCTTCCATTTTAAAGTCAGAGAAACTTTAATTCAGATCTTAGTTAAGTAGCTGTGTGACCATGGACAAGTTATTTAATTTCTCTGAGCCTTAAATTCTCACCTGTTAATAAGGCATATCTGTTCTACCTCAGAGGGTTGTTGGGAGGATTAGAAATAAAATATGTACAATAGTTTGCATATAGCAGATGCCCAGTGATGCTAGCTTCATTCTTTCCATTTCCAAAATTGGTAGATTTGTGGATTCGTTGAACTATTCCTGAAGGGATTACTTTTGCCTTCTCTATTCCGTGATGCAGTTCAGCACAGGTTAGCTCTTAGGTAGTGTCTCAGGTTTCCCATTCTAGTCTGTAAATGTCGTTTGAGTTTTGTGTTGCTAGCAGTTATTGCAAAGGAATTTTTTTTTTTTTTTAATAATGGGAGGAACCTGTGCTTTGCTTTTGTACTTTCTCATCAATTCTCATAGCTCTGTCTAGCTAGAGATACTTTGTACTGTGAGAGCCAGGGAAACCAGGGGCCATTTTCTTGTCTCTCTGTGTTTATTTGGGTTGGAGGATTGTCTAAAAGTTCCCTAGTGAATAAAGTAGATTTGCTGAGTTCAGATTCTTCCCTCTGAACTGGGTGAGCCCAGGATCGAACTACTGGGCAAGAAAAGAAATAGGAAAATGTGGAGAAAACTGGTGAGTTCTGCTTGTAAAGTTGTTAGGATCTTTGAGTTGGGGGGCATGTAGGAAACAGTTGATTCCCCATTTCCCTCTTCCCTTCCAAATCCTGTACACTCCAGCACAAAGGGAGCTTTAAGATGGAGGTCTGCATTGTAATTTCCTAGAAATTACTGCTTCTGGTAACTGCTCATTCAGTTTTCACCTCTTTGCAGCAGTAGATGAAACAATGGGGACAATAAAACCATTTATCTGATGGCTGTAGCCTCAATGGGATGTTTGTTTTAATAATGGTATAATTTGCAGGGTTCATAAATTGTGATTTTATTCTCATGGAAATAACTGCCCGGTGGTATTTGGATTCTCAGGTCTCCTGTTGTGGATAATTTCACTAACATTCTGGCTGACAATTCCCTTTATTCTACACTTCGATTTAGATTGTTCATACTGGTTGGGTAATTAGCCCAGAGCAGAGACAGTTTTTTTTTAGTTTGGGGCTGGCAGGTGGTTACTAGGTAACTGGAAGATCTTCTGAATGGGGAAGAAACTCTGCTTAGGGATTCAAGGCAAATATCCAGGTTTGTTTTGATTATCTGGGATTAAAAGAATTATCTAATACCAAAATATTTGATGAAAATTGAAAATTTAATTCATCTGAATATTTATTTTCTATGATACCAAACAACCCTTTATATTTGGAATATCCTGTGTTTGAATTTTAAATTTTCATGTGCATGTTTTGGCAGGGAATATCCACAGAGGGCAGAGGCTGATAATAGCTGCACATGCTGGACGTTGCCATAGGTGTTTTACTTACATTATGTCTAAATTTTTTTTTGGGACACAGCTTGACTCTTGTTGATTAGGCTGGAGTGCAGTGGCATGATTTCAGTTCACTGCAACCTTCGCCTCCCAGGTTCAAGCGATTCTCCTACCTCAGCCTCCCAAGTAGCTGGGATTATAGGTTCCTGCCACCACGCCCAGCTAATTTTTATATTTTAGCGGAGACGGGGTTTCACCACAATGACCAGGCTGGTCTCAAACTCCTGACCTCAAGTGATCCACTTGCCTTAGCCTCCCAAAGTGCTAGGTTTACAGGCTTGAGCCACCACACCCGGCCATTTCTAAATCTTAATGAGAATTCTGATATTGTTCTCATAGGTAGGTATTGTTCCCATTTTACCCATGTAAAAAGTTAAGACAAGTTTAGTAACTAAATTAAGGGACTCAGCTAATTAGTGGAAGACAGTTTACCAGATTCAAAGCTTATACTAGGTTTTCAATTATAGGGTAAGACATTCTGAAGATACATTCAAGTTTCTATTAAACTGTTAGATATGACACCATTTGGCTCAAAAATATATTATACATGAATTAGTACCTATCATCAGATGTATGTATCTGATTATTCTTCCTGTCATTTAATCTTGTTTTACAGCAGTAACATACATGGAGTATTTTGATTATCTTACCAAACTTAAAGGACTTCTAGGCATAATCCTGTTTTAAGAATTCTTTAAAAGGCTCCAAAGCATGGCATAGTGACTGGAAATAGCCTCAGACTTGGGTTTCAAGATCTTGGCACTGCCATTTATTGGGTTATCTTGGATAAACCTCTTGACCATCATTGATAAGCCTTACTCTTGTATGAACCTTGTGTTGCTCATCTGCAAAATAGGGATATGATACACACTTTACAGGGATGTTAAGGTTAATGTATATGGTGGGGTCTAGTATATGCCTGTAACATGGTAGGGGCTCAGTAATATGTTGGTTTCCTTTTTTGACTAATGCTACTACTAGTAGAGTATCAGGGGATAATTTGGTGCTTTCATCATTGGCCTCAAGATTTATTAAAAGATGGCCAACATCGGCCGGGCACGGTGGCTCACACCTGTAATACCAGCACTTTGGGAGGCTGAGATGAGCAGGTCACTGAAGGTCAGGAGTTCGAGACTAGCCTGGCCAAAATGGTGAAACCTTGTCTCTACTGAAAGTACAAAAAAAAAAAAAAAAATTAGCCAGGCGTAGTGGCACACGCCTGTAGTCCCAGCTGCTTGGGAGGCTGAGGCAGGAGAATCGCTTGAACCCAGAAGGCAGAGGTTGCAGCGAGCCAAGATCGTGCCATCGCACTCCAGCTTGGGCAACAAGAGCAAAACTCCATCTCAGAAAAAAAGATGGCCAACTTCAAGTAACATTATGTTATATTTTCATGTGATACTGTTAAACTAATAGAACTTATTTTTCTCTAGGAACTTGCTGTTCCATCTGGGTAATTTGTTTAAGGGACGGTTAGACAGATGATGTATTTTTTTACACTCTCTTGGTCAAGAGAGTGAGTGCATATGTGGAAAGGGCATTGGATTTGTGATCATACAAACTTGGTGGGAGCTCCAGCATTGCTGTTTACTAGCTACGTTTCATGGGACAACTGACTTTCTCTGTTTGAAACTTGGGATAGAGATAATAATAGCCGACCTTCCCATTGTTGTGAAGATCAAATGAGATGATGAATGTGAAAATGCCTTTTAAATTGGAAAAATGCCAGGCGAGATAGTAACTATTATGTGACATTCATAATTAGTAGTAAGTGGGGCTTAGAGAATTAACTACTTTTTTTTTTTTTGAGACAGGGTCTTGCTCTGTCACCTAGGCTGGAATGCAATGGTGGGCTCATGGCTCACTGTAGCCTCCACCTCCTGGGCTTAGTGATCCTCCTGCCTCACCTCCTGAGTAGCTGGGACCACAGGTGTGCAACACCATGCCCTGCCCCCTGCCCCTGCCCCTTGGTGTTTTGAGATGAATCTTGCTGTGTCACCCAGGCTGAAGTGCAGAGTCCCGCTCATAGCTTCCTGTAGCCTAGAACTCCTGGACATAAGTGATCCTCTCACCTCAGTATCCTGAGTAGCTGGGATTATAGGCATGTACCACCATGCCTGACTAATTCTTGAATTTTTTGTAGAGACAGGGTCTCTATGTTGCCCAGACTGGTTTTGAACTCCTGTCCTCTAGCAATCCTCCTGTCTTGGCCTCCCAAAGTGCTGGGATTACAGGTGTAAGCCACTGTGCCCTGCCAGAATTCACTGCCATTTTAAGAGGGAAATTCAGAATTTTACTTGAACTATATAAAGACATTTTGATGAGTTTTATTATGGTAGTCCTTGGGGACAGCAGAAGAAAAGAGGCCAGAATGACGTTTTTGGTAGGTAAAAGTATTGAGTGAATGTAACTGCATAGTGGAAGTGAGAATGGTGTGAGGTGCTACTGTGAGGCAGGCCCAGAGGACTTAGAGAAGATCTTAGACTTGAGGTTTGTATCTTGGTCTAGTCTTGATCCCTAGAACAAAGAAGTGGGAGGCTCTTTGATTAGAAAAACTTAGGACACAGGGTAGTGTGTGGAGAACTGATTGAGGAATAGGGATAGAGGTAACAACTATAGCTTCCCTCATGATGACACTCAAGTTGAAATCCTGGTTTTAAGCCTTCTAGGAGTATGTACAGAAGTTAAAATAGATTTTTTTTCATTCCTCTTTCTACCTTCTAACAGTTAAGTGTGTCCGTTTTTAGGGGAAGTTCCAAGTGCATCTTGTGATTATTGCATATGAATCCAGTGGTGTCTCTTAGGTGAGCACATTGATGTATCTTCATTTAAAGAGGTGCAGATGGTGGCTGGCAAGTGGGAGATCTGCTTCCACAGGCTAGAATGCTTAATTTTATGGAGGCTTATTTAGTTTATCTCTTTACCTGAAAATTGATTCTGTTTACAGCATTTCAGTAATGTGGATGATATTTTTCCTAAGTGGAACATCAACCTAAATTTTCAATGTGTTTAATTATTGATGTATCTGAATGCTGCAGTGTATTAGTTAAGGATTTTTCTGTATGAGGAGAGGTTTCTGGCTCTGAGTTTTGGTACTACACTGATATTATTCATTTTTTTCCAGGGGGATGTCAGTTTTTCTTTACTGCAAGTAACTGCATTATGTTGTCTGGATCATTGCCTTCTATATTAAGTATTAGAGTAGAATAGTTGTTGTCCAGGACGGTTTGAAAGTCTGTGTTTTATTTGACTATAAGAGCAAACTTAGGCATCTCTCTTCTCTGTTCTTGGTCTGCTAGTATGAACATGATACAGTGACTAAGTAAGGAGATGGGTTTCCATAGACCCCAGTCAGAATTAGCCTGAGTTACTTTATCATATTAACTTTATATATAATAATGTCAACTGATATTTGCATAATTCTTTGTAAAGTATTTTTATGGTACTTAATCTTCTCTTCTCTTCTCTTCTCTTCTCTTCTCTTCTCTTCTCTTCTCTTCTCTTTTCGAGACAGGATCTCACTCTGTCACCCAGGCTGGAGTACAATGATGTGATCATGACTCATTGCAGCCTCAGCTTCCCAAGTTCAAGTGATCTTCACAATCCTGAGTAGCTGGGACCATAGGTGCATGCCACCATGCCCAGCTAATGTTTTGTAGGGGTGGGGTTTCACCCTGTTCCCTAGGCTTGTCTCAAACTCCTGAGCTCAAATGATCCATTAGCCTCAGCCTCCCATATTTTTGGGATTACAGGTGTGAGTCACCGTGTCCAGTCTACAATTTTTCTTTTTACTGATATGTTTCTTGTACTAAACTGGTAGCTCTTTTTGTGGACCAGATTTTTTTTCATCTTTGTACTCACTTTATTTAGGACAGAGCTAAGAATAATGATACTATCTAACACTATGTTATATGCAGGCATGTGCCAAGTGCAATATTTGTTTTAATCCTCATTATCCCCATTTTATAGAGGAGAGAACTGAGTCTCAGAGAAAGGAAGTAACTTGCTTAGTCTCACAGCTAGTGAAGGGATGCAGCTGTGATTAGAACCCAAGCAATCTGATTTTAGAGCTATATACTTAACCCTTATATTTTCTCAGAAACAGCTTGTATGAATATGTAGGTATATATGAAAGATATTATCTCTCTTATTTGACCCTTGAAACTCTGTGAAGCAGTTAATTATGCTTTTCATATCCATTCTATAGGTTAGGAAAAGTAAGATGAATTAATTACACAAGATCATTCATTTGTTGAGTAACAGAATCTGGACCCCATATCCCAGGTCTCCTGACTCCAAATCTCACATTTTTTCCCCTTCTATAATACTTTTAGCTGTTGGTTAGAGCTTCACATCTATCTTCCTTCCTTCTTTCTTTCCTTCCTTCCTTCCTTCCTTCCTTCCTTCCTTCTTTCTTTCTTTCTTTCTTTCTTTCTTTCTTTCTTTCTTTCTTTCTTTTCTTTCTTTTCTTTCTTTTCTTTCTTTTCTTTCTTTTCTTTCTTTCTTTTGAGGTGGAGTCTTGCTCTACTGCCCAGGCTGGAATGCAGTGGTGAGATCTTGGCTCACTGCAACCTCCGCCCCTCCCCGGGTTCAAGCAATTCTTCTGCCTCAGCCTCCTGAGTAGCTGGGACTACAGGTGTGCACCACCACACTCAGCTAATTTTTGTATTTTTAGTAGAGACGGAGTTTCACCTTATTGGCCAGGTTGGTCTCGAACTCCTGACCTCATGATCTGCCTGCCTCAGCTTCCCAAAATGCTGGGATTACAGGCATGAGTCACCGTACCCGGCCAACATCTGTTTTCTTAGGAATACACAATAGTCTTTTTCGTATGGAAAATAGATACTTTCGTTGAGACTAACTGAAGATAAGAGATAACCCTAAAAATCTTTCTGTGCATCTTTCTTTCTCAAATCCAAGGAGCAAAATACCGTGATAGATAAGTCTGTGAGAGCTGCTTGAAGGTGGATAAGACAGCTGTGTGTCTGTGTTCCTGTGTGTATTATCTCTGTTTTAGTAGCTGGCAACAGTGTGTTTTCCATAATGATTGCTGAGAGAATGCATGATTTAAAAAGTTGATGCTGTGTCTAGTATTAAAGAGTGATGATACTAAAATTGCTAGTTGATTGCTTCCTTCTTAGTCACTAGTTGATTATGTTTGAGAATTACAACAGTCCTAATATAGTGGCATTAAATATAGTTGAGCCAGCATATGGTAACTGTCTATAACAGGGCCTTCATATAAGAGAGGGATTACACTTAAGCATTTTGTAACACTGAAGAAACAATTTTTCTGATGTCTAGGCGAACTTAATTGTATTGGATTCTTTTTGATTGCCTTGTCAGATTTCTTTTGTATTTTATATAAATAAGATATGACAGTGGCAAATTAGTTTTTCAGCGTTTTTTTTTTTTTTTTTTTTTGTTTGAG
>NW_016811643.1:285686-299286 GCF_001698545.2 Rhinopithecus bieti
TTTTTTTTTTTTTTTGTTTGAGACGGGGTTTCGCTCATGCAGTGGCTGGATTTTGCTCACTGCAACCTCTGCCTCCTGGGTTCAAGCAATTCTCATCCCTCAGCCTCCTGAGTAGTTGGAATTATAGGCACCTGCCACGACACCCAGGTAATTTTTGTATTTTTAGTAGAGACGGGTTTCACTGTGTTGCCAGGCTGGACTCAATCTTCTTACCTCACGATCCGCCTGCCTCGGCCTCCCAAGGTGCTGGGATTACAAACATGAGCCATCACCTCCCGGTCAAGGGTCTAGTTCTCAATAGCCTTCTTCCTGACCATTGAGAAGAAGCCATTATACTTCATTTAGCTTCTAGGTTATATCACATTCAAATACAGTCATGTCATAGCATAGCTACTTGGTTTTCCATGTGCCGTGCCCTGCATTGTTTTTGTGTATGATTGTAGTGCAAAATGTTTAAGAATTCCTGAGCTTCTCCTTTTAGTCTGAGATTGTTATATTCAGGTAAATTACCTCTCACCTAAGAATGTCATAATTGATTCCATTGTTCCAGATTGTAGATTTGAGTGTCAGGTAGTAATTTATATATTACTGGATCTTTTAAGAATTAGTTGTTTTAATGTGGAAGCCACATGAGATAAAAAATTGGAATTTTCAGCCATGATTAGTTGGCTACCATCTGCTTTGTTTGATTAGTTCAGCCTTGATTAGTTGGCTACAGTCTGCTTTGTTGCTTGGCACACATCAGTCCAACTCTTATTCTCATTTTATGTCTGTGAGTTGTGCATGTGTGTATGTACTCATGAATGTTCCTCTCTCCCATCTCAAAGGTACTGCCAATGTCTAGTAGATTTCTAGAGCCCTGAAATTTGTCTTGCTCAGTTTCCTTACAGATTTTACAAACTTGAAAGGTGAGTAGTTAGAGTACAGGGTAGCTGCTGAAAGAGACCCAAACATTCAGTGGCTCAAACAAGATAGACATTTATCTCTTATGAAACAGTTCAGGGGTAATTCTCTTATGACCACAGTGGGCAGAGGTTCTGCTCCATGAAATCATCTAGAGATTCAGGCACCTTCTATCTCGTTGTCTGGGGGTGATGCCCTCATCTGCATTCTCAGTGATAGCTTATTAACACATCTACCTTGAAATAAGTCCATGAGAAGGGAGAAGAGAGAGTGGAGGACACATAGTTGCCTTAAAAAAAAAAAGTAAGCTGAAGTTGTATATGTTAATTCTCCCAGCATCTCATTCATTATCTTTAGAAACAAGACATACCTAGTTATAAATAACATTAGGAAATGTAGTTTCCAACTCGGTAGCATGTGCTCAGTTATTTTGGCAGAGGGTTACCGTAGGGGAGTGTCTGTATCGAAAGGAAGCAAGGGAAAATGGATACTATTAGCAGTCTCTTCCATAGAGTCATAGCTGGAGGGTAAAAATAATAAAACCTTTTCCTCATTCATTATATTAATTATCACCACATTGAGAATTTCTTTGAGGTAAGTGGTATTATAACCATTTTGCTAACTGGGGAACTGATTTTGAGGTATCAGGTGACTGGTCACAAGTGTAGCTCAAAACTGAACTCATTATCCTTTCCCCCCACACCTTCTCTTTGTGTTTCTTATCTCAGTGAATGACATCACCATTTTCTCAGTCACTCAAGCCGGAAATTTGGGATTTCCTTATCTTCTCATATTCCTTCAGTCACTAAGCTGTGTAGATACTATCACCTTAACATTTCTCAAATCTGTGCCTTTCTCTCCATCCCCATGGCTGTTGCCTTAGCTCAGACTCTCAGCAGCTCTTGTGTGGACAGCAGCCTCCATTCTTCCATCTGCTGCCAGGGTCACCTCCAGTGAATCCATCTTCGCAGCCCAACCCTGCCAAACCACTTGCAATTGTTGGGACTTACTATATACTGTTAAACTGCCAAATCTGTACTCGTGTTGCTTCTTCTACTCAGATGGTCCTCTTCCCTTCTCAGCTTGGCAAACATGGCCTTATTTTATTTTTAAAAATCTGCCACCTACATTGCTTCTACTATAAAGTTGTTGTTCTCTTTTCCAGGTAGAATTGACTGTTTTCTCCTCATTCTTCTCCTGTGTTGATGCCTGTTATAGGACCTGTAACATTTTATAGTAATAATTTGTAATGTGTCTTGTCTTGCTTTTCATCATTAGCACTCAATATTGTACCTGATAGAAAACAGCTACTCCATAACTGCTTGAGTGAGTAGAGCATATGACGGCTGGGACTTGAATCCAAATCTTGTGTTTTTCTTATCATGATGGCTCATCCTGTGTTAAGTGTGTACATATTTCCTGAGTTGCTTCCCAACACCAAATTTGGAGGTCTCACTTTCCAGGAGCTCTTTTCATTGGCAATCAAGTGTAGCCCTAAAAAGGGCTTTTTCAACAAATGGATGCTTAATTATCTTTCCATTTGGATGTTGGGGGTGTGCTTTTTTGGTAGGTGCTGCTAAAACTGTTGTCTGTAACTTGCAAAATAAATAAATGCTGGATGTTTGGCTTTAATTTTTATTGATTACATCAAGGGATAAAGGAGGTTTGCTTTACATTTGGAGAGAAGGCAGGCAAATTAGAAAAAAATGCATCCCCTTGAAGAGGGTTTTATTTTTAATGTTATTTACAAAGTATATACATGAAAATAGAAAAGGAATAACTTTAATTTACAATAGACATAATTTAGGGAAAAATGCTAACATCTCAGTGTAAGTGTAAACCCAGCTTCGCTATTATAATTTCTGATCATTGAAGCTCACTTATTGTGCGTTTAAACCATCTGTTTTGGTGTTAATCCCTTAAAACTCAATTGGTAGATGTTAACATGATAAAAGGTAATAAAGCTTGAAATATGGCAGTCATTCGATCTGGTTTGCTTTTCAACTAATTGCATGCAAACTTAAGTGTATTTGGGAAAAAGGAAAGGGGGAAATTAATGCTGTAGTCAACTATTTTGATCTCAGCTTGAGCCCTGCACACCTGTCACTGGCTTGTGGAAGTTTTCCTCCATAATTAAGAGCTCCTCTCTCATGTTTTTACTTAATTGGGTGCCACAAGAGCCTGGTGAAACAGTGGAATCCTCTTAATTGCAGCTTTTAAAACAAATCACCAATGTTTAATGTGGTATTGTTTTAAAAGCCTTCCCTGGAAAGAGTTTTGATTGCTTCAAGTCCAAATGGAATGGAGTGTTGAGAATTCTGCTCTTTATAAAGTTAGAAGTCGTATAGTACTTTGAAATGTCTCTCTTTGAAGAGTTAGGGAACATAACTAATATTTACTTGATGCTTTACAATTTGACCAAGTGTTTTCCTTTCATCTTGTTTTAATTCCTATAGTAGCTCCAAGAAAGGTATTATAATGCTTCCTATTTTACAGATGAGGAAATTGAGGGTCAGAAAAGTGACTTGCTGAGGGTCACACAATTAGTAAGTGGTAGAGATAGATGCAAACCCTACCTACTAATGCAAACCCTTTATTTACCTTCTGTCTCAATGAGCATAAACTGCATGTGTGGAAGTATCAGTATAGTGGGTTTTTCCTTTAACTTCCAATGTGGTCTCAATTTAGCTTACTGTGTTTGGTACTTTTCTGTTTGAACTGTCAGCCCTTACACATATAGTGGAAAGAGCAGTCTGGTAGGAGGTGAAGAAGCCAAAGTGCTGGGAAATGACAGAACATCCCATTCCATGCTTAGATCATGACTGTTATCTAGCTGAAACATCCTCCGGTAAGGTTGGCAGGGTCTTTGTGGTCCTGCTGCATTGTGGACAAGTCCTTTACAGCGTACTTAAGTGCTGAGCAGTTATGACAGCTAGTTTAAATGAGCTTCTGTGGCAGTCAATTCTTTTGAGGCCTCAGTGCCCATTTTCCTCTCCACCCTAGTAGTGGAAAGAGCTCTTGATAGGGAATCAGGAAACTTTGATGCTGTAGTTGCAGTTAGGTGATTTGCTAACTGACCTGTTTTCTTCAGGACTAAGTTTGGTCAGTACCACCTCTTGGAAGACTTCCCTAAAGTCTTAGGGTGGCCTTCCTTTTTTTTTTTCTGGACACTGTGACACATTGTTTTAAGTATTGTCTATATGGCACTTACCACATTGTTCTGCAATTATATTTCTTTCAGACTAGAACTATACCTCTAGCCTTCTTTTTTTTTTTTTTTTTGAGGCGGAGTCTCACTGTGTTGCCCAGGCTGAAGTGCAGTGGCGCAGTCTTGGCTCACTGCAAGCTCTGCCTCCTGGGTTGATGCCATTCTCCTGACTCAGCCTCCCGAGTAGCTGGGACTACAGGTGCCCAACACCATGCCCAGCTAATTTTTTTTTTTTTTTTGTATTTTTAGTAGAGATGGGGTTTCACCGTGTTAGCCAGGATGGTCTTGATCTCTTGACCTTGTGATCTGCCTGCTTCGGCCTCCCAAAGTGCTGGGATTACAGGCGTGAGCCACTGTGCCTGGCCACCTCTAACCTTCTTTTTACTACCAGCCCATCTGTACTTGAGAATCACTGCCCCAAACTGTATATTCTGTGAGAGCACAGTCACAGGGTTCCTTGTCGTGGACATTTGTAGTTTGCTTCTGTAGTTTCCTTCTTATCTCAGCAATGGCCTCAGATGTTCGTTTTAGGAACCACACCTTCCCCCCTGCTTTGCTTCATATAGTTTGGGTAGGAATTTCTTAGCTCTAGTGTTATGTGAACCAGGCTCAAGGTAACCAAGGCATCACATTACTCTGGCCATAGTGATTGGTTTAGGGGTAAATATGTTTTAAGCTGGTCTAAACTGAATGTTCGGGACTTTTGTAAGCCTCTATAGAAGACCTTCTCCAAGTCCTGCTATACTAGAGAGGTGTGTGGCTGGAGCTGCTATAGCCATTTTGCCACCTTAGGAGGACAGAGTCTGGCGTATGATAGAACCAACATTGAGGAAGTGAAGCTAAACAGGTGGAGGCAGTGACTTTGAGCTCTGAAATGAGCCTCCCCCATAGTCTACCTTAATCTTGGGCTTCAGTTAATTAGGTCAGTAATTAGGCTTTTTGCTTAAACCAGTTTGTTTTCTATCATTTATAACCAAGAGTCTTAACTAATCTATTTCTCTTTTGCACTTAAGCATAGTTCATAGCCTAGAATTTGTTAATTGGGTAAATGATTGAACTCTATGACTTTGTCTTTCTTAGTCTCAGTTTCTTTCTGTAAAATGGGAATTTCTGCCTGCCTGGCTCTAAGGGTTGTTGTGAGTTAATAGAAGGAAAAGCTTTCGGGTCTCTCCTTCTGCACTTAGTCTATACCAAACAATTGACCATTTAATTATATAATTACATATAACTATTGTATAATGATTTTTTTTGTTTCAACTTGATTGTGTACCCCCTTAGAGTGGATGACATCTTACATACTTATCGTTTTCCTCCTACTGGATTGTGTACCCCCTTAGAGTGGATGACATCTTACATACTTATCGTTTTCCTCCTACTGCTCAGAACAATGTTGGGAAAGTAGTGGGCACTCATGAGTATTTATTAGTGATGACAATAGCAGCTACAGTTTATTGCATACGTTTATTGGGCCAGATAGTGTGTGGGCATTCTACGTAAATTATCTCTAAATCTCAGCAAATAGCAGTATTAGATAGCTATTAGATAAGCAGTATTGTCCTCAGAGAATAGTTGCATAGCTAACAAACGGGAGAGCTGAAATTGTTGGTTGAATTATGATGGAAAATAAATGTGATGGAGCCTTCCAAAGCATATACCAGGAATGTTTGAGGTGTCTGCCTTAGGTGAATGATAGAGGTGAACATCAAGTAAATACCTGATGGGGATGAAATCCTGGCCTGGTTTGGAATTGCTTGAAAAGCTATTTTTCAAGTCTTTTCTTGGCATAGTTTAATTGACTTCACTAATCCATTGCATCACTATTAAATAATAATAAAAGATACAGAGAGTAGTAGCATTAGAAATACTGGTCACAAGGATACTGTATATTATGGTGATGTCCCTTTGAATATTACAGTGAATGTCCCCTCCCTGGAGCCTGTGTGAATTGATGCCTACTAAATATGCTCAGCTGGTACTCAGGGAATGTTTTGCTCAGGTTCAGGCAGAACTACCGTGTTAGTAAAATAACCTTTTATTCCATTTTTTTTGAAACAGAGTCTTGCTCTGTCGCCCAGGCTGGAGTGCTGGAGTGCAGTGGCACGATCTTGGCTCACTGCAAGCTCCGCCTCCCGGGTTCACGCCATTCTCCTGCCTCAGCCTCCCGAGTAGCTGGGACCACAGGCGCCCGCCACTGTGCCTGGCTAATTTTTTGTATTTTTTCGTAGAGACGGGGTTTCACTGTGTTAGCCAGGATGGTCTCGATCTCCTGACCTCATGATCCGCCCGCCTCGGCCTCCCAGAATGCTGGGATTACAGGCGTGAGCTACCGCACCCGGCCTATTCTTTGTTTTTTTGAGACAGAGTCTTGCTCTGTTGCCCAGGCTGAAATGCAGTGGTGCGATCTCGGCTCACTGCAGACTCCACCTCCTGGGTTCAAGCAATCCTCCTGCCTCAGCATCCCAAGTAGCTGGGATTACAGGCGCCCACCATCATGCCTGGCTAATTTTTGTATTTTCAGTAGAGACAGGGTTTCACCATGTTGGCCAGGTTGGTCTTGATCTCCTCACCTCAGGTGATCTGCCCGCCTTTGCCTCCCAAAGTGCTGGGATTACACACGTGAGCCATCGTGCCAGGCCAACCTTCTATTCTTTATTGAGTGTTAGACTCTAGATTAAGCAAGAAATCAAATGAAAAAGTCTAACTAGCATTATATGCTGCATTCTGTGATGGAAAACACTTTCTCTTTGAAGCAAGACATCCAGATTGTAGACCAAGGTCTGAGTCAAATGATACTGTTTACAAGGAACCTGGTAGATGATTTGCATATGTTATATAATCCCCAAAAGAACCTTTCAGCATAAGTGTTACCATCCCCACTTATGATGAGGGTCAGAGAGATGAAGAGAGGTCATACAGCTGTAAGTATTCCCCTGTAGGCCAGGCACGGTGGCTCACGCCTGTAATTCCAGCACTTTGGAAGGCCGGGGCAGGCAGATCATGAGGTCAGGAGTTTGAGACCAGCCTGACCAGCATGGTGAAACCCTATCTCTACTAAAAATACAAAAATTCGCCGGGCGTGGTGGCATGTGCCTGTAATCCCAGCTACTCAGGAGGCTGAGGCAGGAGAATCGCTTGAATCTGGGAGGTGGCGGTTGCAGTGAGCTGAGATCGCACCATTGCACTCCAGCCTGAGCAACAGAGTGAGACTCAGTCTTTAAAAAAAAAAAAAAAAAAAAAAAACTTCTGTAATGTTTTAAACCACAGTCCTAAGATTGCAGCATTGAACTTCAAGATCAAGAATCATATGGGATAAGAGGTATTAAAATTATCTAAAAATGTATTTTTGTTGTCCAAAGTGACTAAAGTGTCACTTTTACCCCTTAGTTGATACAGATATAAAAGTAAAAGTTGGCCGGGCGCGGTGGCTCACACCTGTAATCCCAGCACTTTGGGAGGCCGAGGCGGGCGGGTCACAAGGGCAGGAGATCGAGACCACAGTGAAACCCCGTCTCTACTAAAAATACAAAAAATTAGCCGAGCACGGTGGCGGGCGCCTGTAGTCCCAGGTACTCAGGAGGCTGAGGCAGGAGAATGGCGTGAACCAGGGAGGCCGAGCTTGCAGTGAGCTGAGATCCGGCCACTACACTCCAGCCTGGGCGACAGAGCGAGACTCTGTCTCAAAAAAAAAAAAAAAAAAAAAAAAAAGTAAAAGTTATTTCAGTAAAGGAAGGGAGGTCTCATAAAGATCTTGGTTTGTGAATTAAAAAACAACAAAAAAAGTGAATAGCTCTGCTTGTATGATCAAATGCTTAAAAAAAGAGTGAATGGCTATGTCCTTTCTAGTTCTCTATGGAATAATTTTAACATATTTATTAGGGACAGAGTACCATTTACCACGTTTGAGTGGTCTTTATTTATTCCACAAGGGATTACCTAAAAGAAGAAAAACTCTGAGTACTATTGAAAATAGAATAACATATATATATATGTATGTATGTATGTATGTATATATGTCTCCCCAGTTGCTGTAGGTGAGCTGCAAATTTACCCCTGAATTTCCTGGAAGCCTAGGAGAAAAGGATAACTTTTTTTTTGTTTTTTGAGATGGAGTTTCGCTTTTGTTGCCCAAGCTGGAGTGCAGTGGCACGCGATCTCGGCTCACTGCAACCTCTGCCTCCCGAGTTCAAGCGATTCTCCTGCCTCAGCCTCCCGATTAGCTGGGATTACAGGCACGTGCCACCACGCCTGGCTAATTTTTTGCATTTTTAGTAGAAATGGGATTTCTCCATGTTGGTCAGGCTGATCTTGAACTCCCAACCTCAGGTGATCTGCCCGCCTCGACCTCCCAAAGTGCTGGGATTACGGGCATAAGCCACCGCGCCCAGTCTTTTTTTTTTTTTTTTTGAGACAGAGTCTTGCTCTGTCGCCCAGGCTGGAGTGTAGTGGCACAATCCTGGCTCACTGCAACCTCTGCCTCCCAGGTTCAAACAATTCTCCCAGCCTCAGCCTCCTGAGTAGCTGGGACTACAGGTGTACACCACCACACCTGGCTAATTTTTGTATTTTTAGTCGGGACAGTTTCACCATGTTGGCCAGGCTGGTCTCGAACTCCTGGTCTCAGGCTGTCTGCCCGCCTTGGCCTCCCAAAGTGCTGGGATTACAAGCATGAGCAGTGATGCCTGGCTGCATGTTTAGTTTTATAAGAAATTGCCAAATTATTTTCCAGAGTGTCTGTACCATTTTACCTTCCTACCAGAAATATATGAGAAGTCCAGTTTCTTTGCATCCTTGTTAGCATTTAATATTATCACTCTTTAATTTTAGCTGTTTTAATAGGTATGTAGTACTTCTTTCAGTTTTTCTCTGAGTGAGTACATTTGTTTTTAGCACATGGCAGGTTGATAGCCTTAGTCAGGTTTAGCTTTCAGATTTGCCATATTTGTACCCACTGCATTTAAGTTTTTATTTCTTAATGTACTTTAAATTCTGAAGGCTTACAAAGCTATTGAAAACTTTTCCCAGTATTTTTCTTTCTTAGTTTCTTCATGTCTCCCGATCCCAGCAACAGGTATCTTCACACACCTTAGCAAAAGTACCTTCATTGGAGACTGGGCATGGTTGCTCATGCCTATAATCCCAGCACTTTGGGAGGCTGAGGTAGGAGGAATGCTTGAAGCCATAAGTTCAAGACCACTTGGGCAACATAGTGAGACCCCATCTCTTTAAAAAAAAAAAAAAGTTGGGCATGGTCATGGTGGCACATATCTATAGTCTCAGCTCCTCGGGAGGCTGAGATGGGAGGATTGCTTGAGTCTGGAGGGTCGAGGCTGCAGTTAGCCATGTTCATGCCACTGCACTCCAGCCTGGGAGACAGTGAGACCCTGTCTCAGAAAACAACAAGAAGAAAAAAACCTTCATTGGCCTTTCCTTAAATGAGACTAATTCTGTGGATATAACTGCTTGGATATATTTAATGCTGCAGTAGTGGTACTAAGGATTTTGTTTACATTGTTCTCATTAGTGACAACTCCTCAGTGCTGTTGTTTTTTTTTCTTGTTGAGAATCAAGAAATGCTTTGCCATCTGTTATGGTTACAGTTTGGGCAATGGGAAGAAGAAAAGATAAAACAGTTTCTGGGAAGTTTGTGTGAATGGAGGATTCTCATGATTGATTGATTGATTGAGGTGAAATTTATATATCGTTGTTGAAATTAACCACTTTAAAGTGAACAATTTAGTGGCATTTAATACACTCCCAGTGTTGTGCAACAGCCATCTCTGTCTAGTTCCAAAACATTCATCACCCTAAAAGGAAGTTCTGTATCCATTAAACAGTCATTCCCATTCCTATTCCCTCCTAGCACCTGGCGACAACCAATCTGCTTTTCGTCTCTGTGGATTTACCTATTCTCAATATTTTACATAAATGAAATCATATAGTGTGTGGCCTTTTGCGTCTGGCTTCTTTCACTCAGAATAATGTTTTTGATGTTCATGTTGTAGCATGTATCAGTACTTCATTACTTTTTTTTTTGAGACGGAGTTTCACTCTTGTTGCTCAGACTGGAGTGCAATGGTATGATCTCGGCTCACTGCAACCTCCAGCTCCTGGGTTCAAGCGATTCTCCTGCCTCAGCCTCCCTGGTAACTGGGATTACAGGTGACTGCCACCATGCCCAGCTAATTTTTGTATTTTTAGTAGAGACGGGGTTTCATCATGTTGGCCAGGTTGATCTTGAACTCCTGACCTCAGGTGATCCACCTGCCTCGGCCTCCCAAAGTGCTGGGATTACAGGCATAAGCACCGCGCCTGGCCAGTACTTCATTACTTTTTAAAGCTTTTTATGGCTGAGTAATATTACATTGTATAGATATGCTATAGTTTGTCCACTGATGGACATTTGAGTTGTTTCTACCTTTTGCTATTGTGAAGAATGCTGCTATGAACATGTGGGTAGATGTATTTGTTTTAGTACCTGTTTTAGTTTAGTGTATACCTAGGAATGGAATTGCTGGGTCGTATGGTAATTCTATGTTTAACTTGCTGAGGAGCTGCCAGACCTTTCCAACATGGCTGCACCATTTTAACATTCCCACCAACAATGTTTGAGGATTCAGATTTTTTGACATTCTTGCTCATACTTGTTATTTCCTTCTTCATTTTTAAAAAATAAATAACTGTTATAATGAGTATGGCATATCATATGGTTTTGATTTGTATTTCCCTAATGATTAATAAATGATGTTAAGCATCTTTTCATGTATTTGTTGGCCATTTGTATATCTTTGGAGAAATACCTATTCATGTCCTTTACCCATTAAAAAAACTTTTTTTTTTTTTTGCCTTTTTGTTGTTGAATTATAAAAGTTTCTTTTACAGTCTGGATTCCAGACCTTTATCAAATATATGATTTCCAAATATTTTTTCTTATTCAGTAGGTTGTCTTTCCACTTTTTTTTTTTCTTTTTCTTTTTTAGAGACAGGGTTTTGCTCTGTTGCCCAGGTTGGAGTACAGTGGCATGATGATAGTTCACTGCAGCCTTTAACTCCTGGGCTCAAGTGATCCTCCAGCCTCAGACTCCTAAGTAGCTAGGACTATAGATGTGCACCACCATGCTTGGGTAATTTTTCTTTTTTACATTTTTTGTAGAGGCAGTGTCTTGCTATTTGCCCAAGCTGATGCTGAATTCCCACCTTGGCCCTTCTAAAGTGCTGGGATTGCAGGTGTAAGCTATCACATTTGGCCACTTCACTTTTTTGTTAATATCCTTTGATGCACAAAAGTTTTAAATTTTGATGAAGTCCAGTTTATTTTTTCTTTGGTTACTTAGTTTGTTGTCATAGCTCAGAATCCATTGCCAAATCCAAGGTCATGAAGATTTATCATGGTTGTATCCCTTAAATTTAGGTCTTTAATTTTGAATTAAGTTTTATATGTGGTTTGAGGTAAGGGTCCAGCTTCATTCTTCTGCTGTAGATATTCAGTTGTCCCAGCACCATTTGTTGAAGAGACTTTTCTTTTCTCATTGATTAGTGATTAGTCTTGGCATGTTGGTTGAAAATTAATGGGCCAGAGATGTATGGATTTATTTCTAGACTTGTGATTCTGTTCCATTGGTCTATATACCTGTCCTTATGCGAGTATCACGCTGTACTGATTACCATAGTTTTGTAGTGAATTTTGAAATTGTTAAGTGTGAGTCTTCCGACTTTGTTGATCTTTTTCAAGATTATTTTTGCTATTTGTATCCTCTTGCAATTCCATATGAATTTGAGGACTGGCTCTTCCAGTTCTACAAAAAGAGGTTTTTGGACTTTTGATAAAATCTATAGATTGCTTTGGAAGTGACATCTTAACAATATTACATTTTCCAATTAATGAATACAGGATTTTTAAATTAATAACTTAATTTTGGCCAGGCATAGTGGCTTGTGCCTGTAATCCCAGCACTTTGGGAGGCCGAGGCAGGAGGATCGCTTGAGCGCAGGTGTTCAAGACCAGTCTAGTTAACATAGTAAGATCCCATCTCTGCTGAAAATAAAAAGAAAATTTAGCCAGGAGTGAGGGCACTATCATCTTAAACAGTAACTCCCATTTCTTCCCTACCCCAGCTCCTAGCAACCACCATTCAACTATGTGTCCAAGAACTGCATTATTCTATGTATCTCATATGAGTAGAATAATAGTGTTTGTCCTTTATTACTGGTTTAATTCACTTAGCATAATGTCTTCAGGGTTCATCATGTTTTAGTATGTGTCAGAATTTCCTTCCTTTTTATGTCTGAATAATACTCCATTGTATGTATATGCCACAGTTTTTTGATCCATTCATCCATCAACAGACACTTAAGTTGCTTCCACCTTTTGGCGGTTGTGAATTTCCCATTGCTTTTTTTCCTCTTTTTTTTTGAGACAGGGTCTTGCTCTGTTGCCCAGGCTGGAGTGCAGTGGTGTGATCTTGGCTCACTGCAACCTCTGCCTCCTGGGTTCAGGCGATTCTTGTGCCTCAGCCACCCAAGTAGCTAGGATTACAGGTGTGTGCCACCCTACCTGGCTAATTTTTGTATTTTTTTTTTTTAGTAGAGGCAGGGTTTTGCCATGTTGGCCAGGCTGTCCTTGAACTCCTAGCCTTATGTGATCCGCCTGCCTTGGCCTTCCAAAATGCTGGGATTACCAACATGAGCCACTGCACCTGGCCCCCAATTTTTTTTTTATTGCAGTAAAATACATATAAAATTTATTGTCTCGATTTTTTGAAAGTGTATAGTTTAGTGGCCAGGCACGGTGGCTCACGCCTGTAATCCCAGCACTTTGGGAGGCCGAGGTGGGTGGATCACGAGGTCAGGAGTTCAAGACCAGCCTGGCCAAGATGGTGAAACCTAGTCCCAGCTACTCGGGAGGCTGAGGCAGGAGAATGGCGTGAACCCGGGAGGCGGAGCTTGCAGTGAGCTGAGATCCGGCCACTGCACTCCAGCCCGGGCGACAGAGCGAGACTCCGTCTCAAAAAAAAATAAAATAAAATAAAAAAAATAAAAATACAAAAATTAGCTGGCCGTGGTGTTGGGCGCTTGTAATCACAGCTACTCGGGAGGCTGTGGCAGAGAATTGCTTGAACCTGCGAGGCGGAGGTTGCAGTGAGCCGAGATCACGCCATTGCACTCTAGCCTGGGCGACAGAGCGAGACTCCGTCTCAAAAAAAAAAAAAAGAAAGTGTATAGTTTAGTGTATTAAATACATTTGTAATGTTGTGTGACCATCACTGTCAGCTATCTCTAAAACTCCCTGTCTTACAGATCTGAAATTTCTCTACCCATTAAACAGGAACTCCCTACTCCCTGTTGCCCCATTCTTCCTACCCCCGCCCCTGACAATCACCATTCAGTCTTCTGTCTCTATGATTTTGATGACTCTGAGTGCCTCATATAAGTAGAATCATATAGGATTTGTCTTTTTATTTTATTTAATTATTTAAATTATTATTATTATTA
>NW_016811643.1:301085-309590 GCF_001698545.2 Rhinopithecus bieti
AAAAAAAAAAAAAAAAAAAAAAAAAAAACTTGGCAAATAATATCACTCTATATTCTGCCAAGCGGAGATTACTTTTAAAACTCACCATTTAGGGTTTTTTGAAAAGTTGTTTTCTAATTATTTTATATAATTAAGATCATACTATAGGTAGTCTTTTGGAGTGCTTTTTAATTTAACATTATATCATAAGCATTTTCCTTTTATTTTTGAGACAGAGTCTGGGTCTGTCACCTAGGCTAGAGTGCAGTGGCGTGATCACAGCTCACTGCAGCCTCAAACTCCTGGGCTCAAGCGATCTTCTACCTTAGCCTCCCAAGTAGCTGGTACTATAGGCGCGCACCCCACGCCCACCTAATTAAAAATTTTTATTTTTGTAGAGATAGGGTCTCCCTGTGTTGCCCGGGCTGGTCTCGAACTCCTGGCTCAAGTGATCCTCCCACCTTGGCCTCCCAAAGTGCTGGGATTACAGGTGTGAGCCACTGTGCCTGGCCTCAGTCTTTATTTTTTTTTTATAGTTTTCCTAGGATAAATAGGAATAGGGTAACTGGAGTGACGGTATAATTTATTTTTATTTTTATTTTTTTGAGATAGGGTCTGGCTCTGTCACACAGGCTGGACTGCAGTGGCTGGAGTGCAGTGGCACAATCTCAGCTCACTGCAACCTCCGCCTCCTGGGCTCAAACTCCCACCTCAGCCTCTTGAATAGCTGGGACTACAGGTGCATGCCACCACACCTGGCTAATTTTTTAATTTTTTGTAGAGGCGGGGTTTCACCATGTTGCCCAGGCTGGTCTTGAACTCCTGGGCTCAATCTATTTGCCTGCCTTGGCCTCCCAAAGTGCTAGGATTACATACATGAGCTACTGCGCCCATCCAGGTATAACTTTTTTAAGGCTCTTGATATACACTGTTATTATCTTAGTTCATTGCAGGGACTAAGTATTTGTTAAATGAAAGAATGACTACCCCCCAGAAAGACTATGAGTAGTCATGCTCTTTATAGGAGTAGATGAGTGGCTCTAACTCCCCATACTGCCTTTCATATTTGACCCTCTCAGTGTCCTCCATCCTCATTTGTTTACAGCGAGGGCTTTATCCCTCTTATTAGTCATACTTAATTGCTTTCTCTGTGCTCAGGCCAGATGAAATCAGGTCTTTATTCCTTTTTTCCGAAAGAGGAGATACTGAACTTCTCATTTGGTCATGTTCCTTCGTCACCCTTCCATCATTTATTGGTAGCATCTTCTGACTTTGAGAGCCCTTCTTGAAACCATAGAGACTTAAAAAACTTGACTGATCCTGTAGGTAATATTTAAAATATGGAGAGAGATGAAGGTCTCGTTGAAAAAAAATCTAGAGTTAGTTTCTGAGAGACCAAAGGGATTCTACTCTACCTGGGTGACCTTAACCTTTGATCCCTCTGGGCCTCTGTTTATTATCTGTAAAAAGGGCCATAATAATAACTCCCTTTCTTATCATATGGGCTTGATAGGATTAATTAATTTATAAAACAATATTGAATGGCTACTTTGCAAAATTGTATGATAAATTCAGTTCATTCCTTCAGTCATTCATCCATTATTTATTTATTTATTTGTTTGTTTGTTTGTTTATTTTTTTGAGATGGAATCTCACTCTGTCACCCAGGCTAGAAGGCAGTGGCGCTATCTTGGCTCACTGCAACCTCTGCCTTCTGGGTTGTAGTGATTCTCCTGCCTTGGTCTCCCGACTCGCTGGGATTATAGTTGTGTGCCACGACACCAGGCTAATTTTTGTATTTTTAGTAGAGATGGGGTTTCACCATGTTGGCCAGGCTGGTCTTGAACTTCTGACCTCAAGTGATCCACCAACCTTGGCCTCCCAAAGTGTTGGGATAACAGACATGAGCCACCATGCCCGGCCTCATCCGTTATTTATTCCACTGGTTAACAGATGTTAATTGAGTACCTCTTTCGTGCCAGGTTTTATGCTAAGTACTAGATAGGAAGGTAAACAACTAATAAAGAAATTATAGTTCACTATGAAACATACTATGATATTGGTATGTAATAGTAGCACCAACTGCAACTGATACTTAATGCTTGCCTACTATGTGCTAGGCACTGTTATAAAGCCTTTACCTAAATTAATTCATTTAATTCTTAAACTTTTAAAGAAGGTGCATAATTACTGTGAAGTACAAATTATAGTGGAATACAAAGGAGAGTGTTAAATGTTACCATGTATTGAATGAATGCCCATATGAGCCAGACATTGTATAGATATTTTATATATACATTTTCTTTCATCTTTTTTTTTTTTTTTTTTTGAGGAGGAGTCTCGCTCTGTCGCCCAGGCTGGAGTGCAGTGGCGTGATCTCGGCTCACTGCAAGCTTCGCCTCCCGGGTTCCCGCCATTCTCCCGCCTCAACCTCCGAGTAGCTGGGACTACAGGCGCCCGCCACCTCGCCCGGCTAGTTTTTTGTATTTTAGTAGAGACGGGGTTTCACCGTGTTAGCCAGGAGGGTCTCGATCTCCTGACCTCGTGATCCACCCGCCTCGGCCTCCCAAAGTGCTGGGATTACAGGCTTGAGCCACCGCGCCCGGCCACATTTTCTTTCATCTTTACCACAGCTCTTCAAGGTTAGGCATTATCATTTATACATGAGGAAATAGAGTCTAAGGAAGATTAAGAAATGTGCCCAAGTTCACAGTTTGTAAGAGGTAGGGTTGGAATTGAACCCAGTTTTAGTCCAATTCAGAATCCTTGGTTCTTAGGATTTTGTTTATACAAGGCAGAGGGGTAGGTAAAACTCTGTAGGCTAAGGCTCTGTGAGGTCAAAGATAAGAAAGTCCATTGCTTTTGAGGAGGAGAGGAGGTAAAACTGAAATATATTTTCTTAAAAATGTGATATCGTTCCTTCCTCTTCCCCATATATTCCTTTCTCTCCAGGACAGACTAAATCTTTTTGTACCAGCATGGGTATTTAAGTACTTCCTAAGTTTAACTGCACTGTGGCTGCTGCTGCTGATAGCACATGGCAGTTCTGAATGCTTTAGCCAAGTGCATAATAACTGGAAATTCATTCAGGGCAGCTGCAACATGCAACCAGATGGGATTTAAAATTGGCATGTTCATATTTTTTTAAAAGCTAATTAAAAAATGTCAATTTGCAACCTGATGTTGCCATGTTAGAATTTTCTAATCTTTTTCTCCAATTGAATAGGAAATGTTTCATTAAACTCCTGTTAAATTGTTTACACTTGTGGCACACTGCACAGATGTGATCGTCTGGCTGAAATGTTTTTCCAAAATTACGTGCAGTGGGAAAGAGAAGAATGAGGAGTTTTAGTTCGAAATCTGGAATGGCTATTGAATAAAGGAGTGCAGTTAAATTTTTTAGTTTATAGAATTGACTTTAACAGTTGTTTTTGTGTTTGTGCTATATAACTGAATCATGGTGCTCCAGCTTTGAGAGGCATAGACTAATCTCCGGAGAGAGACCCATTTAAGATAGGGTATGTTTAAAACTATTTGTATCAGATAGTTCCTGTCTCATTACTTTTTGCAACAACTTCCTGACTGGTCTCCCTACCTGCTGTCTCACTGCCACCAAATCTGTCCTCCCTCCTGCTTCTCCCTGAGCTTTGTTGAATACAGATTGCACTCTTCTCTGCTTTAAAATCTTCCAGAGGTTTTTTCATAACTTGGAGGATAAAATTCAAACCCCTTAACTTAGCTTGCAGGCTCTTTCATGGTTTGGCCTCTGCTTGCCTTATTAGCTTCAAATTCTCCTTTTTTTTTTTTTTTGAGATGGAGTCTTACTCTATTGCCCAGACTGGAGTGCAGTGGCGCGATCTGAGCTCACTGCAAGCTCTGCCTCCTGGGTTCACATCATTCTCCTACCTCAGCCTCCCAAGTAGCTGGGACTGCAGGCGCCCACCACCACGCCCAGCTAATTTTGTTTTTGTATTTTTAGTAGAGATAGGTTTCACCGTGTTAGCCAGGATGGTCTCGATTTCCTGACCTTGTGATCTGCCCGCCTCAGCCTCCCAAAGTGCTGGGATTACAGGCGTGAACCATTGCGCCCAGCCAAATTCTCCTTTTATTTTTCATATGTTGTTCCAGCCAAATTGAACTACTTTGCACCTGCTGTCCAGGTCATATTTCTGTATCTTCATCCATCACATATATCTCTATTTGGTATACTCCTCCCACCCTCCTTTTAAAAAAATATTTATTTATTTACTTATTGTTTATTTATTATTTTTGAGACAGGATCTGACTGTGTCACCCAGGCTGGAGTGCAGTGATACGATCACAGCTCACTGCATCCTCGACCCCCCTGTCTCAGGTGATCTTCCCACCTCAGCCTCCTGAGTAGCTAGGACTACAGGCACCTGCCACCACACCTGGCTAATTTTTGTATTTTTTGTAGAAACAGGGTTTTGCCGTGTTGCCCAGGCTGGTCTTGAACTCCTGGGCTCAAGCTGTCTGCCTGCCTTGGCCTCCCAAAGTGCTGGGATTACAGGCATGAGCCACCAAGCCCGGCCTTAATTACCCTTTAAAACTTAATTGAGGCTTATCTCTGAGTAGCTTCCTTTGTGGTTTCCCCACCTTCTATTCCATTTCACCACTGGGTTCTGATCCTCCTTTGTGGTCTTCATAGTTCCTAGCATTTCTTTCTATTGTAGAGCTCTTACCACTTTCTATTATTCCAACTTAAGTTTCTGTCTACCAACACTATTTCTCTCTCTTTATTATAGTTCCTCAGAAAATGTGTGTCAAGTGACTATTTTTTTTTAAATATAAAGAGCATCCTGAGGATATATTCATTCATATATATTTATTCATAGAGTATGAATGATATGATAAAAAGTATGATAAATTTCAACCAGTCTTCTTATTTTTATTTCTGCCAAGTTGTGAGGTTGTTCCAATGTTTGAAAAAAAATTCCTTTTAGAAACACCTGCAGTTTAATTACATGCCAAACCTGAAGCAAGAAATAAACCCTCTTCTTAATCGAGTCTCACATTAAGTAGTGAAACTTTGGTTTGGGGTGAAGGACTAGACAAAGACTTTCCAATTAGCTCTACCTATTGTGATTCCTGCCTCTTTCCACAAGTTGGGATGATGGTGGGTTATTACACTGATGCCAGCCTGTAAGGGACATTGAATGTATGGAACTTAAATCATGGGTGGTATGTGATAATAAGGTAGAACAAATTCTGTGTTACCCCATGTCATTGCTAAGAAACACTTACTGGAGGTTTACTAAAGGTTGGTGCTGGGATACAAAAATGAATTAGGCGTAGCTCCTGTCAGACTGCCTGCTAGACTGTTTGTGCCTCCGGGAACACACAGAATTTAGACATAGCACTGTCCTGCAGAACTTTCTGCAGTGTTGGAAATGTTCTATATCCATGCTGTCCAATACAGTAGTCACCAGCTACGCATGGATTTTGAGTGCTTGAAATATGCCTAGTGAGACTGAAGAACTGAATTTTAATTTTTTTTTACTTTTAATTAATTTAAATTCGAATTTAAACAGCTATGAATGGTTAACGGCTATTGGAAGCTGAGATCTAGAGGTGCCGATCAGTGGAGAGACAGACATGTAAATAAGCAAGTACAATTAAGTGTGGTAGGTACTGTGATAGAAATATGTCTATGGAGGCCGGACACAGTGGCTCATGCCTGTAATCCCAGTACTTTGGGTGGCCGAGGCATGTGGATCACCTGAGGTCAGGAGTTCGAGACCAGTGTGGCCAACATGGTGAAACCCCATCTCTACTAAAAATACAAAAATTAGCTGGGCGTGGTGACACATGCCTGTAATCCCAGCTACTTGGTAGGCTGAGGCAGGAGAATTGCTTGAACTCGGGAGGTGGAGGTTGCAGTGAGCTGGGATCGTGCCACTGCACTCCAGCCTGGGCGACAGAGCAAAACTCCATCACAAAAAAAGAGAGAAATGTCTATGGAGCCAGGTGTGGTGGTTCACTCCTATAATCCCAGCACTTTGGGAGGCCAAGAAGGGAGGACCACTTGAGGCCAGGAGTTCAAGTCCAGCCAGGGCAACATAGGGAGACCCCCACCTTTACAAAAAATAAAATTGTCTGGCCTTAGTGGTGCACGCCTGTAGTCTCAGCTACTCAGCAGGAGGATCACTTGAGCCCAGGAAGTCAAGGCTGCAGTAGGCCATGATTGCACCACTATGTTCCAGTGTGGGTGACAGAGCAAGACCCTTTCACACACACACAAAAAAAATCAAGTTAAAAAAAGAAATACATCTAGGGTTCTCTCTAGGATTAGGTCAGTTCTGGGAGTAGGGAGAGGGATTCAAGAAGTATTATATCTTTATGAGTCTTAAAAAATGAGTAGATCTAACTGGTTGTCACATATGCAGCTTAAAGAATTACACTGTCTTGGCCGGGTGCGGTGGCTCACGCCTGTAATCCCAGCACTTTGGGAGACCAAGGTGGGCAGATCTTGAGGTCAGGAGATCGAGACCATCCTGGTTAACACGATGAAACCCCGTCTCTACTAAAAATACAAAAAATTAGCCGGGCGTGGTGGTGGGCTCCTGTAGTCCCAGCTACTCGGGAGGCTGAGGCAGGAGAATGGCGTGAACCCGGGAGGTGGAGTTTACAGTGAGCCGAGATCACGCCACTGCACTCAAGCCTGGGCGACAGAGTGAGACTCTGTCTCAAAAAAAAAAAAAGGAATTACAGTGTCTTGGAGCCCCTGGCTGTTTGATCTTGAGCAAGTGATTTGACTTTTCTAGGCTGAGCCTTGTCATTTTTAAAGAAAGGTCATAATAGTCCCCACCTTAGTCACAGTTGGGCGAAATAATGTGTTTGCTTATAGTAAGCACTCACTAAATGTTAGCTATTATTATTATTATCTTACTTCCTATTTCATACTACCATGTATACCCAGCTTGGTTGCTTACTTATTTATTTATAAATTGTGATGAAAAACATAACATAAAATTTACTGTCTTAACCATTTTTAAGTGTATAGTTTAGTAGTATTAACTAATTTACATTGTTGCATAACAGATCTCTACAACATTTTCTTCTTGCAAAACTGAAACTCTATACCCATTGAACAACAACTCTCCCTTCCTCCTTCCAATTTCCTGACAACCACAATTTTACTCTTTGTTTCTGTGAGTTTGACTACTTTAGATACCTCATATAAGTGGAATTGTGCAATATTTGTCTTTCTGTGACTGGCTTATTTCACTGGGTATAATGTCTTCGAGGTTCATCCATGCTGTAGCATGTGACAGGATTTCCTTCTCCTTTAAGGCTAAATACTATTTCTTTGTATGTATATACCACACTTTTTCCCCCCGCCCCCATTCATTCAATGATGGACATTTGGTTTGCTTTCACCTCTTGGCTGTTGTGAATAATGCTGCACCGACACAGATACGCAAATATCTCTTCAAGATTCTGCTTTCAGTTCTTTTGGATGTATATCCAGAAATGGAATTGCCAGATGATATGATAATTCTATTTTTATTTTTTGAGAGATGGAGTCTCACTATGCCCCAGGCTGAAGTGCAGTGGTTATTCACAGGCATGATAATAGTACACTCTTATCCTTGAACTCCTGGGCTCAAGTGACCCTCCTGCCTCCACATCCCAAGTAGCTGGGAGTACAGGTGTGCATTAGCACACCTGGCTTATTTTTAATTTTGGAGGAAGCTTTATACTATTTTCTTTTCTTTTTCTTTTGTTACTTCCTGCAAGCAGATATACTATTTTCAATAGCAGCAGCACCATTTTACGTTCCCACCAACAGTGCACAAGGGTTCTAGTTTCCCCATATCCTCAACACTTCTTATTTTCTATTTTGTCTTGGATTTTTTTTTTAATACCTGCCATCATAATGGATATGAGGTGATATTATGGTTTGGATCGCATTTCTCTAATGGTTAGTGATATTGAGCATCTTTTAAAATGCATGTTGGCTATTTGTATTTCTTCTTTTTTCCTCCTCCTCAAACTTGTAATAAAATTATTTTAATTTTTTTTTTTTTTTTTTTTTTTTTTCCCCCCCCCCAAATTTTAAAAAAAATTTTTTTAATTTTTTTTTTTTTTTTTTTTTTTTTTTTTTGAGACGGGGTCTTGCTCTGCCGCCCAGGCTGGAGTGCAGTGGCCAGATCTCAGCTCACTGCAAGCTCCGCCTCCTGGGTTTAGGCCATTCTCCTGCCTCAGCCTCCCGAGTAGCTGGGACTACAGGCGCCCGCCACGTCGCCCAGCTAGTTTTTTGTGTTTTTTAGTAGAGACGGGGTTTCACCGTGTTAGCCAGGATGGTCTCGAACTCCTGACCTCGTGATCCGCCCGTCTCAGCCTCCCAAAGTGCTGGGATTACAGGCTTGAGCCACCGCGCCCGGCCAAATTCTTTTAATTTTAACACATGCATACTTTGTGTAACTGTCACCACACCACAGTTGAGATATAGAATAGTTCCATTACCCTAAAAATAATCTTCATCACAGCTAGCTTTTTTTT
>NW_016811643.1:311791-334110 GCF_001698545.2 Rhinopithecus bieti
TTTTTTTTTTTTTTTTGAGATGGAGTTTCGCTCTTGTTGCCCAGGCTAGAGTGCAATGGCGTGATCTAGTCTCACTGCAACCTCCACCTCCCAGTTTCAAGTGATTCTCCTGCCTCAGCCTCCTGAGTAGCTGGAATTACAGGCATGTGCCACCAATCCCCGCTATTTTTTTATTTTTTTTTTTTTTTTTTTTGAGACGGAGTCTCACTCTGTCGCCCAGGCTGGAGTGCAGTGGCGCGATCTCAGCTCACTGCAACCTCCACCTCCCGAGTTCAAGCAATTCTCCTGCCTCAGCCTCCCGAGTAGCTGGGACTACAGGCACCTGCCACCACGCCCGGCTAATTTGTTTTGCATTTTTAGTGGAGACGGGATTTCACTGTGTTAGCCACCATGGTCTCGATCTCCTGACCTTGTGATCTGTCTGCCTTGGCCTCCCAAAGTGCTGGGATTACAGGCATGAGCCACCGTGCCCAACCAATTTTGTATTTTTGGTAGAGACAGGGCTTCACCATTTTGGTCAGGCTGGTCTTGAACTCCTGACCTCAGGTCATCTGCCTGCCTCAGCCTCCCAAAGTGCTGGGATTACAGGTGTGAGCCGCCGTGCCCAGCCCAACAGCTAGCTTTTTAATAGGTGCTTTTCAGTAGTGTTGTTGAGAAGCTGTCTTATTTCAAAATTGGTTAGTCAGTTATAAATTAGTCCAAAGTGCATATGGCTCTTGATTGATTTGCTGGGAAATACTCTATACTTTTTCTCCCCGCCCCGCCCCCCACATAGGTGAATTTAGGAATCAGACTTAGCCCCTTCTTTTCATGTAACAGAGTACTACTGCTGACCAAATAATTAAATGCAGGGATATGGGATCTTATGATATATAGCTTTGGCAAACATTCTCTCAATCTGTAGTTGTCAATCTGTGTTCTTATGATCTTAGTCTTTGGTTTATTAATCCATAGAAGCTTTTATAAATAAGAACTACAGCTAGGTCTTAAGTATGCTCAGTAGTAAGAAGTGGGAAGAGCTAAGAAAGAGCCCTAGATTGAGATAGTGAATGTAGAATCAACTCTTGGCTCTGATAACTTTCTAAAAAACCTTAAATCTTTTAATTTCTGTGAGATGTAGGTGTTTTGTCTGCAAAATGGGTGAATTGATAACCCTAATCTCATGGGATTTTTTTGTTGTGAATATTAAGTAAAATAAAGAGTGTGTTGGCTGGGTGCTGTGGCTTACGCCTGTAATCCCAAGACTTTGGGAGGCTGGAGCAAGTGGATCACTTGAGCCCAGGAGTTTGATTCCAGCTGTGACTGCACCACTGCACTCCAGCCTGGGTGACAGAGAAAGTCCCTGTCTCCAAAAAAAAAAAAAAAAAGCATATAGTATTCAATAAATGTTAAGTTGAATTCAAAATAAGCCTAAGATTACATTTTAAAAGTTAAAAGAGCTTTACTGAGATATAATTCATATGCCACATAATTCATTCATTTAAATTGTATAGTTGAGTGGTTTTTAGTATATAGAGAGTTGTATAATCATTACCACAGTCAGTTTTAGAATATTTTCATTACCTATTAGAAACTTGTACCCTTTAGCAATTACCCTGTGTTGTCCCCTTCTCCACCAGCCCTAGGCAATCACTAGCCTATTCAGGATATTTCATATAAATGGAATAATATAACATGTGGCCTTTATAGCTAGCTTTTTTCATTTAGTGTAATATTTTCAAGGTTCAGCCAAATGTGGTGGTTCACGCCTGTAATCCCAGCACTTTGGGAGGCCGAGATGGGTGGATCTCTTGAGGTCAGGAGTTAGAGACCAGCCTGGCCAACATGGTGAAACCCCATCTCTACTAAAAATGCAAAAAATTAGCTGGATGTGGTGGTGCATGTCTGTAATCTCAGCTACTTGGGAGGCTGAGGCAAGAGTATTGCTTGAACCCAAAAGGTGGAGATTGTAGTGAGCCAAGATTGTGCCACTGCACTGCAGCCTGGGTGACAGAGGGAGACTGTCTCCAAAAAAAATATATATCAGTATATACATTTTCAAGGTTCATTCATGTTGTTACATGTATCAGTACTTCATTCCTTTTTATTGCTAAATATTTCATTGTATGGATATACCACCTTTTATTTATTCGTTTTTCAGTTGATGGACATTTGGATGGTTCCTACTTTTAGCTATTATTTGTAATGTAGCTGTGAACATTAGCATATAAGTTTTTATGTGGACATAGGTTTCTTATTTCTCTTGGATGCACATTTAGGAGTAGAGTTGTTAGAGCATGTGGTAACTCTATGTTTAACCCTTTTGAGGACTCGTTTTCCACAGTGGCTGTACCACTTCACATTCATTCCTACCAACAGTGTATGAAGGTTCCATTTTCTCCACATCCTTGAATCACTTGTTATTTGTCTTTTTTCTTTAGCCAACCTACTCAGTGTGAAATGGTATCTCGTTTTGGTTTGATGTGCATTTCCCTGGTGGCTAATGATGCTGGACATCTTTCATTAGCTCATTGCTCACCTTGTTACTATTTTTTTTTTTTTTTTTTTTGAGAGGGAGTCTTGCTCTGTCACCAGGCTGGAGTGCAGTGGCTGGATCTCAGCTCACTGCAAGCTCTGCCTCCTGGGTTTACGCCATTCTCCTGCCTCAGCCTCCCGAGTAGCTGGGACTACAGGCGCCCGCCACAATGCCCTGCTCATTTTTTGTATTTTTAGTAGAGACGGGGTTTCACCGTGTTAGCCAGGATGGTCTTGATCTCTTGACTTCGTGATCCGCCCGCCCCTACCTCCCAAAGTGTGAGGAAGGGCTCATTTTTAACTCAAGAAAGACTTGTTCATGTTTAGATTCCCAAAGAAGAGGTTTGTACAAAGACTGATTAAGTCATATAGCTTCTTTGAACAGACACTTGTTGGAGCTCAGAAAATAATATCTGAGCCAGGAACGATGGCTCACACCTGTAATCCCAGGACTTTGGNTGTATTTTTTTAGTAGAAACGGGGCTTCACCGTGTTAGCCAGGATGGTCTCAAGCTCCTGACCTCATGATCCGCCTGTCTCGGCCTCCCAAAGTGCTGGGATTACAGGCTTGAGCCACCACGCCCGGCCTTTTTTTTTTTTTTTTTTTTTTTAAGAGACTGAATCTTGCTTTGTTACTCAGGCTGGATTGCAGTGGTGGGATCATAGCTCACTGCAGCCTCAAACTCCTGGACTCAGGTGATCCTCCTGCCTCAGCCTCCCAGCTGTCTGGGACGACAGGCATGTGCCACCATACCCAGCTAATTTTGTTTATTTTTTATAGAGGTAGAGTCTTGCTATGTTGCCCAGGTTGGTCTCTAACTCCTGGGCTTGAGCAGATCTTCCTGACTTGGCCTCCCAAAGTACTGGGATTATAGATATGAGCCACTTTATGTATCGCTTTATGCTTTACTACCTAGCTTGGTGATATCCTTCTTTAGTAAGATGGTACTCGGCCGGGCGTGGTGGCTCACGCCTCTAGTCCCAGCACTTTGGGAGGCCGAGGCGGGTGGATCACGAGGTCAGGAGATCGAGACCATCCTGGCTAACATGGTGAAACCCTGCCTCTACTAAAAATACAAAAAGTTAGCCGGGCATGGTGGCAAGTGCCTGTGGTCCCAGCTACTTGGGAGGCTGAGGCAGGAGAATGGCGTGAACCTGGGAGGCGGAGTGAGACTCCATCTCAAAAAAAAAAAAATAGTACTCTGCACTCAAAAGTGCTTAATACTGATTTGTTAGTTGATTATAAGAGAGTCCCAGAGGAAATAAATATAGCTTAATCTTATCATTTTTTCTTCTTTTGGTTACTTCTATCAGGTTAAATTGAAAGTACTCAGGATTGGTTACTTCTGTCAGGTTAAATTGAAAGTACTCAGGATATCTAGAAAATGGCCATTTTCAAAGAATATTCAGTCTGTTTAGGGGAAGACCAGATTGAACACTTAAGATATAGTTAAAGAACAATTAATGGACTGAGCACGGTGGCTCACACCTGTAATCCCAGCACTTTGGGAGACCGAGGCAGGTGGATCACCTGAGGTTGGGAGTTTGAGACCAGCTTGGCCAATGTGGTGAAACCCTGTGCCTACTAAAAATAGAAAAGTTAGCCAGGCATGGTGGTGGGTGCCTGTAATCCCAGCTAATCGGGAGGCTGAGGCAGAAGAATTGCTTGAACCCGGGAGGCAGAGGTTACAGTGAGCTGAGATTGTGCCACTGCACTCCAGCCTGGGCAACAGAGCAAGCCTCCATCAAAAAAGAAAAAAAAAAAAAGAAAGAAAAAGAACAATTAATGGCTGAAACTGATTACTGGTATTGATTATACTTACAATATGATCTTAGCTCTGAGGATACAGCAGTGAATAAAATAAAGTCCCTGCTTTCAGTTGTGTCCTAGTAGATAGAAAAAAACAGGCAGTATATGGGAAAAGGGTGTGATTGAAAGGGAGGGAGCTATTTTAGATATAATCAGTTAACTTACGCCTTGCTGATGAGGTGAAATTTGAGTAGAGATCTTAATGAAATAAAGGAGCAAGTTATATTGATAATTTGAAGGAAGAATGCTTTAGGCAGAGAGAACTATGAGTACTAAGTCCTTGAAGTGAGAATGTACTTGGTTTTTCAAAGAATAACATGAAGAGGAGAATTTTCCTGTTGTTCAGCTTAAGCAATCCAAGGCTTGCATATTCTTGGTTTCTGTGCTTTTGGCCCCCTCAGAATGGTGTCTAAACAACACAAATGTTGATGCTGAAATTTAATTTTACTGTAGTATGGAGCAAGGAGGAGAGTGCTATGGGGTAAGATTAGATAGGTGAAAGGGAGCTAGATTACCTGGTAAGTCATGGTAATGACCTTGTATTTTACTCTGAGATGATAACTCATTGCAGGGTTTTGAACAAAGTGGAGTTACATGCTCCAAACTGAATTTAAAAGGATCATTTTGGCTTCTGGGAAGAGAGAGACAGGATAAGCAGATGGCAAGGCTAGAAGCAGGGGCTGTTACAGTAGTTAAAAACATTAATGAAGGCTTGAGTCAGTGTAGTAATGGTAAGAAATGGTTAGAATCAGCGTGTGTTTTGAAAGTAGAGCTGACAGAATTTGCTGATAGATTGGATAAGGATTATGAAAGTAAGAAAGTAGTCAAAGAAGATTCAGAGGTTTTTGCCTTGAGCAACTATAAGATTAGAATTGCCACTTATAGAGATGGGAAACAGTGGGAGGAGCAGGTTTGCAGGGAGGAGTCAGACATTTGGTTTTGGAAATAGTACATTTTTACGATGGTTATTAGATAACCAAAAGATGTCAGGCAGTTGGATATACAAGTCTGAAATTCAGAGAAGTTCAAGTTGGAGATAATACATTTTGGGAGTAATTAGCATATATAAAGCCATGGAGTAGATGTGCTCACCTAGGAAATGTGTGTAGTTAGAGCAAAGAAGAGATCTGACTCCTCAACTCTGGACACTCTAACGTAGAGAAGTTGAGAAGATCAAGGGAGTAGCCGGTGGGGTAGAGGAAGAACCTAGAGAAAGTGGAGTTCCAGAAATCAGGTAATCTGTGGTGGGTAATGCCAGATGTCCTGGTGTGATTACCTGGAGTCCTAGAGTCTAATTATGGTTTGGTTTTAAATCACTGTGGGACATTGGATAGTTCACTTTACCTTTTAGGGCCTTGGGATGATCTCTAAAGTGAAAGGCTTAACTAGATTGTCTCTAAACTTTCTCTTATCATCATCATAAACATCATAAACATTCTATAATACTTTATAGCTTACACAAAGCATTTTCATACATTTATCTCATTTAATCATCATAACAAATCTGTGGGACCTAGATATTTATACCTGTTTTATAGATGAGGAGATTAAAGAAGTTTAGGAGCCAGGCGCAGTGGTTCACGCCTGTAATCCCAGCACTTTGGGAGGGTGAGGCAGGTGGATCACGAGGTCAGGAGATCGAGACCATCTTGGCTAATGCCGTGAAACTCCGCCTCTACTAAAAATACAAAAATTAGCCAGATGTGGTGGCAGGTGCCTATAGTCCCAGCTGCTCAGGAGGCTGAGGCAGGAGAATGGCGTGAACCCAGGAGGAGTAGCTTGCAGTGAGCGGAGATCGCGCCACAGCACTCCAGCCTGGGTGACAGAGCAAGACTCTGTCTCAAAAAAAAAAAAAGTTTAGGGACTTGTCTAAAGTTACACTATCATAATCAGTGATAAAGTTAAATGCAGGTCTGCCTGATCTCAAAGACTGTGGTCTTTCTATTATATAGCAACTACCTTTTTACACTAATATTATAGAGCTCTGTGATTGTGAGCACATTTATTTATTTGTTTGTTTGTTTGTTTGTTTATTTGAGATGGAGTCTCACTCTGTCGCCCAGGCTGGAGTGCAGTAATGTGATCTTGGCTCACTGCAACCTCCACCTCCCAGGTTCAAGTGCTTCTCCTGTCTCAGCCTCCCGAGTAGCTGGGACTACAGGCATGCACCACTACACCCAGCTAATTTTCATATTTTTAGTAGAGAGGGGGTTCAGCATGTTGGACAGGCTGGTGTTGAACTCCTGGCCTCAGGTGATCCGCCTGCCTTGTCCTCACAAAGTGCTAGGATTACAGGCATAAGCCACTGTACCCGGCCTAATTTAATTATTTATTCAATGAATATTTGATGAGCACCTGCTCTAGTGGTCACTGCTCAAAGTGCTGGAGATACAGTTGTAACCAAGACAAAGTTCCTGCCCTCATAAGTCTTTCATTCTATTGGGGAAAACTGACAGTAAACAAATATGATAATAAAGAATATAATGTAAGGGCCATAATAAAAAATAAAGCAAGATAAGGAACACCATATATTGATTGGGGTGATCAAGAAAAGCCTCTCTGAAGAGATTGCATTTGAGCAGAGTCCTGAATGATTTTAAGTAGTAAGCCATGAGAAGATATAATAGAAGAGAGTTCAGCAGAGGAAACAGCAAGTAGAAAGATCCAGAGGTAGGAATGAGCCAGGTGCATTTTGTGGAATAGTAAGAAGGCAATTGGTTGGGCAGGAGGTGGACAAAATGCATAAAGTTGTGGAGTCATTTAGCCCTTGGTAGGGGTGGGAGTGGGGGTTAGTTCTGACTTCCATTAGGTAATTTAGTGTCTGACTCTGGGCAGAGTATCTAACTTTTTTTTTTTTTAAGATGGAGTCTCACTGTGTTGCCCAGGCTGAAGTGCAGTGGCGCGATCTTGACTCACTGCAAGCTCCGCCTCCTAGGTTCATGCCATTCTTCCGCCTCAGCCTCCCGAGTAGTTGGGACTACAGGCGCCCGCCACCTCGCCGGCAAATTTTTTGTATTTTTAGTAGAGATGAGGTTTCACGATGTTAGCCAAGATGGGCTCGATCTCCTGACCTCGTGATCCACCCACCCGGCCTGTCAAAGTTCTGGGATTACAGACGTGAGCCACCGCGCCCGGCCTGACTTTTTGAAACTTTAAGTTTCTTATCTATAAACTGGAGATAATAAAATAAAGGTTACCTTGAGAATTGAATGAGAGAATGTATGTAAAATACCTAGACCTCAAACATTAACGTGTTTAATGCATACCTACTGTTATTGACAATAACATAGGCATTTATTCTACTTTTATCAAATCAGTTTAATTTGTTTTTCTTTGTTTTTTTCAGTTTGTTTTAGTCAGTAAATCTTAAAGTTCTTATTTTGTGCCAGGGCTTTACTAGGTGATTTCTCTGAGCATGTCTTTGTGTTGAAATAAGAAAGTGTTGGACAAAAAAGAAAATGATTTAGAAGTTGATGAGTAGGTACAAAAATAAGAGCTTGGGATTTTGGTAATTACATCCCCTGATATATTCTTTATTATGGAAAGAAACTGCATGTGCAATTCTGTCATCTTTCCTCATCACTGGATACTGGCTCTACTCTGGCACTTCGCCGTCCGGCTTCCTGCTGATCCAAACCTGCTTGCCTTAGGAAATTCAGATAAGAGCCAAATCCTCCATCCTTATAAGACCGTCTGTTTTCAGACCCACAAATGCTGTCCTTGCAATTGCAACCCAATACAACTGGAATGATTTATTCATCTCTAGGTAACATTTGTGTACTAGCCTTCTAACAAAGTACAGTATCAGCTTTACACTTAATGAAGCGTCCAGCACAGATGGTGAGCTGCACAATAAAGGGTGCTCCTGGCTTAGAAGTGGCTGATAGACAGGTAGAGGTAAACTCTTAGTCCTGAGAGTGTAGCTAGAAGGAGCAGTAAGAACTTCTTGTCTAATAAAGAGTCTTGATTGTGGCTGGGTGCTGTGGCTCACACCTGTAATCCCGCACTTTGGGAGGCCAAGGTGGGCGGATCATGAGGTCAGGAGATCGAGACCATTCTGGGTAACACAGTAAAACCCCGTCTGTACTAAAAATACAAAAAATTAGCCAGGCATGGTGGCATGCGCCTATAGTCCCAGCTACTCGGGAGGCTGAGGCAGGAGAATTGCTTGAACCTGGGAGGCAGAGGTTGCAGTAAGCCAATATTGTGCCACTGCACTCCAGCCTGGGCAACAGAATGAGACTCCGTCTCAAAAAATAAAAATAAAAAATAAATAAATAAAAATAAAGAGTCTTGATTGTGTATCCTATATTCCTGGAGTGTTTGAGATCATTTAATTGATTTTTTAAGTTAAATGTTATACCATTTAACTGTTGAATTGAGAAAATGAAGACCCAGAGAGGGGAAGGGGCTTAAGTTGCATAGCAGATTGAACTGCACAGCGAAATTAATCATCTACTTTGTGCTAGCTCAGTTTTTAGCTTCTTTACTTACATTATCTTATTTAACCTGTAAGTTCCTTTTTGTCTCCTCTTCTTATATTGAGGATCTACTGTAGTAGTACTTTTCTTCCATAACAAAATACTTTGATAGTCAAATCTCCATAACTAAACACAGTTACTACAAACAAATGATGCTTACTTTTAGAAAAATCTAGATGAATGTGGCTAGAGCTAGTCTGACTCTTTGCCTCAGCCCCTCCTACAAGGTGATTTGAGGACACTCTGTTTAGAGGGCAAGCTATGACAATGAAGACACTCTTTGTCACCTCAGAGAAGCTTGGTTTCTCTTTTGGAATGTTTGGTTTTAATAAATTACTTCCTTTTCACTTTAGGTTTTAGGCTCTTTGACAAGCCATCTGCTTTTCAAACCCAGTTTCCCTTTACCAGCAGTTCAGATGAAGAACAAAAGCTTTCTTTAGTTCCTGGTGGTTTTGTAAGAGTGGGAAGGCTACAGGGAAAGATTGCATCTGCTTATTGTAATTCATTTGTGATGTGTGCCTGACTGGCAGTAATTTACCAAGGACTCTGCTGGGCTGGCTGAGGAGATAAAATTCTGGAATGGAGATCTATCAACATGCATTTTGGCTGTTTCAATCCTTGCCATTATTAGTTAGGGCTCCGAAGAACTTGTTGGGGTTGATGTTGCTGCTTCACTCTCTCTCTCTCTTTTTGGAACCTGCATTAATTGTCGGAGTTTTTAATTTGTCCTTTATTTTTCTGTTCAGTTGCTTTTCCTGGTTGCTACTTTGTTCAGTGAGTGGCTTACTATAATGCAATTCAGTAGACTGTGTTGAGTGAATATTTAGTAATGAATAAAATAAGATATGGGGAACCTAACATGAGGTAGTAGAAAAGTGTTGGTCAACCCAGACATGTGGCTTCAAGTTTCAGACCTTGGGTAAATCATTCAATTTCTGAGGCATAGTTTCTTCATCTCTAAAAATGGAGTTATAGATATCTCCTTGCCCAAGGTTACAGTGATTATTAAATGAGAGAATATATAGGAAAGGATCAAGTGTTAAGTTGGTGCTCATTAAATATTCCCTTCTGGCCGGGCGCGGTGGCTCAAGCCTGTAATCCCAGCACTTTGGGAGGCTGAGACGGGCGGATCACGAGATCAGGAGATCGAGACCATCCTGGCTAACACGGTGAAACCCCGTCTCTACTAAAAAATACAAAAAACTAGCCGGGCGAGGTGGCAGGCGCCTGTAGTCCCAGCTACTCGGGAGGCTGAGGCGGGAGAATGGTGTAAACCCGGGAGGCGGAGCTTGCAGTGAGCTGAGATCCGGCCACTGCACTCCAGCCTGGGCGACAGAGTGAGACTCCGTCTCAAAAAAAAAAAAAAAAAAAAAATTCCCTTCTATTTTTTTTCCTGTCTCCTTAAGGAGTATACATGGGGAAGTCAGACGTTTATGGAAGTGTGTGTACACATGCTAGTTCAATATAGTTCTAAAAAGTGGCTGGAATTTGCCACATAAGTGGGAATTGGGAAGTGAAGACTTGGGGCAGATGTATGTCTTCCTTGAAACCAGACTGAGAAATACTTTATGAGAAGCTAACATAACACAATGTTTGTGTGCTTAAAGAAGACCTTAGGAGGACAAATGAAAGAACCTGAGGGTAGAGGACTTGAACTGATGATTTCCTTAGCTGGTTGCCACTGGTCCCTTAGAGGTGGAATAATTTGCTTCACAATAAGCTGAGAACAGAACCTGGAGTTTGTAAGTATGAGAACTGCCTTTTGGGAACAGCTAGTACATAGTTGGAAGATTATAGCCACTCTCACTCTGCCTCCTCTGCCTCCCAGGTTCAAGTGATCTTCCTACCTCAGTTCCCCAAGTAGCTGGGAGAATAGGCACATGCCACTATGGCCGGCTAATTTTTGTATTTTTAGTAGAGATGGGGTTTCACCATGTTGCCCATGCTGGTCTCGAATTCCTGAGCTCAAGCCAACTGCCAGCCTCGGCCTCCCAAATTGCTAGGATTACAGGCATGAGCCACCATGCCTGGCCTACAAAGTGTTTCTTGATCTGATTTCTGCCTGCCCTTTCAACCTCACTTCCTACTACTCTTGCAATACTGTATTAATTGCAGTTTCTCAACTCTTCTGTGCTCATTTAGACTAGCCCTTGGTAGTCTTTCTTTTATGTTACACTTCACCTCTTTTCTGTTCCTCTGTTTTGCCTGACAAACTTCTACTCTTTCTTTAAAACTCTTCTCAAGCATCATGTTTTGTGTGAAGTTCTCCCTGACTTCTGAAGGGGAAATGCTATGGCATGAGAGACCTTCCTCCTCATACAAAAATCTAACTACATGTTGTGGCATCAATGATTAGTAAACACAATGATGGATCTCTTAATGCTTTGTTTATGACCCATTAGTTTCTTTATTTTAGTGCCTTCATTAGAACACTCAATTTATCCATATATGGATTCGTTCACAACAGATATCTTTGGAATCAGGAAAACAAATGCAGATATGGTGCAGCATCTTGCTGGACTCAGCAAATTATTTTTTATTGTACCTCTTGCCCCCATGAAGTGAATAACCATCACTAAAACAAACCCTAGGTTTGAAGAGGCCTATTATTATTATTATTATTTTTTGAGGCGGAGTTTAGCTCTTATTGCCCAGGCTGGAGTGCAGTGGCACGATTTCGGCTCACCACAACCTCCGTCTCCTGGGTTCAAGTGATTCTCCTGCCTCAGCCTCCCGAGTAGCTGGGATTACAGCCATGCACCACCATGCCCGACTAATTTTGTATTTTTAGGAGAGATGAGATTTCTCCATGTTGGTCAGGCTAGTCTCAAACTGCCGACTTCAGGTGATCCGCCCATTTCGGCCTGCCACAGTGCTGGAATTACAGGTATGACCTACCGCGCCTGGCCTGGAGAGGGCTGTTTATTCTCAGGTTGATGGCTGAGGTTCACCTGATAATGATTTACCATTGACAAACTTTGATGAAGACAAGCATACTTATGCTTTCTTTCAAATAACTTTTCATTTGGGGCCCCAAATTTCTTCTGGTATAAATAGGATCTGAATGCTGTCTTTTATGTTGGGGCTTTCCTGTATATCTGGTGATTCTTGGTGGTCTGTTCATTGTTAAAAGTGGAATACTACAAAGATGATTAGAAGTTTTAAATGCTGGCCAAGTGTGATGGCTCACACCTGTAATCCTAACACTTTGGGAAGCTGAGGTAGACAGATTGCTTGAGAAGAGAATTTCAGACCAGTGTGGGCAACATGGTGAAACCTCATTTCTGCAAAAAATAGAAAAATTAGCCAGGCGTGATGGTGTACCACTTGTAGTCCCAGCTACTCAGTAGGCTGAGGTGGGAGGATCACCTGAGCCCAGGGAGGCTGGGGCTACAGTGAGCCACAAGTGACAGAGTGAAACTCTGTCTCAAAAAAAAAGTTTTAAGTGCAGGCCAGATGTGGTGGCTCACGCCTGCAACCCTAGTGCGTTGGGAGGCCAAGGCGGGAGGATTACTTCAGCCCAGGAGTCTGAGACCAGCCTGAACAATATAGCGAGACCCCCATCTCTTTTTTTTTTTTTTTTTTTTTGAGACGGAGTCTGGCTCTGTCGCCCAGGCTGGAGTGCAGTGGCCGGATCTCCGCTTACTGCAAGCTCCGCCTCCCGGGTTTACGCCATTCTCCTGCCTCAGCCTCCCGAGTAGCTGGGACTACAGGCACCCGCCACCTCGCCCGGCTAGTTTTTTGTATTTTTTAGTAGAGACGGGGTTTCACCGTGTTAGCCAGGATGGTCTCGATCTCCTGACCTCGTGATCCGCCCGTCTTGGCCTCCCAAAGTGCTGGGATTACAGGCTTGAGCCAGTGTGCCTGGCCCCCATCTCTTAAAAAAAAAAAAAAAAGAAAAGAAAAAAAAGAAGAAAAGAAATAAAGAAGGGTGGGGTGTGGTGGCTCACACCTGTAATCCCAACAGTTTGGGAGGCTGAGGCGGGCGGGTCATGAGGTCAGAGGATCAAGACCATCCTGGCTAACACAGTGAAACCCCGTCTCTACTAAAAATACAAAAAATTAGCCAGGCATGGTGGTGGGCACCTGTAGTCCCAGCTACTCAAGAGGCTGAGGCAGGAGAATGGTGTGAACCCGGGAGGCGGAGCTTGCAGTGAGCCGTAGCTCACACCACTGCACTCCAGCCTGGGCAACAGAGCAAGATTCCGTCTCAAAAAGAAAGAAAGAAAGAGAGAAAGAGAGAGAGAGAGAGAAAGAAAAGAAAAGAGAAGAGAAGAAAAGAAAAAAGAAAATAGCTGGATGTGCGGCAAGCACCTGTAGTCCTAGCTACATGTGAGGGTAGGGTGGGAGGATCACTTGAGCCCAGGAGTTTAAGGCTGTAGTGAGCTATGATTGTGCCACTAAACTCCAGCCTTGTGTGATTCTCCCAAATTACTGAGTTTATTAGATGTGTTTTCAAAGAGGGGGACTCTACTAGTAGTAAAGTGTGAAGACAGGGTGACAGTGAGACCCTGTCTGTAAAAAAAAAAAAAGGTTTTAAATACATGAGTTGGGCTTACTGATTGTGGACTTCTTTGTGTGATGATTTGCCTGGGCTATATGTGGGGCAACTACATGTCAGTATCTTTAGGTTTTTTCTCTGGGGCTGGTCAGATTCTCTGGAAGAATCCTCTAGTCTCCTTCCTACAAGTTGGAGGCCTGGCTGCCTGTGGTCTGGAAGCTAAGTGGGAGAAGAAGACTGCAGGGGGGTCATCAACATTCATTTCACTTACAGTCTTCTTTGCTGTATAGTAACCCTGCCCTCAACTGTGCCTGTTATTTCCTTGTCTGGAGACCCTCTCTGTTTTACTCTCTCCAGAGGGAAAAGAAAACCTTCAGTCTTCTATACTAGCAGAGGCAGTCTTGATCTTTAACTGGTTCTCAGACAGATTTTCATGTAATAAATTCCCGTGATTTTAGCATGCTTTCTTTCTAGAAATACATGGTACTGCCGGGCATGGTGGCTTACACCTGTAATCCCAGCACTTTGGGAGGCTGAGGGGGGCAGATCACCTGAGGTCAGGAGTTCAAGACCAGCCTGGCCAACATGACAAAACCCCATCTCTACTAAAAATACAAAAATTATCCAGGTGTGGTGGTGGGCGCCTATAATCCCAGCTACTCAGGAGACTGAGGGAGGAGAATTGCTTGAACCCAGGAGGCGGAGGTTGCAGTGAACTGAGATCACGCCATGGAGACTCTGTCTCAAAAATAAAAAAAAAAATAAAAAAGAAAGAAAGAAAAAGAAATACATGATACCGCCAGTTTCTGAGCCTTGTGTGGCTTCTACAGGTAAAATTGAGTTAGGTTTTGTTTTTTCCCACTGCTGACTTAGTATTCGTTTTCCTTGGATCTAATAAGTCATTTTCTGCTCATCCATCTGCTTTCTAGCTTTCAGTGTTTCATGGCTATTGCTGTTCTCTATTTCTCTTTGTTTTTATGGTTTTACACTTTATTTAAAATCCAAAAGTAGAGTCTAAGGAGAGGACATTTATTCAGTTTATCGACTTTATTAAAATGTCTGTATCAGCATTTCATTCCGTTTGACAGGTGAAGAAATCATATATTACCATGTTTGAAGGTAGCTATTTGCTTTTGATTCTGAGAAACTTGGATTTTGAAACCATTGCTTAACAAGCTGTGTGACCTTAGGGCAGTTATTCATAATTCCATCAATAAATTTTTATGTCCATTAGCAAATTAGGTAGAGGCATCCACCAGATGACTAACTTACCTTGACAGTTGACACTTTATTCATTTAAGCACTCCCCCCAAAAGTTTACTGTTTTGAGTGAATTTTCCCCCTAAAAACATATATTACCCTCTTCAGAATAGTTAGAACATTATTGAATCTTTCTTGAGGTTCAAGTTAATTATTTTGAACATCAGCTAGTCTGCTTTTTTATGTTACAGTAATACATTTTATACTAAATGCCCTAATACTATACTTTAAAACAAAAAAGCTAAAAGCCACTTTTTGGTGTGAATACCATGCTTTTTACATTTTGTGGTTGTTTTGAATTATTTTCAGCTTTTCTCCTTGCTGTTTGTGAGACACAACAGAGAATATTGTTCTCCTTTCTTACTTTGTCGCTTCTCTCCTACTCTGTGTGGTGCTCCCAACTTACTGCTTATTAGGTGTGTTTTCAAAGGAAGAGTAAGGCCCTAGGGACTCTACTAGTAGTAAAGTGTGAAGAATTAAAGACAGTTATTTTGGTTTTAGAGAGGCCTTTTTTGCTTACTTCCTAGTTCTCTGTGTGTTCCAGAAAGACAGGGTAATTGGGTTGCTGAATTCCACATAAGTGACATATTATAATGAAACTTCATGATTTCTCAAATAAATGACTTTCATCTATATTATCTCATGTTTTTAAAGCTTCCTAATGATTCTGTAAGGTAAGTAGGGCAGGTAGGATTATCCCCATTTTATAGATTGGACAATCTGAGGTTCAGAGAATTAAATGCCTTGCTCATATCACATAATTGAGTGGTAAGCTGGGACTAATCTCAGGTTGTCTGATTCGAACCTTACTGCTCTGTCTCTTCTCTGTTCTAGCCTTTGTATATGGGCTTCCACAGAGAAGGTCAGATTCTTAAGGTCAGAGAGCAATGCAGTAAGGAATACTTCTCATTTCATCCTGTCCTGGTGGGACAGGTAGCATTTTTCCTCTTTCCCAGCTGGGAAATTGAAGTTCAGAGAGATTAAATGACTTGTCCAAGTTCACCTGGAAAAATAAGGCGTGACAGAGTCTGGGACTCATTCTCTTCTTTTGACTCCAACTCCTGCTCTCTGATTGCAATGCCTGATGCATCCGCCCTAAGTCAGAATGAGCTGCCAAAAGAAAAAATATGCCAGCAACATTGAAATTTAGATAGCAATGGTTTGAACTGTAGTAAACAACCAAGTCCTCTTCTCTAGGAAGGTTTCAGCTGATTTGAATTCTCAGTCTATTTTCCAATTTATGTAGAGGAGGAGGATAAAGAACTGTTGTGCTTGGACTTGCAAAAAACTGATTCCTTTAGTGGAAGCTCTAAAGATATACAGTTGCATTGCCAGTGTGGCACAAAGAAACACTTAAGCTCTCAAGTAGAAATATTTGCTGAATTTCTAGTACAGCCTAATGTTCTAGACCCCAAGAGGGATTTATCATGAATTGGGAAATCTTAGGGCTCCAGGATCCATTCATTCTTAGGCTTAAGGGCTGAGTTTATCCGGGCAATTCAGTAGAACAATTCTATATACATTATTCCTGCTGTGTACTAGGAATAATAACAGGCACTGGGTAGGGATGGGGTAGGTATATGTTCTGATAGGAATCTCATGGTTTGTTTGGAAAGAGACACACAAATAATTACATTACAGCATAATAAGTTATAATGAAGAGATGTATAAAGAGCACTAAACAGAGAATCATTAATTTTGCCCAGATCAAGGGTGCAGGGAGTGATTGGAGAAAAGTTTACAGTGAAAGTGATACTTGGGGCCAGGCATGGTGGCTCATGTCTGTGATCCAAACACTTTGGGAGGCCAAGGATGGTAGATTGCTTGAGTTCAGTAGTTTGAGACCAGCCTGGGCAACATGGCGAAAATCTTTCTCTACCAAAAAAAAAAAAAAAAAAAAAAAAAAAAATTAGCCGGGCATGATGGCGTGCGCCTGTGGTTCCAGCTACCCGGGAGGGTGAGGTGGGAGGACCACTTAAACCTGGGGGGTTGAGGCTGCAGTGAGCTGTGATCACACTACTGCACTCCAGCCTGGGTGACAGAGGCAGACCCTGTGTCCCAAAAAAAAGTGATACTTGGTCTGTGCTTTGCAGGATGGGTCAGCTCTTTAGACAGGGAATGAAAGGCATTGTGGGCAGAGAAAACAGTATATGCAAAATCGCAGAAATGTGAAAGAGCTTGTTGTTTAAGGGAAGCAGTGAGAAGCTTGATTCAGTTGGAACTGGAGAGTAAGGTAACCTAGGTCTCCTCTCTGGTCTGGGGCTCTCAAGATCTCTTCCTGTTACTCTGTGCCAGTGTTTGCTCACCATAGGTATATTCTTACTATGTGCAAGTGCTCTCTGAAACAGGCTGCATCTCCTCTGCAGTCTTGCCAGCCTTTCTTTAGAGCTTAGTTAGCATAATTATATTCTCCTCTGAAAAGCCTTCCAGGATGTTGTCATTCATCCGATATCTATTGCTCTTTGTGAGCCAGCGCAGTTCATCTCCTAAGTTAATATTGATGAGTGTTCATCCATAATTTGTTTCTGTATTGCTTTCTACTTTAAGATTTGCCATTAGTGATATTTCTGGTTATGCCCAGAATTGAGGCTTCTTGTTTGGTTACTTGCATTTCTTAAGCCTTGGTTACAGGTTTATTTTGAGGTTATTTAACCCTCTTTTCAACTCAGGTATCTTTCAGATTGGGGAGTAAAGTGTAGTGAAATGAGACTCTCTAGGAAGCCTTCTCCCACTCTCCCAGAGCTAGTAATTCCTTTTCTCTTTGTCTTAGTGCTTGTCACCCTCCATTAGAACTCCTTCTGGTTTCAGTGTCTGTCTCCTTTACTAGATAGTAGGTTCCCTTGATGGGAGGGATTTGTAATAGTTCATCTCTTATTTTTTCAACAGCCAACATAGAGCCCAGATGCAGAATAGGTGTTTGCTACATGTTTATTGTTTTTTGAGAGTTGGGAACAGGACTGCTAATCCCAGGTTTACCACTGTGTGACTTTGGGCGGGTCACTGCAATCTTTGGAGCTTCAGTTTATCTGTAAAATATGGGGGCTGTACTCTATGACCAGGATCATAACATTTATCCTACTTATATCAGTCAGGATCCAGTTGGGGAGACAGAAATGCCATCAATAATTTACATAGGTAAAATTTAATATTAAGAATTGTTTAGGTAAAAGGTTTTTAACTACTTAAAAGAGATAAAAGAGAATTCTAAGGTGTAATAGAGCTAGTAACTGCAGAAAAAGATTGCTGTACCTAAGGCAGAGGGAAAAGTGAAAAAGGGAGGAACTTAGAGCTCCACAAGGCTGAGATTCAGACCTCTGAGAAGAGTATGGCTGCTGTGGCAGTATGCTGCTTGTTGCTGTGGTGAAGAAGAAACTGGCTGGTGGGCGCTCACCTCAGAACCTGGAGAGTCGCTGCTTTGAAATGTACCAAGACCCCTCTGCACATTGATCTACTTGCTACCTTGTAAAAAACTGAGCATTGCAACTAGCTTTGTATTCTCCTTCTAGCACCCTCTATTGGCAGAACCTAACAGCCACTCACTCTGCTGGGAAAGGAGAAATATAGTCAGCCTAGGCTAGTCTGGTATCACAGAGCAAGGCAATGAATAATTGATTTGGAACTGTAAGGCAATAATTTAACTTCTGTATTATAATTGTCTGTTTTTGATATGTCTTCCTTATTGCATCATGAACTTGGTAGTGTGTGGAACGGTGTCTGATTTGTCTCCATATCTGCATTGTCCCAGAAGTGACTTTGGCACTAAAAAGTTGATCATGAATTACTGTTTGGGCTGGGTGCGGTGGTTCATGCCTGTAATCCTGGCACTTTGGGAAGCTGAGGTGTGTGGATCACCTGAGGTCAGGAATTCGAGACGAGCCTGACAAACATGGTGAAACCCCGTCTCTACTAAAAATATAAAAATTAGCTGGGTGTGGTGCTGGGCACCTGTAATCCCAGCTACTCCGGAGGCTGAGGCAGAAGAATTGCTTGAACCCAGGAGGTGGAGATTTCAGTGAGCTGAGATTGCGCCATTGCACTTCAGCCTGGTCAACAGAGCAAGACTGCGTCTCAAAAAAAAAAAGAAAGAAAGAAAGAAAAAATTATTGTTTGAATGAATCAATATCTCTTGAAGATAGAGAAAGTTAGATGTTTCTCTAGGTTGGCTTAATTCTGACTCTTCTTGGAATGGATTGGGACCACTGGAACAGGCATCCTCCCTAGAAGCTCTGTTCTTCTGTAAGTTAAAGCTTTATTGAATGTCATTTTTCTTGTGCCTGTCATGTGCATACTTGTGTTAGATGCTAGAGAGAGGGTGAGGAGAACATTCTACTGTAGATACTAATATACTCTATGAGATTAAACATATCCTCATTACTAAAGGGTGACCCTTCGAAATCTAGGGTAGATGCTTTGCACATAGTGTACTCCTCAGAATGGCAAAGAGACAAGCATTATCTGTCATTTACAATAAGTTTATTTCATTTCTGGAGCCCATTTTTAAAATCCATTTTACAGATGGGGAAACTGAGGCTCAGAAAGGTTGAGAGACTTACTCAAAGTTATACAGAAAGTAAGAGGCAAAGCTAGGACATGAGCTCAGGTTTGGCTGTTCTAAAATTTGAACAGGCAACACCTTCCTTTCTTCCAGCTTATGAAGGCAAGCATAGAGTTTTTACTGCTATCAAGCAGTAGAAATCTGTGGAAGTGATTTCTGTTTCTAGCTGTTTGGGGGGCTGAGCAAGCAACAACAATGCAAAATAGCAGCACTTGCAAACTGCAGTGATAATGTTTGGTAATAATTGACCTTTTACATAGAGCTTGAGCTTCAGACACCTGATTTGTGAAACAGTTGCTACCTAGCAGCAGGGTATTTTTTTTTTAATCTCACACTAGCAGCTCACAAAAGAATGCAGATGTATTCCCTGGAATATTAAGCCTCTCTTTTCTTGCTCTGGCAGGTTTCTTTCCTTTTTTGGGGGCTGAACCTAGGTAGACCACTTAATTATTATTAGGAAGCAAAATTTATGAGGCTGGTGTTTTTGCTTCTGGGCCAACAGACACAAAGACTCTCAGTAAAGTATTTAGGATTGGGAATCAGTTATGCTTTTCCCAGGTCATCATCGAGGCACAAGTGGGGACCCTGGTCTCATTACTTGCAGGGTCAGAGTGTTACGGGACAGAGGTTCAGGTCCAGACCCCAAGAGAGGGTTCTTGGATCTCACGCAAGAAAGAATTCAGGGCGAGTCCTCAGTGCAAATTGAAAGCAAGTTTACTAAGGAAGTAAAGTGGTGAAAGGACAGCTACTGCATAGACAGAGTAGGACATTCCTGAAAGTAAGAGGAGGAACATACCACTTTAGTACAATGTTTGTATATATGGGGAGATGTGTTCTGCTACAAGGGTTTGTGATAAAGGATTAATTTTCTTAATTACTATATTTTGCAAGAATTGATGTTATTATCTTTAAAGCAAAATTAGGAATGCCTTTGTTTTCCGGATATTGGGATATCTGTACACTCCCAAGTGTGGGACTGTTTAGTAAACATTAATAATTTGTTCCCTTAACCGTAAATATCTGGAGGCTAGGAATGCCTGACTTTCTGAGAATGCAGCCTAGCAAGTCTCAGCCTCATTTTCCTAGCCCTCACTCAAAATGGAGTCGCTCTGGTTCGAACGCCTTGACAAGAGTATTGCATATGGCCTGGGAGAGATTCTGTTCTAGGAGAAAGTTTTCATCAAAAGTATTGGATAAGGCCAGTAATGTCAGGATTTGCTAATCAAATTATTTAGCTGTTTGTTTTGTGATTATCCACTGGATGGCTACAGAGACTGGCTGACATGGAAGTGTGCTCTCATGATGAGAGGGAGAAGTCCTTGGATCAATGTCATCTTATCTTAGTTTCTTTTGGTACTATCATTATTGAGGGAATCTTAGGATAGTCACCTTCCTCTAACTGGCTGTAAACACTGCTGCCTAACTGCTTTTCAGAAGTGATGATATTTATTCTTTGGTAGGACCTGAAAGAGTCTGTATGTGTCACTTATCTTTAACTGCATACTCTATTTAGAGTTGAAGTCTTTTTTCGTTTTGTTGTTTAGCATAGAACATGAAAGGTGGTGTAGTGGAATTAGTATGAGCTTTACTGGAACCCACCTGGGCAATACCCCCTTCTGCTACTTAATAATAGTTATTTATCCCTTCTGAGCCTCAGTTTTCTCTTTAAAATGAGAATAATGATAATAATGACAATAGCAATCCATGGTTTTAGATGTCTGTTAATTTCCATGAACTTCAATTTATCTGTATAATGGATGCGATAATTCCTCAACAATAGGTTTGGTTTGAGAAAGAAATTGGCTAATTTAAATGGAAATGTCTACTGGCATGTTTGGTACATAGACTTTGCATATGCTAAGTGCTTAATAAGTGATTATGACCCATTGTTTTTAGAAGACCTAAAGAAAGAGATCATTAAGGGTAGTTATTTCCTGTGGGATGGGCCAGCGTTTAATACATACTCTGATTAATTCTTTCAGTGGGGTGCTCTTGTCATTTCCTTTAGGGGCAGTTTTATGTGGTCTGCTGGTATTCATGTATCTAGGTGGAACCATGGAACTCGTTTCCCCCAGGGGTTTCCTTCCTAACTTTTAGTCCTATTTCTGCTGTTAGTGGGTGAGAAAGGCTGAGTTGTAGTTCAAAACCTCCAATACTTTGTATTTCTGGGTCTAGTCAGTACACAAGATTAAGGAGTGTTTGTTATGGCCCTTTAAGGAGTGTGATCTTGCTGTTAGTTTTGCTATTTCTTTGTACCAAACCACAAAGAAGGGCTTTCCAGTAAAAAATATTTGTGGGCCAGAAGCTAGATGTCCCTGCAAAGCTGACCTGTGATCTACTTAGTCTTTTCAAGCCAGAGACTCTGGCAAGTTTGAATTCCAATTGTTTCAGTTTGTTTCATTTCTCTTTTTTTTTTTTTTTTTTTTTTGAGAAGGAGTCTCGCTCTGTTGCTAGGCTGGAGTGCAGTGGAGAGATCTTCAAAAACCAAAATGCAGAGATTAGAGGATTTGTTTAATGCCATATGGTGAACCCAGATTTCTTCCTTTTAACTTTCTTCCTGTAGTTCTTTGGGGAAATTAGTTGTTTATTTCACAAGATGTTTAGCCAACAGTAAGCAGTTTGTTTTCAAGAATATTCACCGGTTTTCCTTCTCATAAATGCTACAAGATTGTAGCTATTGAAAGAGATCAAATGAAAGAAACTAAAAGGCAGAAATGAAGTCCACAGGCAAACAGCCCGGGCGGCGCCCTGACAGCCCGGGTGGCGCCCTGAGCCTAGTTAAAGATCGACCCCAGACCTAACCGATTAGGTTATCTATAGACTCCAGACGCTGAAAGGACAAACGTTGTGAAAGTCTCTGTCCTGCTCTGTTCTGTTGTAATAACCGGTGTCTGCCATATATCTTAGTCCTGGGCCCAGTACAAACACATTCCTCTATTTGTTCCAAACTTCCTGAGCCCAACACAAACACATCCCCCCAAACATCCTAGAAACACCACCTAGAGAGCCCCTGATAAGGTCACAACCGTTTGTAGTTTTATTAAATGCGCGGGAACAAATAGAAACTGTTAATTGTATAACTTAGAATATTAACCAATTACCAATTGTGATACTGTGACCAAAAGAATTTCTTTGTACCTCTGTAACCTTACATATCCTGTATGCATCGGGCTATAAAAAGCGGGCACATGCATCATT
>NW_016811643.1:336503-341187 GCF_001698545.2 Rhinopithecus bieti
CGAATGATGCATGTGCCCGCTTTTTATAGCCCGATGCATACAGGATATGTAAGGTTACAGAGGTACAAAGAAATTCTTTTGGTCACAGTATCACAATTGGTAATTGGTTAATATTCTAAGTTATACAATTAACAGTTTCTATTTGTTCCCGCGCATTTAATAAAACTACAAACGGTTGTGACCTTATCAGGGGCTCTCTAGGTGGTGTTTCTAGGATGTTTGGGGGGATGTGTTTGTGTTGGGCTCAGGAAGTTTGGAACAAATAGAGGAATGTGTTTGTACTGGGCCCAGGACTAAGATATATGGCAGACACCGGTAATTAGAACAGAACAGAGCAGGACAGAGACTTTCACAACATTTGTTCTTTCAGCGTCTGGAGTCTATAGATAACCTAATCGGTTAGGTCTGGGGTCGATCTTTAACTAGGCTCAGGGCGCCACCCGGGCTGTCAGGGCGCCGCCTGGGCTGTTTGCCTGTGGACTTCATTTCTGCCTTTTAGTTTCTTTCATTTGATCTCTTTCACTATGACGTTTTCAAAGTCCTTTCATGGGCAGTGTTGCATTTTTTTCTTCATAATACTTCTGTAAGATAAGCAAGTTAGATACTCTTAATAATTTTTGTTATTGTTTTTAGCTGATGAGGAAACTGAGGCCCAGAGAAGAGGTGATTTAATTCAGAGACAGCTATTGAGTCCAAGGCAGGGTTAGAATTAGAACTCAGGCTCAAGAAAGCCCTTTTATTTTTAGGTTTCTGATTTTCACTAGGAACGTCGTCACACCTTGCACACCTTGCCAACATTAGATATTATCACTCTATAATTTTTGCCACTCCATTGAGAGAAAAATGTCTCATTGTTTTAATTTTTATCTCCCTAGTTACTAGTAAAGTTAAAATTTTTTAAAATGTTTATTGGCCATTTATAGTTCTGTGAATTTTGTGTCATTTATTGCACATTTTATACTGGATTCTTCATCTCATCACTTTTGTGGAGACTCTTTGTATGTTAAGAGTATTAATTCTTTTGATATACATGTGCAAATATTTTTGATGTTTTGTTTATGAAACTTTGTGCTTCCCTAGAGCACCAAAGAGGATAGTCCTTTATACTAGGCTATTTAAAAAACAGCGTAATACTACCACCGTTAACACTGCCAGTTAAAATTTATTTTCTGAGTTTTCCAAGAAACTTTCATATTCTTTATGTCTTGTCCTTTCAAGAACTTCATGAGGGGGCTTGTAATTAAAATAAGGTAATTTGAACATGTATATCTTATATCTTTTCAAAAACATTGAAATGGAACAAAACTGGTTTTTCACAAGGGCTAAGAAGATAGGAAAGGAGATGACAGTAAATGAGAGGGAACAAGATTTTGGAAGATGGAAAAGAGGTGCAGGTTGTGGACAATTTAGCAAATTGCAGAAAGCAGAAAACTTAGGCTGCAGAAGAATGTCAGTATCAACAGCTCAACAGTCATTTTGTGGTACAGACCCTAGAAAGCCCTAGGTATTAGAGGTTCTCAAATGTTGAGAAGTGGAGCTGAAAAGAGAAGGATTAGTTCAAAGGTTATATAAGGAACAATTAAACTCCCACATCCTTTCTCAGCAGAACTTTGGAGGTTTATTTTCTGGAGAAATGAAATCAGGCAGGACCTGTACTTGGGGATGCTAGACTTAGCTGAGAGGTGACATTCTCAAAACAGGGATTTAGTGAAGGTCTTCATTCATTTCTCAGTTCCCAGATATAGGTAGTCAGACTTAATCTCCTCAGAGAGGAGACTGAAGGATGTATCACTGAGAAACTGACCTATAGACATTTGAATGTCCCTTTCCCCAATTAAAAAAATATTGGCATGGCATTTTCTCTTGTTACAGTGAAACCTAGCAATTGAAATGCTCTACTGTTCGTACAATGTGTCTGTATGTGTCTTAGTCTTAAATATGAAAGAATAGGCAAAGATCACCTGATATTTGAGAAAAACTTCTAACATGAATAACAGAAACTAAAAGAAACAATAGAAGGAACCCTACCCCCCAAAAAAGAGAGGGAATGGAGAGGGGAGAAGGATTGAGGGAAAGAGAAAGCATACAAGCACAAGAGAAACAATGTAGGAAGGAAAAAAAAATTTGCAAAAAACTCAGATCAAATAAGTTATTACCTTAGTGAAACAAGAATAAGGTCCTATTTGAAAAAGGAATAGTCAGCAAGAAATAATTTTTGGACACTTAAAAATACAGTAATGAAAGTAGTAGGCTGAATGCAGTGGCTCTTGCCTGTAATCCCAGCACTTTGTGAGACCGAGGCAGGTGGATCATCTTGAGGCCAGGAGTTCGAGACCAGCCTGACCAACATGGTGAAACTCTGTCTTCACTAAAAATACAACAAATTAACCAGGCATGGTGGCGCATGCTTGTAATCCCAGCTACTTGGTGGGAGGGTGAGGCATGATAATTGCCTGAGTTTGAGAGGTGGAGGTTGCAGTGAGCTGAGATCATGCCACTGTACTCCAGCCTGGGCAACAAAGCAAGACTCTATTTCATATATATATACATATATATATATATACACACACACACACATATATATAATATCAAAAATAAAGTAGAATGAAAACAAGTAGAAAATAGAAGAGGAAAGAAATAAATCAGAGGATCAATTTAAATAGATCAATATCAATTTAAATTTAAAAGATATTTAAGTTTAAGAATATTAATTTAATTTTTTTTAATGATTTCCTTTTCTCCAATTTCTCTAGTTTCTTCCCTTCAGATTTTTGGATCTCCTCATAGTCAGATTTTGGCTTATGAAGTGAAAAAATCATCAAAGAAATGATACTGCTTCCCAGAACTTAAGTACACATGTGCTTATATTGAAAACCCTATCAATTCTCAATACACTGAATGAAAAAAGAAACACGTCACCATAAAATTTCAGAACACCATAAAATTTTGGAATGAGAGTATAAAAGCTTCCAGAGAGAATTAAGTGGTTATATACAAAAGCATTTGAGTTTTCAAAAGCAATATTGGAAGCTAGAAGAAAGTGGAGGAATTATCTTACATTTTGAGAGGAAAGGATTTTCAAGCTATAATTCTATACCCAGTCAAAACTAACAATTAATTTTGAGAGTGGGGGCTGGGGGCAGTGGCTCCTACCTATACCCAGTGCTTTGAGAGGCCAAGATGGGAGAGGATTGCTTGAGCCCAGGTGTTTGAGGTTACAGTGAGTTATAATGACACCACTGTACACTGGCTTGGGTGACAGAGTGAGACTCTGTCTCTTCAAAAAACAAAAACCCAAAAAACGAAAAATGTGGGGGGAGAGACATTTTCAGATACACAGTATCTCAAAAGATTTATCTCCCACCTGTGCTATCTCAGAAAACTTGGTAGTTTCATATATCTAAATGAGGTAGAAAAGGAAGAGGGGCTCGGCATGGTGGCTCACACCTGTAATCCAAGCACTTTGGGAGGCTGAGGTGGGAGGATGGCTTGGATCCACGAAGAGTTTGAGACTGGCCTGGGCAACGGGGCGAAACACTGTCCCTACAAAAAATACAAAAAAATTAACCAGGCATGGTGCTAAAAGTTGAAAGTGATTACCATTGGGAAGCAGAGGTCAAAGGTAAGATAGGGGATTGCTGCTTTTTTGATATCAACCTTATAGTATTGAGTTTGACTTGTGAAACTATCAATCTATTAGCTTTAATCAAATGTAAAATTAAGGCGGTCACTGTGTGCCTATAGTCTCAGCTACCAGGGAGGCAGAGGTAGGAGGATCACTTGAGCCCAACTTCAAGGCCAGCCTGTGCAACATAGCAGGACCCTGTCTCTTAAAAAATAAGTAAAATAAAATGAAGTTAAATTATAAATGATCATTATGCCTTCCTTCTCCCCAAAAACATATGAAGTAAAGCGTTATTACCATACATGGAAATAAGGCCTGTAGAATTAGGGGACCAAAGGTTTTTAGAATGAGTTATTAGAGAAGCTGAGACTCCAGCTCTGGCTCTGACTCTCTGACTCTCACCATTGCCCTTTCTGCTCTAGAGAACGCAGAAACCTTCTTTGGAGTGTTTGCTGGTGATGTTCACATGAGTAAACCTGTGGTCCCAGCAGCACCCTCTCATTGTGTGTATGTGTGTGTGTGTGTGTGTGTGTTTTGAGGTAAGTCTTGCTCTGTTGCCCAGGCTGGAGTGCAGTGGTGCTATCTCAGCTCACTGCAACCTCCACCTCCTGGTTCAGGCAATTCTCCTGCCTCAGCCTCTTGAGTAGCTGGAATTACAGATGCCTGCCACTACACCTGGCTAATTTTTGTATTTTTAGTAGAGACTGGGTTTCTCCAAGTTGGCCAGTCTGGTCTCAAACTCCTGACTCCAGGTGATCCACCCTCCTTGACCTCCCAAAGTGCTGGGATTACAGGTGTGAGCCACCATGCCTGGCCTCATTGTCTTTTATATTGGCTGTTACAACCTCTGCATTTGGGACACTGCAAAGTATCTGACATAGCCAGTAAGAGTCCTAATGACCCCAGTTCCTGGCCGGACACGGTGGCTCACACCTGTAATCCCAGCACTTTGGGAGGGCGAGGTGGGCAGATCATGAGGTCAGGAGATCAATACCATCCTGGCTAACATGGTGAAACCCCGTCTCTACTAAAAATACAAAAAATTAGCTGGCCTAATAT
>NW_016811643.1:341590-359401 GCF_001698545.2 Rhinopithecus bieti
TCTCTGGAAATTACCTAGATCCCTTCTCTTGACCTCCAGACGGGTCAATATTTCCCTGCTTTTGCCCATACCCTTTCCTCTGACGATGTGCCCTTCCCACCTTGTTCTGCTGAACTTTCTCGCTAAGGGCCAGTGCAATCATTTCTCATCTTTGAAGTTTCCTTGACTTTGTCCCTTCGAAACTGAGTTTTCACTCCTTCTTTTGTGCCTCTTATACTTAGCTTTATTTCAGCAATAATCACACTGTGATATAACAGCGTATTAACTGTCTTTCTCCATCACATTACAAGCTTGAGGGAATGCACTATCATCCTCATCTTAGTATCATCAGAGCCCGGGTGATTTAGACACAAAGCAGATAATCAATACAAGTTTTGTAAGTGAATAAGTATAAAAGTGTTGACCCTTTCCCTATGCACAAAGATAACTTTAAGACTGAGAAAGACAACAAATGTAGAATGCTTGGGATGCTTTAGAAAAAGTGGGGTAGGGGGATCACTAATCAAATATTATTTTGAGACTTCAAGTCTCCATTTGTCCTTATCTCCCAGGACACACCGTGAGGACAGGCAATTGCAGTTTCATGCAAGGCCCTCCACCTTTCTTCTGCTGTTTACACTGGATCAGAAGGTGGGACAAGAGTCTGATTGCTGGGGTATTTGCAGAGCTGCTGTAAAATGAAACAGTCTCCATGGCTGAGAAGCCCTGTGGCCAGGGTGAGCCACACTTCACCTCGTCCTAAAGCTATTGTGCTTGGATATTAATAGCACCAGGCAGTGTTGTCTGTGTGGGCAAGTGCTGCTTTTTCCGAGCTGTGTAAGCCCCCCATCTCCCAGAGACAAAGTGCTCCGCAAATAACTGCAGCATGTTCTGAATTCCTCTGGGCAGGGAGCTTTGGGGATAATTAGCAAGGCAAGGAGGAGCAGGGGTTTAGACAGAGCACCCAACACCGACAGCTCCTGGCAGCCCGCAGCTTGGGGTGGGGAGGGGGTAGTGCTAGAGTGCAAGGAGCCCGGGTAGATAGAGAAGGTCAGCTCTTCTGGATTTCAAGCCGGCCTCTAGAAGAAGCCAGTTGGAGATCTCAAGCAAATCACTGAAATGTGTTCAGTCCTTTTTCTTCTGGATTGGGGTTCTGCTGATTTCATAGCTTGTTTTGATGAGCAAATTGAAGAAAATCTTGTGAGAGGCATTTACAGATTGCAAAATGATATCTCAGTTTCAGGGAAAATGATGATAATGGTGATGATGACCGTAGGGGCTTGTTAGGAGAGCATGTCCTAGGAAACATAGTGGGTCCTCTTCATGGTGACCATCTCTGGAAATCAGCAAGGAATAGGAACTAGGAATGGGGTTTGCACTCTGTTTTCACACGCCTCTCTCCAGGCCCAATGTCTTAGACTTCCCTGAACACAGTGACCCCACCCACACTCAGCAGAAACTTCATACCTTCTCTAGAGGGAGTGTTTCTTTCACCCCTACACATACTTTTTTTAAATAGGGCCTCACTCTGTTGCCCAGGTTGGAGAGCAGTGATGTGATCATAGCTCACTGCAGCCTCGACCTCCCTGGCTTAAGCGATTCTCCTATTCTCCCACCTCAGCCTCCCGAGTAGCTGGGTCCACTGGTGTGTGCCGCTATGCTAGGCACATTTTTTAAAATTATTAATGTTTTAAATATTTTAAAATTTTTATTTCACTTAGGATAGGGGATCAAATTTCAACATGAGGTTTGGAAGGTCAGATTTCCAAATTATAGCAGAGATGTTATTGTGACCATCTTTGGAAAATACAATCTGTTACAAGAGATTATTCCTAGCTGGGTACTGCATATCTTCCCTGGGAAATTGATTCAGCCCAGTTATAGGCCTGTATACTACTCTCTAATATCCCTAGATAGTCACCACTAGGGTGTAAAAGTCAGGAGTTCAGAGCTTGGTTCTGTCACTTACTAGTGATAGAAAAAGAAAACCTGTTTAAAAATGTAGTTTCTTCGTTCTTTCAACAAGTACTAGTATGTGTCAAGACCTGGACACTGTGTTAGACACTGAGAATGCAGTAGTGAACCAGATTGCCATTGCTCCTGCCTGCAAGGCAGTAAGTGGAATCATTGACAGTCCCCACTCCTTTTTCTTTTTGAATAGACATTTGCTATTGAGTTTTGACATACGGTGAAAGGACTGGTTTCAAATCTTCTGCTTCTGTAATTGACTCTTATATGAATGGCAAATGCTTCCTGTTTTATTTTAAAAAGCTACAGTATCTGCGTTTGTGTTAAAAAACACTCAAGGTCATATCGGGTATTTCAAAAAAGTAATTGGTATTCTTGAGCCAAGATCAAGGTTGTACAGTATAAAAGACACTTCTGAGTTACTGTTTTTCCCTGATCCTCTTGAGAGACAGAAGTATTTATTTCTGCATGTTAGGAGTGTACCTTCCCAAGAACTAATGGGCAATCATAATCCACCATGTCATGTATTAACCCCCATCCCCTGAAACAGTACCTTTTAACTGTTAATAATATAGAATCTTTTTCTTTTGGATTTAGAAATCTATGAATTGGAATAATAAAAAGAGCAAATAGCTTCTAACAGTCAGGTAATCCGGATTCTGGATGAGCTGCATGAGGGGAAGGGGTGTGGAAATTGGGATGGGGGAGATTATTTACTACTCAGTTACTTTTTAAAAAGTATGTAGAGGCTGGGTGTGGTGGTTTACACCGATAATCCCATCTCTTTGGAAGGCCAAGGTGAGAGGATCATTTAAGACCAGCGTGAACAACATGATAATGTCTCCACAAAAAATTTAAAAATTAGCTGGGTGTGGTGATGCACACATGTCATTTTAGCTACTCGGTAGGCTGAGGTGGGAGGATTGCTTGAGCCCAGGAGTTCAAAGTTATAGTGAGCTGTGATTGTACCACTGCAAGTATGTAGAATCAGTGGTATTGCAAGTGCCTTACAGCTACAAATTTTCGGTTACTACATGCTCTTGTCTACTGCAAGCTCCCATAGCAATCTGCATTTAAAAAAATCATTTATTAGTATACTTGAAATTATTTGATTCATATGTGTCTTTCCCACTAGATAGTAAACTCCATGAAGGTAGGGATAATGTCTCTTTTGTTCATTGCTGCTTCTGTAAGATTGAGAAGGCACATAGAAAGTGCATAATAAATATTTTTGGATGAATGAATGAGGGATTTTCTAACATGCAGGCATTCTTTAAAGTACCAGAGGTCCATTGACTCATTTGTAGACAACATAACAGACGTTTACTGCTAGGCACCTAATTAGAAGTGAATTGCCCATGATCTCTGCCCTAGAGACACTCAAAATCTATGAGAAGAGGTGGACATGGAAAAAAATATATTTATTAGAAGTTTAACATGAAGTTCTGCGGAAACCTAGAGAAGGAGGTGAGGAATCTACATTTAAAAGTAAACTTTAATTGGGCTTAGTTTGAAGTATAATTATTCGAAATGTAACGGCATTCAGTTCCAGCAATAATTTAACAGTAGAAAATTACTTAAACTTGATTCTATCATAGTATAGGGATGGAGGGGTATTAGTCCTAAGGATATTCATTTAGAGTTAAGTGTTGTTAGCAATCTCAGTTTATCAGGCACTTCCTCAACAATTTCTCTCATTTAATTATTTTGACAATCCAGTAAGGTAAGTGGTTTTGTTCTCCATTTTACAAGTGGAGAAATGGAAACCAGAGAGGTTAAGTAACTTTCTTGAGGTAACACAGCCAATAAAGGACAGAGCCAGGACACATTTAGGTCTTTTGACTACAAGCCTTTTATATTATATTACAAGTTCATTTTATAGAGCTCCCAGATGTTCCCCCAAAGAGCCAGAAATCTTAATGCCTTTAAGGAGTTTTCTAAGATGATTCTGATTCTTTTTTTTTTTTTTTTTAAAGACAGAGTCTCGCTGTGTCACCAGGGTGGAGTGCAGTGGCGTGATCTCGGCTCAGTGCAACCTCTGCCTCCTGGGTTCAAGTGATTCTCCTGCCTCGGCCTCCTGAGTAGCTGGGATTACAGGCACACGCCACCATACGCACCTAATTTTTGTATTTTTCGTAGAGATGGGGTTTCACCATGTTGGCCTGGATGGTCTTGATCTCCTGACCTTGTGATCTACCCACCTTGGCCTCCCAAAGTGCTGAGATTACAGGCGTGAGCCTGGCCAGAAGATTCTGATTCTTAAGACCCTTCAGACTCAGCCAAAATGTTACCTCTTTCATGATACTTGTCCTGTGAGAAGTGTTTCCTCAACCTCGTTCTTTCTATCGTTCTTTCTATGACATTTCTATTCTTCTTGATTAGTGCCAGTTCAATTGAGCGCCTATGTTAGGTCATGGGATTTTATAATTTATATGTTATGAGTGATTATAGTTTTTTACATATCTCCCCTGGAATTTTTGTTGTTGTTGTTAATGAGATAGATTGGTAATGGTACTTTTTCTTTTCCTTTTAAAATTAATAGATAGTTGGTGTGTTTTTTTTTTTTTTTTTTTTTTTTGAGACAGAGTTTTGCTCTTGTTACCCCAGCTAGAGTACAATGGCACGATCTTGGCTCACTGCAACCTCTGCTTCCTGGGTTCAAGTGCTTCTCCTGCCTCAGCCTCTGGAGTAGCTTAGATTACAGGCATCTGCCACCACACCTGACTAATTTTGTATTTTTGGCAGAGATGGAGCTTCACCGTATTGGTCAGGGTGGTCTTGAACTCACGACCTCAGGTGATCTGCCTGCCTTGGCCTCCTAAAGTGCTGGGCTTACAGGCAAGAGCCACCGTGCCTGGCCGTTTCATTGGTTTATAAGAACTTATGTGTTAATTGTTGATGTTGTATTATCCCTTCCTGGAGTGAGTATCTTAATGAGGGAATCTTAGGCACGATAAATGAGCCAAAGGGAGCTATTTTGGGCAGAGCAAATTATGGCACCTCTATTACTCCTTGAGGTGGTTATGGGGAGCTATTGATAGGTTAAGTACCTTTCCTTTCCATTGCTTTAAAAGGACACTGTTCTCTTCCCACTGGTCCATAGGTAGGTGTAGATTAAGCTTTGGGGGCTTGTGTTAATCTTTCTTTGATAAGGATCTTTGCCTTCCTGGACTCTTGTGAAGATCAAATGTAGTAGTGTACAAGTTATGGATGGATGGATGGATGGATGGATGAATGGATGGCAGGGTCTCATTCTGTCACACAGGCTGGAATGCAGTACTGTGATCATGGCTCACTGTAGCCACAACCTCCTGGGCTCAGGTGATCCTCCTACCTCACCCTCCTGAGTAGCTGGGACTACAGGTGCACACCACCACACTCGGTTAATTTGTTGTATTTTTTGTATAGACAGGGGTCTTGCCATGTTGCTCAGGCTGGTCTTGAACCCCTGGACTCAAGTGATCCACCTGCTTTGGCCTCCCAAGTGTTGGGATTACAGATGTGAGCCACTGCACCTCACAAGGAGGTTATTTTGGACATACAAATAAAGTGTTGTGCAGACAGAAGTATGGGATTGTTTTTTCTCCCCTAGAGAAATAATTAACTGTTCTTTCTAAACTAAAGCACAGTTTCCCCCAAACACTATGTATGCCCTTTCTTGCTTTTGACAACATAGAAATTCAATTAGAATTTCTCAATCAAGCACCAGATTCAGTTTTGTTTTTTTCTCAAAAGCAGTTGTATTATGCCAGGTGCTTAATATATTTCATTTAACTATCATAACAACTCCTTCTGTTTATTTTGTTTTATTTATTTTTTGAGAGAGGGTCTCACTCTGTTGCCCAGGCTGGAGTACAGTGACGTGCTCACTACCGTCTTTTTATTTTATTTATTTTTTGAGAGAGGGTCTCACTCTGTTGCCCAGGCTGGAATACAGTGGTGTGATCATGGCTCACTGCAGCCTCAGCCTCCCGAGTAACTGGGACTACAGGCATGTACCATAACGCTGGGCTAAATTTTGTATTTTTTGTAGAGACAGGGTTTTGCCATGTTGCACAGGCTGGTCTCAAATTCCTGGGCTCAAGCAATCTGCCCACCTCAGCCTCCCTAAGTGCTAGGACTATAGGCATGAGCCACCATGCCTGGCCACTGTCTCCATTTTAAAGATGAGTAAACCAAGGGCCAGAAAGTTCAAATAACATAGCCAAAATAGTAAGCGGTAGAGTACAGATTTGAATTCGCATATTCTGGATTTGTTTCTTGTTATATTAGACAGGCAGAATTATGCTGTGGTAACTTATTGGCCCCAAGATTTCAGTGGTTTAATATAAGAACGATTTGTTGAATTCTTGCTTATGAACTCCAGTGTGGGTCAGGTGACTCTGGAGGGCCATTGTCCTCCAGGATGTGATGACTAGTGTATTTAGGCTGCTTTAGTCTTATGATGCTGCCACCTCAACATGAGATTTCCAGGGTGCCTTTGTAGACGAGAGAGAGCAGAAGAGTCATATACTAGCTTTTAAATTCTTTTACCTGGGCGGGGCGTGGTGGCTCACGCCTGTAATCCCAGCATTTTGGGAGGCCGAGACGGGTGGATCACCAGGTCAGGAGATTGAGACCATCCTGGCTAACATGGTGACACCCCATCTCTACTAAAAATACAAAAAAAAAAAAAAAAAAAATTAGCCGGGCATGGTGGTGGGCGCCTGTAGTCCCAGTTACTTGGGAGGCTGAGGCAGGAGAATGGCATGAACCTGGGCGGCAGAGCTTGCAGTGAGCCAAGATCACACCACTGCACTCCAGTCTGAGCGACAGAGCGAGACTCCGTCTCAAAAAACTTAAAAATTAAAAAAACAAACAAAAAACAACTTTTACCTGGAAGTGAGACGTGTCATTTCTGTTCATAGAACATTGGCCAAAACCGGTCACATGGTGCTAACTACAAGAGAGAAACCATGGAACTGGAAACTGTTGAGGAGCTTATATATGGATAGTCAGTGATATTGATATCTGCCAGACTACAGCAGATGTTTCCCTAGGGCAATATCTTTACGTAGTGCATGTTTCCTTCCAGCTTTACATTGGGACGCGTTTGCTAGCATGTCTGGACCATGTTTTATACTGAATGCCTTGAGGTCAGGGATTAAATTAATAAATGGGCATATTTTTCAGTTCAATTCAACTAAACATTATTGAACACTTGCAATTCCAGGCCTTGTTTGCTTTCTAATATCTATAGCCTCTATGTTTCTATCTGTCTAGCTAGCTATATTATATTTATGTAAATAATAATAACTAGATAGTACTAGATTTTAACTTTCTAGTATAGAATAGTGCAGTATAGAATAGTGGTTAAAAGCACAGATTTTAAGGGTCAGAATTCTGGGTCTGCCAATTCCTAGCTCTCTGACCCTGGGCAAGATTTTTTTTTTCTTTTTTAATAAAATAGCTTTATTGAGATATAATTCATATATTGTAAAATCCACCCTTATCCACCTTTGAAAGTACACAATTCAGAGGTTTCTACTATACTAGAAATATTTGCACAGACTTGTGCAAATATCACATCCATCTAATTTTAGAACATTTTCATCACCCTCAAAATAAATTTTGTACCTATTAGCAGTCATTTCTCATTCTGTCTTCTTCCTAGGCCCTGGCAACCAATAATCTACATTCTTTCTCTATGGATTTGCCTATTTTGGACTTGGGGAAGCTACTTAACCTTTCTGTGCCCCAGTTTTCTCTAAAAAATGTAGGTATAATAATACCTACTCATCAGGTAGTTATAAGTGTGATATGGGAGCAGGGAAAGAGTTAAAGGGCTTAGAACTGTGCCTAACACAAAGTAAATTATATGTGTTTGTTGTTATATGCTTATTACGTTCAATATTATTGTGATCATTTTTTCATTCCTTATATATACCTAGCATAGGACTGGACACATGGTAGACACATTTATCCAGTTTCCTAAGGGCTCTACTATGTGCCAGGTACTGTTTTAGGGAATCTCAAGTATGGATTAAAATACTTCCTCTGTTTGCAAGCTGTTCACAGTCTCATGACAGAGACAGATAAAGAGTATGTAAATATACTAATAGATAGCTAGATCATACTTTATATTAGGATTAATGCTGCAGTAGAAATAAATACACTGTGACATGGAAGCAAGAAGGAAAGAGGAGTACACAGAGTGACTGAAATGTGCTTTTCTTTTCTTTTTTTTTTTTTTTTTTTGAGACGGAGTCTCACTGTGTCGCCCAGGCTGGAGTGCAGTGGCCAGATCTCAGCTCACTGCAAGCTCCGCCTCCCACGTTCACGCCATTCTCCTGCCTCAGCCTCCCGAGTAGCTGGGACTACAGGCGCCCGCCACCTCGCCCGGCTAATTTTTTGTATTTTTTAGTAGAGATGGGGTTTCACCATGTTAGCCAGGATGGTCTCGATCTCCTGACCTCGTGATCCGCCCGTCTTGGCCTCCCAAAGTGCTGGGATTACAGGCTTGAGCCACCGCGCCCGGCCTGAAATGTGCTTTTCATGTATCTTATTTGATTCTCAGGCTAATCCTGTGAAGTGGGGATCCTTAGTCACATTATTACAGATGAGGAAACTAAGACTCAGAGATGTTAAATAACTTGCACATCATCTAGATAATAAATAGTTGAGCTTAGATTGAACCTGAATCTGACGAAATGCAAAACCTGCATTTTTACTCTTTCTGATGCTTACAGAAAGAATTTGCTGCTATTTCTCTGAAATTTGCAAATAAGTCCTACAAAGCAAAACTGTTTTTGGCTAAAAGAGCTTAAGATTCATTACATATTATGAAAAATTCAGCCGGGCGCGGTGGCTCATGCCTGTAATCCCAGCACTTTGGGAGGCCGAGGCGGGTGGATCACGAGGTCAGGAGATGGAGACCATCCTGGCTAACACAGGTGAAACCCGTCTCTACTGAAAATATAAAAAATTAGCCAGGCGTAGTGTTGGGCGCCTGTAGTTCCAGCTACTCGGGAGACTGAGGCAGGAGAATGGCGGGAACCTGGGAGGCAGAGCTTGCAGTGAGCCGAGATTGCGCCACTGCACTCCAGCCTGGGCAACAGAGCTAGACTCCGTCTCAAAAAAAAAAAAAAAAAAAAAAAAAAGAAAATTCAGTGCTGCTGGAGCTTATTGCTTCCTTTACCCGAGGGAGGAAAAAAAAAAAAACAAACCTGACAATTGAGAAGGCCCAAGATGTGGCCTTGCCTCTGGGCTGGATGGGCTCTGCACCATTTGGCTTTATCCATTGTCTGTGTCTCCAGGCTCCTGACTGGTACCTTTCCTTTTCTGGGCCACGAAGCTCCTTTTGTGGGAAGGGACCTTGGGACCTGAATGGAGGGTTTGTGCAGAGCTTCCTGTGAATGAGAAGTGTTCCTGTGATTAGCCATGACCTCCTAGCAACAAATGCATTCATCATCGGGCTTCAACTTTTCCATCCCCTCTTTGAGGTTCCATTGGATCTGGTGGTCACAGAACAGCTTCTATTGAATTCAGCAGCTTGTTTCTGATTACATTAGGCATTATCTGTACCCCCTTTTGGCTCACCTCATGAACAGGCTAGTACTGTGGTTATTTTCCACAGAATATCAAAGCTGGGACGGCCTCTAATCTGTGCTCATTTTACAGAGGAAGAAAGCTTAGGCCCAATAAGTGAAAGTATTAGGTTAGTGCAAAAGTAATGGCAAAAACTGCAGTTACTTTTGCACTAACCTAATACTTACCCAGATTCCGCATATTCTGTGGCATAGGTGAGACTAGGACTTTGATGCCTTGACTCCAGGCCAGTTTTTCTCCCTACGAGGCTCTGCTACCTCCTAATTTTCTACTCACATAAGATCATATGCTCTGTAGAGGACAGAGATTATGCCTTATCTCTTATCCCTCAAAGGTATGCCTAATAACCTCTCAGGTTTATTAAATTAGTGGTTATCATCAGGTTTTACATAATGGGGAGGTGTTGCCTAGTTGAAAGAGCTAGGTAGGCTTGGATGGGCGATCTTGGCTGTGAATAGATGGAGCCAAGGTTCCAACTTGGATATTCTGAATCTGAGTTGTCTATCTTCATTCTAGTACACTATGAGTGGATAGGTATGATTTTCAGTTTTCACGAGGGAGAAACAGACAGAGCAGAGCTCTGGAGGCAGTGAGTGTTAGCTGCACCTGGAGAGAAGCAACTAGACTAATGTGGCCAGAGCACAAGTTGAATTAAGTGAATGGCAGTAAAGGGAAAGCAGTGAGAAATGCTGGAGGAAAAAGGTGAAAAGGGGATCTCTGTACTATGGGCTTTTTAGGGAAAGCCTCCCAGAGTTGGGAGCTTTGAACTAGGCCTGAAGGATGGCTAGGATTTGAATTTACATAGATGGCATAAAATTTGTGGAGGGAAAGTGAACACACACTTCTCTTCCTGTTTACACAAAGTTTAGAAGGCCAAGCACCTGTTCAGTTTGCCTAGAACATTGTTAAGTGCTGGAGAGTGGAGGCTGATAGGTCTTAAAAGCCTAGAATTCTAGATTTGGGGATGTAATTTTTGTTTCCGTTAATACCACTGATCCCTCTATAAAGGTAGCTGTGGGAACCCTATACAGCAGTTGGGTATAGAACTCTCTACCTTTTTACCCTTTACAAATTGGAGCTTTGTGGTGGATATTTCACTTTGATGTACTTAATATGTGGAACTTTAGCTATTCTTGGGCAGCTTCAAAGGTCCGTGACATGTCATAATTTCCCATTTTTCTGAGGTGTACATTTGAAAAACATTCAACAAGGCAGTGGTGGATGGGAATTATTTACTTAGCAGGATTTACTTAGTGACTCCCACTTAATAGTCAGCAGGATTTGTAACTGTGGGAATTCTTAAGCCATCCTTGGAGATTTGTTAACAAATGATAAGGTTTTTAACTGACTCCCTTCCTAACACACTTTATACTCGAGTTCACAATCAGCTTTGTCCTAAGTTCTGATCCATCTCTGCTCCTTGACTTGCCTGTGTGATCGTAGATAAACTTCTTTCCCTCTCTTGTCCTTAGTTACTGCATCTGTAATAATATTGATGCTATACTGGTGTATTAGCTCGTTCTCACACTGCCAATAAAGACATACCTGAAACTGAGTAATTTATAAAGGAAAGAGGTTTAATGGATTCACAGTTCACATGACTGAGGAGGCCTCACAGTCATGGCAGAAGGCGAAGGAGGAGCAAAGTCACATCTTACATGGCAGCAGGCAAGAGAGGGTGTGCAGGGGAACTGCCCTTTATATAACTATCAGATCTCGTGAGACTTATTCATTATCACAAGAACAGCATGGGAAAACCCGCCCCCATGATTCAGTTAGTCCCACTGGGTCCCTCCCATGACATGTGGGGATTATGGGAGCTACAATTCAAGATGAGATTTGGGTGGGGACATAGCAAAACAATATCAATGGGATAATGTCTAAATGTTCTTTGGGTTCTAATATTTTAGGACTCTGATATCAGAAATGTAGATATTTGTCACCTCCAAATCTCATGTTGAAATATAATCCCCAGTGTTGGAGGTGAGGCCTGGTGGAAGGTGTTTGGATCATGGGGGCAGGTCCCTCATGAATGGCTTAGTGCTATCCTCTTGGTGATGAATGAATCTGTGGGAGATCTGGATGTTTACAAGTGTGTGGTGCTGCCCCACTGTCTTGCTTCTGCTCTTACCATATGACATGGTGTTTCCCTGTCACTTTCCTCCATGATTGTAAGCTTCCTGAGGCTTCATCAGAAGTAGATGCCAGCACCATGCTTCCTGTATAGCCTGCAGAATGGTGAGCCAATTCAACCTCTTTTCTTTATAAATTACCCAACTGCAGGTATTTTTTTTATAGTAATACAAGAATGGCCTAATACAGACTCTGTATATGGGACACAGATGAGCCTTTTCTTTGACACTCTTCATGTACACAGATCATAATGCAATAAAACATAATGATCAGTGACTACACACATACTAGCTTATTCAACATATACACACAAACTAGTTCCCATTGGTGATCATATTACACTGGCTTTTTGAGTATTTTTCTTCTGTCTTACCCTTTTTTGGTTGTCTTTTTTTATGTCCTCTGCTGCCAGGAGGCTGTACCTCCTGTCATCCTATAGAGCAGGCCACAGACTGAGAGGACTACTGTGGTCTAGTACTATTAGGGCATGCGCACATGCACACACACACACCCCTAGTACTCTCAGGGGAAATACACCCATATACGCACACACCCCTAAACACCCACACACCCCTACCCACCTCTGGTATTCTCAGGGAGACACGCACACACACACACGCGCACACACACACGCACACACATCACTTACAGGGCTAGAAGTAGGAGACGTAGCAATTTTGTTCCGACTTGGTGGAAAAACCCCAAGCCTCACCTTGCTGTCAGTTGCAAATGCATAGCTTGCATTTATTTCCATTTGTATTTTACTGTGTATTAAAGATGTTTGAAGGGAGGCTAGAAATACGAAAGAGAGAACTATGTTGTTTAAGACAACTGTCTTTGAATATTTTTTCCTTTTTTATTCATTTGCTGCTTAATTTTGGATATGAGTAATAGTAGTAAGCATTCTGAACATTTCATAGCACTTTAAACTTCAGAGCCTTTCCCCCACTTATTTAAAATATTTTAATAAACCTAGCGATGATGCTACCTTTCTTTTTTTTCTTTTTTTTTTTTTGAGACGGAGTCTCGCTCTGTCGCCCAGGCTGGGGTGCAGTGGCCGGATCTCAGCTCACTGCAAGTTCCGCCTCCCGGGTTCACGCCATTCTCCTGCCTCAGCCTCCCGAGTAGCTGGGACTACAGGCGCCCGCCACCTCGCCTGGCTAGTTTTTTGTATTTTTTAGTAGAGACGGGGTTTCACCGTAATAGCCAGGATGGTCTCGATCTCCTGACCTCGTGATGTGCCTGTCTTGGCCTCCCAAAGTGCTGGGATTACAGGCTTGAGCCACCGCGCCCGGCCAATGCTACTTTTTATTGAGTACTTACTGTGTGCTAGACATTGTGCTAAATGGCTTTATTATTTCATTTGACTCTTACATCAGCTGTAAAAATGGTATTATCACCACTTAAGAGAGATGACACTAAGACCCAAAGAGGTTCAGTAACTATGCCTGAGAGTACACAATTAATAATGTGACGGAGCTATGATTTGAATTGAATAGTGTCTGGCCTAACAGCTGATTGTATTATATCTGTGAAGTACAGTTGTCCCTCGGTATACCCAGGGGATTGATTCCAAGATCCCCTATGAATACCCAGATCTACACATACTCAGGTCCTGCAGTTAGCCCTGCAGGACCATGATTATGAAAGGTTGGCCCTTCATATTTGCTGGTTTTGCATCCTGTGATTCGTATTTGGTGAGGGGGTCAGGGGGAGGCATATAAGTGGATCAGTACATTTCAAACCTGTGATATTATTCAGAGGTCAGTTGTTAATATTGCATGTTCATTTACAAATGAGTAAACTAGCAATAATAACATGGCATGTATATGGTAGATATTATCAGGACCTGAAATTTTTTTTTAACTTTTGTTTTAGGTTCAGGGTTACACACGTAGGTTTGTTATATAGGTAAAATCAGGTTTGTTGTACAGATTATTTCATCACTCAGTATTAAGCCCAGTATCCAATAGTTATTTTTTGGGGTCCTCTCTCTCCTCCCAGCTGCTACCCTCTAGTAGGCCTCAGTGTCTATTATTCCCCTCTTTGTAGGACCTGAATTTTGATTATTTAATTTAGAATGGACTTTGTCTCAGATGGGTTTTATTTATTTTTATCTTTAACTGTCTTATTTTTATATCTTAATAAGATGAACCACTTCACATTGTTTTTGGATTAGTCTTGGATGGGTCATAAATAAATTATAAAATGGTCTTACTGGGGAGGCAAAGAAAAATAAGATGTTGGGTCTGTTCCCAAGGACCTAACAATTGGTTGTCAGGAAAAGACTTGAACACAATTAGAAGTGCTCCCACCATATAGTTCGTGGGGAAAAAATAAAAGTCTCTCACTGAGTAGTTCAGACTATAAGTGATTTAGCCAGGAAATATAAGTGTGAGCTATGTTTGAATAGGGAGGGTTTGTGTGTGTGTGTGTTTTCGAGGGTTGTTAAGTATAATATATGATAATAAAAGATTTGCAACACTCTTATGTGTGATTTTTAAAAAACCTACCGAATCTTAGAGTCAAGTTTTTTTTGTTTGTTTGTTTGTTTTAGTAGGAACTTAACTCTGAAATGATTATGTGAGTGGGGAAAGCAATATATGTGAAAGACGCTTTTTATGAATTTGTCATTTAGCATATGTGTTTTTTTTTTTTTCTTCTTTTTCTTTTTTTGAGGTGGAGTCTCACTCTGTTGCCCAGGCTGGAGTGCAGTGGCATGATCTCAGCTCACTGCAACCTCCACCTCCCGGGTTCACGCCATTCTCCTGCCTCAGCCTCCCGAGTAGCTGGGACTACAGGCATCCGCCACCACGACTGGCTAATTTTTTTGTATTTTTAGTAGAGACCGGGTTTCACCGTGTTAGTCAGGATGGTCTCGATCTCCTGACCTTGTGATCCGCCCGTCTCGGCCTCCCAAAGTGCTGGGATTACAGGCGTGAGCCACCGCGCCCGGTCCATATCTGTGTTTTCTTTTTTTCTTTTTTTTTTTTTTGAGACGGAGTCTTGCTCTATCGCCCGGGCTTAGATGCTGCAGTGGCCGCGATCTCAGCTCACTGCAGCCCTCGCCTCTCGGGAGTTCTATGCCCAATTCTCACTGGCCCTACAGCCCTCCCGAGTAGCTGCGGACGTACAGGCCCCCACCACCTCTCCCGGCCTAGGGTTTTTTTTTTTTGTATTTTAGTAGGAGACGGGCGGTTTCACCGTGTTAGCCAGGATGCGTCTCGCATCTCCTGACCTCGTGGATCGGGCCTGTCTGGTCCCAAAGTGCTGGGATTACAGGCTTGAGCCACCGCGCCCGGCCCATATCTGTGTTTTCAATGCCTGATTTACTATTAGTACTTGTGTTTATTGATTGAGTGAATTTTGGGTCTGAAGGTGCAGAATACTGTTTCATTATTATGTATGTGAATATATAATATATTAAATGTGTTATACATTATAAAATTAACATAGTATGCTATAGAGGGCTAAAGATGGAAGACCTTTAAAGAATATCATGTCTATTCTCTGCTTCTAACTGATGGGGAAACTGAGGCCCAGAAAGTTGAAGTGACTTTTCTAGTAAGCTGTAGAGGAGGACCAGAATCTACTGCTCCTGGAAGCACTAATGATTTCCTGTAATAGATTTCTGATATTTTCACAAAGATTTCATGAGCAAAACAGACAGAAAAAATATTGTTGAAAGTATTTTGAATCACTGCCTTCTTTAAAGCTAAGGTGAGATATGGAGGGTTTTTTTTTTTTTTTTTTTTCTCTTTATTTCACATAAGTACCATGTGCTAACTGATTGCGCCACTGGAGCTCCTTTCTCCTTATTTCTATATATCTTGTATACCAAGGTTAGATTAGATCAGATTCAGTAGGTTGAACCTCATTTTTGATCAAAGTTTCTTCACAGCGCACATCTAGCAGAGCTTTTCCCCTCAAAGACCTGGTTGGAAGAAGTGGCCTTTGTTTCTGATGTATAATTTACCTCTTCTTCTTGGTATTTAAGCCTTGTTGGTCTTGATAAATGCCTGCTTTCTATGCCCTGCCTGCAGTTAACATGGAGGTCGTGGTGTGGAACTTCTTAGGAAGTGGTAGGTGAGAGAGAGTGCATGTGAGAGGGGGCAAGTGGGTTAACCGGCCTATGCCTTTAACTTCTTTGGTTAACCCATTAACCTTAGAGAGCTTGTATAGTCATATTGAATCTATAAATCTCAGTTCCAAAAGGGGAAGCTGATGTGAAAAGGGTCCTTTGATGTTGATTTGGTCCAGAAAAGAATGGAAGTCAGTGTCTCAGTGGAGAAGGGATTAGAATCAGGCAGTCCTAAATTCAGCTGCAGGTCAGTCATTTATCAGCCATGTAACAGTTTCCTTAGTCTGAGACTCAGTTTTCCCATCTATAAAATTGTGTTAATAACACCAAGTACTTCACAAAGGGGTTGCATTCTTCTTCACATACCTGCTGGCTTGTTCTCTTTCTTCCTTTAGGTCTTTTCTTAGGTAGCACCTTCTCAGGGAGACTTTCCTTGACTGCCCTCTTTTTTTTTTTTTTTTTTTGAGACGGAGTCTTGCTCTGTGCCCCAGGCTGGAGTGCAGTGCCGCGATCTCGGCTCACTGCAAGCTCCGCCCCCTGGGTTCACGCCGTTCTCCTGCTTCAGCCTCCCGAGTAGCTGGGACTACAGGCGCCCGCCACCACGCCCGGCTAATTTTCTTGTATTTTTAGTAGAGACGGGGTTTCACCGTGTTAGCCAGGATGGTCTCGATCTCCTGACCTCGTGATCCGCCTGCCTTGGCCTCCCAAAGTGCTGGGATTACAGGCTTGAGCCACTGCGCCCGGCGACTGTCCTCTTAAAAATTGTAACTTCTGTCCTGGTACTCCCCGTCCCTTTGGCCTGCTTTATTTTTCTCCTATATCACTAATAGCCTTTACTTTTTACTGTTTGCTAATTGTCCTCCTCCCCATTCATAATAATAACAACAAAATAAAATGATAATGATAATAGCTAGTTTTTATGTGTTGGGCATTGTCCTAAGCACTTTACATATGTTAGCTCTTATTTAATCCTCATAAAAACCCTCTTAGACGGTACTATTATTATTGTCATTTTACAGATGAAAAAACTGAGTTATAGAGAAGTTTAGTGATTTTCAAAGAACACATGGTGAGCAGTGGAGCCAGAATCTGAACCTGAGCTTTCTGTCTCCAGAGTCGTTGCTCTTTTTTAATTTTTTCCTTTTTGCAAAACTCCATGACGTTTAATTTCCACTTTTGAACTAATCCCAATGTTGCTGGCAAAATGTCCATGTTATGTGTATGCATAATATTTCTTTTTAAAAGATTTCTTCTAAAAAATGGGATACATGTGCAGAACGTGCAGGTTTGTTACATAGATATACATGTGCCATGGTGGTTTGCTGCAACCGTACTCTTAAGTTCCCTTCCCTCACCCCTTACCCCTCAACAGGCCCAGGTGTGTGTTGTTCCCCTCTCTGTGTCCATGTGTTCTTAGTGTTCAGCTCCCACTTATAAATGAGAACATGCGGTGTTGGGTTTTCTGTTCCTGTGTTAGTTTGCTGAGGATGATGTCTCCCAGCTTCATCCATGTCTCTGCAAAGGAAATGATCTCATTTCTTTTTATGGCTGCATAGTATTCCATGGTATATATGTACCACATTTTCTTTATCCAGTCTATCATTGATGGGCATTTGGGTTGGTTCCATGTCTATTGTAAATAGTGTTGCAGTAAACATATATGTGCATGTGTCTTTAGAGTGGAATGATTTATATTCCTTTGGGTATATAGCCAGTAATGGGATTACTGGGTCAAATGGTGTTTCTGGTTCTGGATCCTTGAGGAATCACCATACTGTCTTCCACAATGGTTGAACTAATTTACATTCCCACCAACAGTGTAAAAGCTTTCCCGTTTCTTCACAGCCTCACCAGCATCTATTGTTTCCTGACTTTTTAATAATTGCCATTCTGACTGGCGTGAGATGGTATCTCATTGTGGTTTTGATTTGCATTTCTCTGATGATCAGTGATGTTGAGCTTTTTTTCATGTTTGTTGGCCACATAAATGTCTTCTTTTGAGAAGCATCTGTTCATATCCTTAGCCCACTTTTTGATGGGGTTGCTTGTTTTTTTTTTTTTTT
>NW_016811643.1:361869-381799 GCF_001698545.2 Rhinopithecus bieti
CTCCTGTATTGGGTGCATATATATATTTAGCATAGTTAGCTCTTCTTGGTTCATTGATCCCTTTACCATTATGCAATGCCCTTCTTTGTCTTTTTTGATCTCTGTTGGTCTAAAGTGTTTTATCAGAGACTAGGATTGCAACCTGCTTTCCATGTGCTTGGTAAACATTCCTCCATCCATTTGTTTTGAGCCTATGTGTGTCTTTGCACATGAAATGGGTCTCCTGAATACAGCACACCAATACATCTTGACTCTTTATGTAATTTGCCAGTCTGCGTCTTTTAATTGAGGCATTTAGCCCATTTACATTTAAGGTTAATATTGTTATGTGTGAATTTGATCTCATTATCATGATGCTAGCTAGTTATTTTGCATATTAGTTGATGCAGTTTCTCCACAGTGTCATTGGTCTTTATATTTTGGCATGTTTTTGCAGTGACTGGTATCAGTTTTCCTTTCCATATTTAGTGCTTCTTTCAGCAGCTCTTGCAGTGCAGGCCTGGTGGTAATGAAATCCCTCAGCATTTGCTTGTCTGGAAAGGATTTTATTTCTTCTTAGCTTATGAAGGCTTAGTTTGGCTGGATATGAAATTCCGGGTTGAGGCTGGGCGCAGTGGCTCACACCTGTAATCCCAGCACTTTGGGAGGCCAAGGTGGGTGGATCATGTGGTCAGGAGTTTGAGACCAGCCTGGATAACATGGTGAAACCTTGTCTTCTACTAAAAATACAAAAATTAGCTGGGCGTGCTGGCAGGCATCTGTAGTCCAAGCTACTCGGGAGGCTGAGGCAGGAGAATTGCTTGAACCCTGGAGGCAGAGGTTGCAGTGAGCTGGGATCGCACCACTGTACTCCAGCCTGGGCGAGACTCTGTATCAAAAGAAGAAAAAAAAAAAAGAAAAAAAGAAGAAGATAAAAGAAATTCTGGGTTGTAAACTCTTGTCTTTAAGAATGTTGAATATTGGCCCCCAATCTCTTCTGGCTTGAAGAGTTTCTGCTGAGAGGTCCACTGTTAGTCTGATGAGCTTCCCTTTGTAGGTGACCTGGCCTTTCTGGCTGCCCTAACAGTTTTTCCTTCATTTTTACCTTGGAGAATCTGATGATTATGTGTCTTGGGGTTGATCTTCTTATGGAATATCTTAATGGTGTTATCTGGATTTCCTGAATTTGCATGTTGGCCTGTCTTGCTAGTTTGGGGAAGTTCTCTGGATAATATCCTGGAGTGTGTTTTCCAGATTGTTTCCATTCTCTCCATCTGCTTCTGGTACTCCAGTCAACTGTAGGTTCAGTCTTTTTATGAAGTCCCATATTTGTTGGAGGCTTTGTTCCTTCCTTTTCATTCTGTTTTCTCTGTTTTTGTCTGCATGTCTTATTTCAGTAAAGTGGTCTTCAAACTCTGATATCCTTTCTTCTGCTTGGTCGATTTGGCTGTCGATACTTGGGTGTGCTTCACGAAGTTCTTGTGCTGTGTTTTTTAGCTCCATCAGGTGGTATATGTTCCTCTCTTAACTGGTTATCCTAGTTAGTAATTCCTCCAACCTTTTATCAGGGTTCTTAGCTTCTTTGCATTGGGTTAGAATATGCTCCTTTTGATCATCATTTTTTATTAGCCATCTTCTGAAGCCTACTTCTGTCAATTCATCCATTGATCCTCCGTCCAATTCTGGTGCCCTTGATAGAGAGACATTGCAATCATTTGGAGGAGAAGAGGCATTCTGGCCTTTTGGGTTTTCAGCATTTTTTCATTGATTTCTTCTCATCTTCGTGAGTTTGTCTAGTTTCGGTCTTTGAGGCTGCTGACTCTTGGATGGTGGGGTTTTTGTGGGGGCCTTTTTTTGTTGTTGTTGATGCTGTTGTTGTCACTTTCTGCTTGTTTGTTTTTCTTTCAATAATCGGGTCCCTCTTCTGTAGGGCTGCTGCAGTTTGCTGGGGGTTCACTTCAGGCCCTATTCGTCTGATTTACTCCCATGCCTGGAGATGTCACTCAAGGAGGCTGGAAGAGCAACCAAGATGGGTGCCTGCTCCTTCTTCTGGGACCTCTGAGCTTGAGGGGCACCAGCCTGGTGCCAGTAGGATTGCTCCTGTGTAGGGTGTCTGACAACCCTGTTGAAGGGTCTCGGGTGGCATGGGGAGCAGGAGCTGTTTAATGAAGCACTTTGTCCCTTGGGAGAGAGGGTGTGTTCCGCTGGGAGAAAACCCACTCATCTGGGCTGCCCAGATTCCTCAGAACTACCAGGAGAGGTTAAGTCTGCTGGTCCAAAGAGACTATGGCCACCCCTCCCCACTAGGGGCTCAGGCCCAGGGAGATTTGAATTCCGTCCCTGAGCCTCTGGCTGGAGTTATTGGAGATCCTGCAGGGAAGCCCCGCCCACTGAGGAAGGATGGGTCAGGGTTAGACCTGAAGAGGCACTCTGCCCACAGACTGCCACAGCCTGTGTGTTGGGCTGTGGGGACAAGTCTTGGGACCAAGCCACTCAGCCTCCCGGGCTCCAGCAGGGAAAAAGCACAGCCTGGAGCTATAGAAATGAGTGCTGCCCTTACCTTGCCCAGGGAGCTTAGCGTGTTAGGCAGTTGCGAGTTCCAGTGCTGGCTGCTGACCCTCCCCAAGGAGCTGAAAGGGCTTAGACAGCAGGCAGCCACAGCCCATGCTGGTCGCCCCTCCCGCAGGGAGTTCGGTAGGCTTAAGCAGATTCCAGCTGAGAGGCTGTAAGAATCTGTGTGTCCCAGTGGCGTGGGTTCGCAAGTGGGATCTTCTGATCCGTGGGTTGCAACGTTCCGTGGGAAAAGCACACTTTCCCTGGCTGGGTAGTGTGCTCATTCACTGCCTTCCTTGGCTGGGGGGAGGGGGGTCCCCTTTTCTGTACAGCTCTTGGGTGGGCTGCTGTACTGCACTGCTCTTCCTTTTCTCTGTGGGCCAGGCCAGCCTTCTAGTCAATTTTGATGAGAGAACCTAGATACCTTGGTGGCAGGGGAAGGATTCACATAGTTATGTTCTTTCCAAACGCTCCAGCTTCTAGTCGGCCATCTTGGCCCCCAGAGTCATTGCTCTTAACTGCTGTACTAGTCCGCCTCATTAGAGCATAGCTTTTTGAGAGCAGGGGTGTTTGTTTTGTTCATGGCTATTTCAGCAGTATCTAGAGTAGTACCTGGCATGTAGTAAGCAATAAATATTTGTTAAATGAATGAATGCATATCAATAATATGTGAGAAAAAAATTACATGGAGTTGTTTTGACTTTTATTTGTTTATTTGTTTATATTATACTTTAAGTTCTAGGGTACATGTGCACAGCATGCAGGTTTGTTACATATGTATACATGTGCCTTGTTGGTTTGCTGCATCCATCAACTTGTCATTTACATTAGGTATTTCTCCTAATGCTATCCCTCCCCCATCCCCCAACCCCATGACAGGCCCCGGTGTGCGATGTTCCCCGCTCTGTGTCCACGTGTTCTCATTGTTCAGTTCCCACCTATGAGTGAGAACATGCAGTGTTTGGTTTTCTGTTTTGAGTTTTAACCATGTCCTCTCTTTTTCTTCTAGAGACCTGATTATTGCTCTAGTCCTGTGCTGTTCAATAGCCACATATCAAGTACTTAGTAGCTACATGTGGCTAATAGCTATTATATTGGACAGCACAGATATACTAGATTATTTCCATCATTATAGAAAGGTCAGCTGGACAGTGTGTCTTGTTTTTTTGCAGGACGGGGGGAGGGTGGAGTCTCTCCCTGTCACCAGGCTGGAGTGCAGTGGTGCAACCCCCGCCTCCCAGGTTCAGGCGATTTTCCTGCCTCAGTCTCCCAAGTAGCTGGGACTGCAGGCACGCGCCACCACACCCGGCTAATTTTTGTATTTTTAGTAGAAACGGGGTTTCACCATATTGGCCAGGATGGTCTCAATCTCCTGACCTCATGATCTGCCCGTCTGGGCCTCCCAAAGTGCTGGGATTACAGGTGTGAGCCACCGTGCCCAGCCGACAGTAGTACAGCCAACAGTAGTCCTCCTAGTACGTAGGCCGGAGGCCAAAACAGAGTGAGACCTGAGGCAAGAGCAAGTGGTGAGAATGAAAGATAAAAAGGGATGGGATCACGCAGGGCTTTTGATGCAGAAATCAAATCTGGACTTTATTTTGAAGCAAGTGTTTTCTGAATTCGGCCATTTTTCAAAAATACGTGAGGAGTTTGTTTACAATTCTGATTCCCAAGGTGGTCTGACTTAGTAGTTTTGGTGTTACACCTAAAACTTTATGTGTGTGTGTGTGTTTGTGTGTGTGTGTGTGTGTGTGTTTGTGTGTGTGTGTGTGTGTGGTAAAAGAACATATAGGGCTGGGTGCAGTGGCTCACGCCTGTAATCCCAGTACTTTGGGAGGCCGAGATGGGTGGATCACGAGGTCAGGAGATGGAGACCATCCTGGCTAACACGGTGAAACCCCGTCTCTACTAAAAATACAAAAAATTAGCTGGGCGCGGTGATGGGCGCCTGTAGTCCAGCTACTTGGGAGGCTGAGGCAGGAGAATGGTGTGAACCCAGGAGGCGGAGCTTGCAGTGAGCCGAGATCGCGCCGCTGCACTCCAGCCTGGGCGACAGAGTGAGACTCCGTCTCAAAAAACCAAAAGAAACAAACAAACAACAAAAACATAAAATTTACCATCTTAACCATTTTTAAGTGTGGAGTACAGTAGTGTTAACTGTATGCACTTCGTTGTGTGATAGATCTCTAGAACTTTTTCATCTTGCCAAGCTGAAACTAAAGGTTGATGCAAAGGTAGTTGTAGTTTTCGCCATTGAAAGTATGGCCAAAGCCGTAATTACTTCTGCACCAACCTAACATATCCATTGAACAACAACTCCCCTTTTCACCTTCCACCTTGGTAACCACCATTTTACTTTCTGTTTCTAAGAGTTTAACTTATTTGGATACCTCATATAAGTGGAATCATGCAGTATTTGTCTTTTTGTGAGTAACTTACTTTACTTAGCATAATGTCCTCAAGGTTCATGCATATTGTAATATACAGCAGGATTTTATTTTTTAAGAGTGAGTAATATTCCAGCGTGCGTGTGTGTGTGTGTGTGTGCGAGTTGTGTGTATGCATGTGTGTATACAGCATTTTCTTTATCTGTTCATCAGTGGAAATTTAGGTTGCTTCCACTTCTTGGCTATTGTCCATAGTATTGCAGTGAACATGGATGTGCAAATATCTCTTTGAGATCCTGTTTTTAATTCTTTTGAATGTATATGCAGAAGTGAAATTGCTGGATCATATGGTTATTATATTTTTAATTTTTTGAGGAACCTCTGTATTGTTTTCCATAGTGGCTACACCATTTTATTTTACCACCAAATTTTAAATAAGGGTTCCAATTTCTCTACATCCTTATCAACATTTGCTATTTTCTGTTTTTTTGATAATAGTTATCTTAATGGGTGTGAGGTGGTATCTCAGTGTAGTTTTAAGTTGTGTTTCCCTGATAACTAATGATGTTGAACATACATTCATACGCTTGTTGGTCATTTGTATATCTTTGGAGAAATGCCTGTTCAAGTTCTTTATCCATTTTTAAATTGTATTATTTGTAAAACTCGATGTCTTAAATAGTACCCCTATCCATCTGATTTGCTCCCATGCCTGAAGGTGTCACTCAAGGAGGCTGGAAGAGCACCCCAGGTGATTTCAATGGAGAGTGGTGGTGAGTGGGCCAGCAGTGGTGATGGAGAATGAGGAGGCTTGGCTGCTCAAGCTGCATTATTCTTGATTGGGTTATTCTTAGCATCACACACTCTTCAGTTTGATTTTATTTATTTATTTATTTATTTATTTATTTATTTATTTATGAGATGGAGTCTCGCTCTGTCCCCCAGGCTGGAGTACAGTGGTGCAATCTTGGCTCACTGCAAGCTCCGCCTCCCGGATTCACGCCATTCTCCTGCCTCAGCCTCCCGAGTAGCTGGGACTATAGGTGCCCACCACCACGCCCTGCTAATTTTTTGTATTTTCAGTAGAGACGGAGTCAGTTTGATTTTTTTTTATGTCTATACCATTAAGCCTCAAATTAGGTGATTCCCTGGGGAGTCTTTACTGAGTCCTGAAATTACCCTCTCTTCCATTTTCTGAGCCTTTAGCTGCTGCTGCTGCTGCTGCTGCTGCTGCTTCTCCTTCTCCTTCTTCTCTTTCTTTTTGAGACGGAGTCTCACTCTGTCACCCAGGCTGGAGTTCATTGGCTTGATCTTGGCTCACTGTTGCAGCCTCTACCTCCTGGGTTCAAGTGATTCTCATGCCTCAGCCTCCTAAGTAATAGTTGGAATTACAGGCATGGGTCCCCACACCTGGCTAATTTTTGTATTTTTAGTAGAGATGGGGTTTCACCATGTTGGCCAGGTTGGTCTCGAACTCCTGACCTCAACTAATCCGCCCTCCTCAGTCTCCCAAAGTGTTGGATTACAGGCGTGAGCTAACTTCTTCTAAAAGTGTACTTCCTTTTCCATCAAGAGTGCTTTCCTGGTGTTGGTGCTGCTAGGACTCTACCTCTCCATTGCTCCCATCCTCCATTTTTTCCCCAACTTTTCTATGTCTTCATCACAATAAAACTCTTCCTGGTTCTTTGCCCAAGTCTGCAGCCTAAAATGTTCTGGGGCCTCTGCATCAAACAAGGGTGGTTCTGCCAGATTTTTCTGAGCCTTTCTGTCCTGAGACAAAGGACTTGGCCTGGTATTCAGAGTGTCAACCACTTGGAATGTAACAGTTCTTGATTCAGAGCCTTAGACCTGCCTCTGCAATGCCTCAGTGCCTTTGAACTAACCAATAAGCATGGGAGATCTCTTGTCCTTTGAGTAGAAGAGCAGCCTCACTGCCATTCTTTTGGCTGGGACTCTAGGGACCTGAGGTCCTGTTCTGGATTTGTGACCTGCTCTGTGACTTTGAGTGAGTCACTTAGTCTTTGTTTTCCCAGTTGCAAAATGAAGGGCTTAAATTAAATGATCTTTGAGGTCCTACCAAGCTTTAACATTCTTTGGTTCAATTCTGTTAATCATACATGTACACGTATATATACATAGTGTATATAATGTACATGTCTTGGTATTCTTGGCTCTTTATTAGCCAGTGGGGCACTCCATAAGTTATAATAGCCTCTGCTTTCAGAGCTCATAGTCCAGGAGCGAAGCAGTTGCATAAACAACTAGGTCTTCTAATATGAAGTGTTTCTAGAATGGCACTGTCACCATGTATTTTTGGGATAGAGGACAGTGATTAGTTTTAGTTGGAAGGGTCTGTGAAGCTTCATGTAGGAGACGGTGTTTGAGTCTTCGGTCTCATCTTCACCTCTGTTCTGTTGTTCTTTCCTCTCCCCATCTCCATGTGAATTCCCAAACCTGTTCTCTTTTTAAGCTCTGGGACAGTTTTCAGGATAAATTATGTTCCTCTTTAAATAAAAACAAAACAAGACTGCGCGTGGTGGCTCACGCCTGCAATCCCAGTACTTTGGGAGGCAGAAGCAGGTGGATTGCTTGAGCCCAGGAGTTCGAGACCAGCCTAAGCAACATGGTGAAACCCTGTCTCTACAAAAAAATACAAAAATTAGCCAAGCATGGTGGCACACGTCGGTAGTCCCAGCTACTTGGGAGGCTGAGGCCTTGGGAGGATCACCTGAGCCCAGGAGGCAGAGGTTGTGGTGAGCCAAGATTGCACTGCTGCTCTCCAGCTTGGGTGAGAGAGTGAGACCCAGTCTCAAAAACATAAAACATAACAGACTTTTGAAAGACCCTAAAAACTGAAGATACAGACGTAGTCAGAGTGAGCCTTTCCTCCCTTCTCTGAACCCCTACAATAACTGTATACATATGGTCTACAGGCTACCTGTAAAGTTCATTTAGCTCTTGTTATCTTGCCTTTCTTTTATTATTTGGAACTATGAATTCAAGCTATTTCTCTCATTTTGTCTGCCACCAGGAATTTTTTTTTTCACTTCGTGATTTTTTTTCCTACTTTCATTTTAGGTTTTAGGGTACATGTTCAGGTTTGTTGCATGGATAAATTACATGTTGCTGAAGTTTGGTGTATGAATGATCCTGTCGCCCAGGTAGTGAGTGTAGTACCCAATAAGTAGTTTTTCAGTCCGCCCTTCCCCACACTCTTGTTAGAGCCCAGTGTCTGTTGTTGCCATCTTAATGTCCATGTTTACCCAGTGTTTCATTCCTGCTTATAAGTGAGAACATGTGGTATTTGATTTTCTGTTTCTGCATTCATTTGCCAGAATGAATAGAGGATAATGGCCTCCACCTGCATCCGTGTTGGTGCAAAGGACAGGATTTTGTTCTTTTTTATGGCTGCATTGTGTTCCATTGCCACCAGGATTTTGAACTCTGAGTATTTGAGTCACATTTTTGCTATTAGACTATCCGCTTCTAAGGGCAAAACATATCTTATTCTGTCATCATCCATGCCACCTCTAAGTGATTTACGTAAGGAATAATCCAGAGCAGAGTATCTTTAAATATGGTTTTATTTTATTTTATTCTTTTGAGACAGGTTTCACTCTGTCACCAGGCTGGAGCGCAGAGGTGCGATCTCAGCTTACGGCAGCCTTGACCTCTTGGGCTTAAGCAATCCTCCTGCCTCAGCCCCCCATGTAGCTCGGACTACAGGTGCACGCCACCATGCCCAGCTAATTTTTTTGTTTTTTTTTTTATAGAGATGGGGTGTTGCTCAAGCTGGTCTTGAACTCTCCTGGATTCAAGGGATCCACTGCCTCGGCCTCCCAAAGGGCTGAGATTATAGGCATAAACCACCACGCCAGGCTGAGTTTGTTTATTATTTATTTATTTATTTATTTTTTGAGAAGGAGTCTCGCTCTGTCACCCAGGCTGGAATACAGTGGCACGATCTCAGCTCACGGCAAACTCCGCCTCCTAGGTTCACGCCATTCTCCTGCCTCAGCCTCCTGAGTAGCTGGGACTACAGGTGCCCACCACCACGCCCGGCTGATTTTTTTTGTATTTTTAGTAGAGACAGGGTTTCACTGTGTTAGCCAGGATGGTTTCCATCTCCTGATCCCGTGATCCACCTGCCTCGGCCTCCCAAAGTGCTGGGATTACAGGCATGAGCCACCATGCTTGGCGAGTTTGTTTATTTTAAACCAAGTCTTTTGCTCTGATATGAATGTCATATTTGCTTATTTTTTTCAGGATGTGCTGGTTATGTTGTTAAGTGATTAATTTATAATGTGTGGCATTCTTTTTTGTGTATCTTGATCCTTCTTTCTTGCCTCAGCCATCTTCTTGGCTCTAAGAAATGCAGTGAACATTATGACATGATGGGAGGAACATTGGGCTTGGTGTGTGAGGAGTCAGGGTAAAGTTTGGGCAAGTTGCTTCTCTCCTTTTAGGCTTTTCTCATTTGTAAAGTAGATGCTAATACCGCCCCTGATTCTCCATGGAGACTATGGAAATGCTTTAGAAATCATAAAGCTATCTTTTTATTTCTTTGGCTTTTAGCATTTTTAATTTAACAAACGTTCACAAAGTACCTTTGATATAACAAGCCCTGTGCTGGAGGAATGGAAAGAAGAATCATACATGGCCTTTGTACTCCAAGGACTTTACACACCTTACTGGTCAGGCGGTTATGAACACAAAGGAACAAGGGAGTGAACAAAGGAGGTAGATGGGGAAAAGAATTGGGGAATATGAATGTTGGACTTGCCAGCTTATGTGGTTCAGTTTGGAGATCTGGCTTGCTTTGTGAAGATTCTTTCTATGACATCTTAGACTATAGCTGGGTTAACAGGTCTGCATTCCACATATGAGATGAGAGTCAGTGTTCTACTAGAGATTATCATTTTTATACAACAGCAGCCAATAGTGTGGTGCAGGAGAAAGAATAGGGAACTTGAGTTCAAGTTCCCAGTCTGTTACTTAGAGACTATGTATCCTCCTTGAATATGTTACATAATACTGTTGAAAACTCAGTTTCGTCTTGAATAAAAAAGAATAAATACCTCAATAATTATTCAGTTCAATTTAACAAACATTTATGGGAGTCTTCTCTGTGCTAGCTGAATTCTGAAGTTTCAGAAGTGAAAGGAGAGTCTTCTAGAACTCTCAGTCCAGTAGGAAGAATTGTGCCTTGTAAGAGTGTCTTTTGGTTGTTAGTACTATGCAGACATGCAGGCTTCCACCATGGATGACCAAACATTAAGTCTGCTTCCCGCTGGAGTGGTATTACCATAAGTAACTTCCTATCATGTCTCTTTTCTGTTTGTGGTCTTCCCGAACTCTCCATGGGCTCTTTTCTCATCTCCCATCAGCTCCTAACCTCCCTGTGTGCTCAGTTGTCTGGGGAGTATGTGTCTGTATGTGTGTTTTCTTTGTCAACAACTGGTCCTGGAAGGCTCAGGATTATTATGAGGAGTAAATATAATAATATCAGTGAGGCCAACTGAAAGTAGTATTTGTCAGTACGCACTGACTAATGGGAGCTTTCATTATGTATAAACTGTGTATCATCTGAGTCATAGAACAGGGACACCTCTCCAATTATTCTCTCAAAAGTGGGGAGAAGAGTGATCAATATTCTGGATGCTATTCTAGCACTGGGGATGCAACAGTAGACTAAACAGATTAAAATCTGAATCACCATGGAGCTTACATTTTGGGTGAAAGGGGCAGAAGACATACAACAAGATAAAAAATAAAATATTAAGTACAATGGATATGTGGGAGAGAGGAAAAATAAAGCAAGGAAGATAACGATAATGTTGGGTTTGTTAAAGGTTTGCACTTTTAGATAGGGAGCCAGGGAAAGCCTCACTGAGAAGGTGAGTTTAATTTAAAGAAGGTGAGACCTGAAGTAAGTGAGAGAATGAACTGGAGGAAGAACATTTCAGGCAGAGAGAACAGATGCCGAAGCCCTGAGGCCAGGCCTGGTATGTTTTAAGGAATAGCAGGGGAACAGGGAACAGGATGGCTGAAGTGAAGTGCCTGAAGTTGAGGAGAGTAATAGGAGTCAGAAGGCTGAGGTGGTAATTTATAATGTGTGGCATTATAAATGCAATTCTTGTTTGGTTTTCTTAGCTTTCCCACTGCGTGAGGTAGGAAGTCATTGAGGATTAGACGAGTGACCTGATCTAACTTACGTTTTCAGAAAGCCACTCTGGCTGCTGTGTTGAGAATAGACAAAAGAAGGAGTAAATGCAAAAACAGGGAGACCAGTTAGGAGGTAGTTGCAGTAATACTTGTGAGAGATAGTAGTGATTTAGATTAAGATGGTAGAAGTGAGGGTAGTGAGAATTGATTGAATTCTGAATATATTTTAGAGACAGAGCTGAAAGTGATTTACTGATGGACTAGTTGTAAGGTATGAGAAAAAGAGAAGTCAAGAACAACACCAAAAGTTTTATCTGTGCAATTAAAAGCATGGAGTTGGAATTCAGTGAACTGGGAAGGACTTCAGGAGAAACAGATTTTAGGAGAGTGGGAGGTGGTAAATGTAAAAATGTAGATGGTATTTGGTTATGCAATTAGATAAGGGGGCTTTGAGAGTATATGGAGACTTTAGAAAAGAGAAGGGGCCTAGGTCACCACAAAGTTTAGAAATTGAGAAAGAGCTGCCAGAATGATAGGGAGAAAAATCAAACATACCAAAACCCAGGTGAGTATAGTGTCCAAAAGCCAAGTGATAAAAGTATTGAAAAGAGAGGAGACACCAGATACCGTGGCTCATGCCTGTAATTCCAACACTTTGGGAAGCTGAGGTGGGCAGATTACTTGAGCCCAGGGATTCAAGACCAGCCCAAGGAAAATGGCATCTATACAAAAAAATACCAAAAAAGAAAAAAAAGAAAAAAAAAGAAAAAAAAAATTAGCCAGGAGTAGTTGGGTGTGCCTTTAGTCCCAGCTACTCGAGAGGCTGAGATGGGAAGATCGCTTGAGCCTAGGAGGTTGAGAATACAGTGAGCCATGATTGTGCCACTGCACTCAAGCCTGGGCAAAGCAAGACCCGATCTCAAAAAAAAAAAAAAAAAGGTGGGGGATGGGGTGTGGGGGAGAGAATGACCAATTACGTTAAATGCTGCTGCTGACGTGTCAAGTAAGATGAGGGTTGAAAATTGACCACTAGTTTTAGCATAGTGGAGGTCATTGGTGACTTTGATTAGAAGATGGTGGTAGAGTGGTGGGAATAGATATCTGATTGTAGTGGGTTCAAAAGAATAGGAAGAAAGATGAGAGAAAGCAAGTACAGTATAAAACAACTCTTTCTAGAATTCTCAATACAGGAGGGTTAAAAGAAGAAAAAACCCCAACTCATTATAGGAATTTTGCTATGAAGGGAAGGAGACATGAAATGGTAACTGGGGCCTGGTGTGGTGGCTCACACCTATGTAATCTCAGCACTTTGGGAGGCCAAGGCAGGCAGATCAAGAGGTCAGGAGTCCAAGACCAGCCTGGCCAACATAGTGAAAGCCTGTCTCTACTAAAAATACAAAAATTAGACGGGCGCACACCTATAGTCCCAGCTACTCGGGAGGCCGAGGCTGGAGAATTGCTTGAACCTGGGAGGCGGAAGTTGCAGTGAGCTGAGATCGCACCACTGTACTCCAGCCCAGGTAACAAAGGAAGACTCCGTCTCAAAAAAAAAAAAAAAAAAAAAAAAAAATGATAGCTGGTATGTTAGATGGAATCAAGACAGAACTTTTGTTTATTTTATGTATTTATTTTTAGGTGAGACAAGTAACAGTATGTTTATATGAATAATCCTGCAGAGAAATGAAGTCCTAATAATGCTCAAGAAAGAGGGGTGAAATGACTTGAAAGAGTGTCCTTTGTTTGGTGAGGGAATGGAATCTAGTGTACCACTGGAAGGTTGGATGTGGAGTGTTCCTCTATGGTGATAGGAGAGAAGTTAAGAGTATGTGGGTACAGGTGCAGTTTGGTAGGTAAATGTGGTGGGAGCTCATGAAAGCTCTCTTCTGGATGATTAATTTTCTTTGGACAAATAAGCAAAATCATTAGTTGAGAGTGAGATTAGGAGCAAAGAAAGCATGAAATAGTATAGGATGGATGAGGCAAATATAGAATGATTGTCAGGTTTCATTTAGAACCAACATGAGACTGGGCACGGTGGCTTGCACCTGTAATCCCAGCACTTTGGGAGGCTGAGGTGGGCAGATCGCCTGAGGTCAGGAGTTCAAGACCAGCCTGGCCAACATGATGAAACCCTGTCTCTACTAAAAATACAAACATTAGCCAGGTACGGTGGCAGGCACCGGTAATCCCAGCTACTTGGGAGGCTGAGGCAGGAGAATTGCTTGAACCCGGGAGGCAGAGATTGCGGTGAGCCGAGATCGTGCCACTACACTCCAGCCTGGGCAAGGGAGTGAGACTTCGTCTCAAAAAAAAAAAAAAAAAAAGGACCCACATGAAAATAGTGATCATGAGTTTAAAGTTAAATTTTAACTTTAGTAAGCATAATTGTGTGTTTTCCTACTCCCAAGACCTGTACCAGTGTTGGCAGAGAGTAGATGGTGACTGAATTTAACCAGGGTTGTGGTTTAACCAAACTAGTGTCAATACAAGTGATAGAGGGGCAAGGGAATGATTATTACAAAATTGACCAAGGAATTTAGGATAGCCAGGGTTAGGAGAGAGGTGAGGGTATGAGGAGGGTGATAGACAATGAAATATAGGTAGAATTAGTAGATTGAATGTCCTCATAGGTTGAGGGATTGTTAGAATTGGGGTACCATAGTGAGCAAACTAGAAAGATAAGAGATGGTGTTTGGCAAATGAGATATTTGAAATTAAGATTAGAGAAAAAAGATTTCTGTTATTAGTAATAACACGTTCAAGGATTATAACCATGGAAATGAGAGGCTGAGGTCAAGGTCAGTGGAGGAGAGGTCAAATAACTGAGAGGGCAGTGCATTATAATCATTATTTACGTAGTTATTAAAATTACCAGGAATTATGATAAGAATGTATTGGAGAGAATGACAGTGAACTAGGAGCCACAATCTTTAAGGCATAAGAGGAAAGTTACTTGGAAGTAGTAAGTGGCTACAAAGAGGGGTGATGTTGAATCTGATGATATGAGATTCAGAACTGAATGTTTTTATGGAGAAGGCTCTGGAAGCAACAGTGAGGTTCAAGGCCCAGGAGAAGGTGAGAAGTGAGAGAAAATCAGCCCTCACTTGGAAGTGCTGCACAGGAAAGCATTATTATGTGAGACAGCCAGATTTCACTTAGAGCGGGGGACATTCTTAGGAGAGGTTGAAGTTGTAGAGGATTTTGCTAACCTTGAGTTCCAGAGAATACAGTGGAAAAAGATCAGAAGATGAAGAGGGGAGAGTGATGAGAGTTGGAACATGGAATGTACAGAGCCATATAGGATTAAAGTCTGGAAGATAAGAGTTGGAAAAAAGGAAAAAAGCAAACAAAAAATGATATCCCCAACTGAGAAGGAAGAGGTCTTTTCTGTTTGTTTTTAGTAAGATCATTCATATTTTATTCATATTGGTCTTGCTGGTTAAAAAAATAATCCATGGCTCATCAGTGTGGATGATATAAATTTATTAATACTGAAAACATACTACTTATAATAAGAAATATTTGTACATATATTCTGAAAACCAGACAGATGCACACTTGTTTCCCTGTAAGAAAATATGTCTAGGGATATCAAAACAGATGAGTAGCTTATGCTAGGCATTAATCTTTATTCAAACATTGATACCACATTGTCTTTTTTATTGAGGGCCATTTTGCTTCCTTATGAACATGTTAGAACTTATTTTCCAAGTAGCAGGATGCTCCATCTAAATGATCTATTTAGAAATACTTGTTCCAAATTATAAATCAATCTGGAAATCTCAGTGGCATAGGAGGGGAAAAATTCTACAGTGAGCTTTTAATGTTATCTCTAAAAGCTAATAAATGATGGTCAGACTTACAGTTTGTGATTATCTTTGTCTGAAATGAGAAGTCTGGAATGTTATTAAAAACCAGCATTTTCATGCTTTAACATGGATGAACCTTGAAGATGTTATGCTAAATGAAATAAGCCAGTCAGAAAAGGACAAATATTGTATGACTCATCTTAAATTAGGTTCTTAGAATAGTTAAATTTAGAGACAGAATGTAGAATGGTGGTATCAGGGACTGGGTAGGAAGAGGAGAATGGGGAGTTAGTGTTTAATGGGTATGAAGAGTCCAGTTTAGTTCATAAAGATGAAAAGTTCTGGAGATGGATGGGGGTGATGGTTGCGTGGCAATGTAAATGTGTTTAATGCCTCAAAACTGTACACTTTAAAATAAAGTAGTCAATTTTGTGTTATGTATATTTTAACAACAAAACAAGCAAAAAACCCCAGTGTTTTCAGTCTTTAGTGCTTACAGGACTGCTTGTCTAAACTGAGTCAACCATACCTATACTGCATAGGTAATATGCAATGAACCCTTTTCCCCCAAACTTTACATTTGTATAGTAGGTAGATAAGAATAAATAAGAAGCTGATTCTAAGGTATTGGTAGGTCAGGGATAGAGATACACATGTAGTCCTCTATGGTCTAGTTCCAGAACTTCCCTATTTATAAATGTCGGGGCTGAAAACTTGAAGAGGGTGGGCTTTGAAGAATAGAGTTCCCTGGCTGCTCTGAAGCAACACAGTTCCTCCAGCAGAGACCCTTTTTATTAAACTTAGGTAGTAGTAGCTACTGACTTTGCTGCTGACTTGCACATTGGGCCTGGTTTGACTCCAAACCTTCAGCAGGGCATCTGGACAAAGTAGGAGACTCATTATACCATCTTCAGGTTGATTGATTACATTCTGTACACCTATGGTTTTTTCCTAAAGGGAATGAATTTTAAAATGCACGTAATAAAATAGGATGAAAAACAAACAGATTAATAGTGAAGGGGAAATAGGATAATATAGTAAATGAAGCCAGGGTAAATTTAGTACTAGAAGTTTTTGCTCATTGCTAAGAATGCTCAGCTTTCCAGTGACCAGACCAAGCAAGGCCTGGTCCAAGGTTCAGATTGTCTGTGATTCGTTAATTTATTCTTTCAGCTGATAGTTTATTCCTAGTAAGTGTTTGAATATTCAAAAGACACGTGTCTCTCTGGTTCTAATGTCTGAAGGAAGTAGAACTCATTTTAAACAACAGATGACATTAGTGGGTGCCACAGTAAACCTGATGGCAGGGTCTGTGTGTGATTTATTTGTTTCTCCTAGATCTAGTACTAGTGATTAGCTCAGATCTAGTACTTAAGGATTTGCCGAATGAATTAGTAAGAAATTACTACTTTTTAGGATTTCATGTAAAAACTTGGTCAATGGAATGACTTTAAAACAGTCCTTTAGATGTGTTATGTATATTTAACAACGTGATGGTTGTTAAAAGTGGTGGTTGATATTGAGTGTCAACTTGATTGGATTGAAGGATGCAAAGTATTGATCTTGGGTGTGTCTGTGAGGATGTTGCCAAAGGAGATTAACATTTTAGTCAGTGGGCTGGGGAAGGCAGACCCACCCATAATCTGGGTGGGCACCATCTAATAAGCTACCAGCAAATATAAAGCAGGCAGAAAAATGTGAAAAGGCTAGACTGACTTATCCCAGCCTACATCTTTTTCCTGTGGTGGATGCTTCCTGTCCTTGAACATTGGACTCCTTGGACTGGCTTCCTTTTTCCCCAGCTTGCAGACGGCCTATTGTGGGATCTTAGGATCCTGTGGGTTAATACTACTTAATAAATTCCCCTTTATATATTTATCTATCCTATTAGTTCTGCCCCTCTAGAGAACCCTGACTAATACAATCATCAAATACTGAATACCTGTAGTGTGTAGTTGGTCCTGTGCTGTACCCTGGGGAAGAAAAGGATATGAATAAATTATGGTTATTTAAGAAAACCTGATGATACAGAGTACTATGTGATATAAAATTTGTAAGGACTGTGAAAGCTCAGAGGAGAGTGTTCATCATAGGCTGGGTTATTCAGCTTATACATCCGTAAAATGGGCATCATACATAAAGTTGCTGTGAAAATTAAAGATGTTAACATCTTTAAAGCTCTATTAGCTGATAATCTTATTCAAGGAGGACATCATGGAGAAGGGATGCTTGGAGTTAGGTTCTTTAGACCACTCTGCTCATCTCTACTGTAGCATGTTGGTGTTTTTATTTGACTCTTTACATGTTTTTCTTTTCTGGTAGCACCAAGGTCCTTAAGGGCATATACCATAACAGTTATGGTATATAACTTACTCTGTATCCTCAGTGCTGATGCTGGTCCTGGCATAAGATAAAGACCCAGTAAATGTTTATTGACTGAAGATAAGGAGGGAGGAAGGAAGCAGCAAGAAAGTACATTGGGAACCAAGAAGGCTTGCTTCTTTAATGACTGAGAAGGTTCAAAAAACATTCTTTCTGAGAGCCCTGTTTGGCTCTGAATTATTACATCTGACAGAATATTCTCTTGTGCTATTATACTTCTTCCATACAATGTTCATTCCTTATTGCCTTTATACTCTTGCTGGACTCTTCTGCTAACCTCTAAGCTAATAAAAATAATGGTTGGTGGGTAATTAGTTCACAGCAACCATCATCTCCCAAATCAGTATTTCCAGATTCCCAGGTGTCTATTGGACATCTTTTACTCTACTTCTTCAGAATGAACACCATCCTTGAATGCTTACTTCAGAAACCTCTGACTTTCCCCTCATCAAGCCCTGCGTACAGAGAATTTTCTTTTCTTTTTTTTTTTTTTTTTGAAAGGGGGTCTCGCTCTGTCGCCCAGGCTGGAGTGCAGTGGCCGGATCTCAGCTCACTGCAAGCTCCGCCTCCCGGATTCACGCCATTCTCCTGCCTCAGCCTCCCGAGTAGCTGGGACTACAGGCGCCGGCCACCTCGCCCGGCTAGTTTTTTGTATTTTTTAGTAGAGACGGGGTTTCACCGTGTTAGCCAGGATGGTCTCGATCTCCTGACGTCGTGATCCGCCCGTCTCGGCCTCCCAAGGTGCTGGGATTACAGGCTTGAGCCACCGCGCCCGGCCGAGAATTTTCAAATTCTGTCGGTTCTGATTGGAAAATATTTTCCTATATTCTTTCCTTCTTTTCCGTTTTAGCTCTCCTTTCTAGTTCAGACCTTCATTTCCTTAACCTGGGTAGCTGCTTTAAGACTTTCTGTTTCTCCTTTGCTAACCCATCCTTCATCTTCCCATGAAATATTATTCTAGAACACAGATATGATTAATTACTTTGTTATTCTCCATAGCGTTACTTTTATCCTCTATAGCATCTTCATAGCAATTCTTTATATTAAGTGGTAGTATTTCTGTTTTTCTTTTCTTTTGAGACGCAGTCTCTCTTTGTCGCCCAGTGCAGTGGCGCAATCCCAGCTCACTGCAAGCTCCGCCGCCCGGGTTCACGCCATTCTCCTGCCTCAGTCTCCCGAGTAGCTGGGACTACAGGTGCCCACCACTGCGCCTGGCTAATTTTTTTTTATTTGAAGTTTTTAGTAGAGACGGAGTTTCACCGTGTTAGCCAGGATGATCTTGATCTCCTGACCTCGTGATCCGCCTGCCTCGGCCTCCCAAAGTGCTGAGATTACAGGTGTGAGCCACCGCGCCCAGCCAGTATTTCAGTTTTATAGAGAAGGAGGTAATTGTCTTCCTATAGCAGATAGCCTCAAGGTGAAATGAACACTCTCCTTACTCGTTTGAGACTCTGTAATTAGCCTTCTAAAGTCCTAGACCTGGGAAAGGGATAGTCCAGTGTCTTGGGTCCCTATGGACACGGTAGGTCTTGGTTGTTGACAGTTGCATGTGATGAGGATGTTTCTCTAGGCAAAATATTGATAAAAACTACAATTTATTGTGTTTACATGTGCTCAGGAAAAACATATATTATTTCATTTAATTTTTCCAGCAATCTTGGAATATTGATACCACTAGTATTTCCCACTGCACAGAAGAGGAAACTGAGATTAAGTTATCCAAGGCCTCACAGCTGTTAACTGTGGCTAGGTTTGAGTTTCTGGCATCCCACTATCTATGGGACCTTGAACAATTCACTTAACTTTAGTTTTTTTGTTTGTTTTTTTTTTGTAAAATGGTCATGGGCATTGTTAACTCTTGTACCCTCTTTATAAGCTATAAAAGTGCTATACTGTGAAAGCTTTTCTCAACCCTTCTACCAAGAAAAATGACATCCTGTCTCTGTTTCAAGCACTTTGTTCTAATGCAGCACCTTGTATTACAGTCAATCTTAAATACAACTATTTCCCCACTAAAATATGAGTTCTTTTAAGGGCAGAGAATTGACACATAGTAAGGTCCGCGTACTTGTGTGGTTTAGTGAATTAGTTGGGTTCTTTATTTAAGGAGTTGTTCTCTGAAATTTGTTTGTTCTTAAAAAAAAAGAGAGAGAGAAATTTTCTACTATTTGTAAGCATTTGCTTTAGAGGTAATTTTGTTGTGGTTTTGATTAGCTGAAAAGCCATTTTCTTAAAACTGTTTTAATGGGCTGAATGCTCTGGTGGTTGAAATGTGACATTTTGCAGATAAGCATCTCATTTACAGACACGCACAAAGCTGGGTGTTGAGCTTTTGCATGAAAGATCTTTCTGGTAACTGGAAGCCTTTCAGATATTGAGATTCTGTGGCAGATTCCTAGAAATCAGGGTTCTCCTCCATTTCATTTTTAAATTGAAACATTTTCTGAGATGAAATATTATATACAGTATTATAAAATGTAGAAATCTAATGTGTTGTCTGATTATATTTGGCAGGCAATATAAAGACGTAGACAGCTACTATAAAAATGGCTTTCTTATGTATCATACTGATAGAATTAAGAAAAAAAATACTGAAATGGAGTTTTCTTAAAGTTGTTTGGTAAGAAGAAATAATTTCTTTTTTTTTTTTTTTTT
>NW_016811643.1:382082-385821 GCF_001698545.2 Rhinopithecus bieti
TTTTGAGGCGGAGTCTCGCTCTGTCAGCCGGCCTGGAGTGCAGTGGCCAGATCTCAGCTCGCTGGAAGCTCCGCCTCCTGGGTTTCCGCCATTCTCCTGCCTCAGCCTCCTGAGTAGCTGGGACTACAGGCGCCCGCCACCTCTCCCGGCTAGTTTTTGTATTTTTGGTAGAGATGGGGTTTCACTGTGTTAGCCAGGATGGTCTCGATCTCCTGACCTCGTGATCCGCCCGTCTCGGCCTCCCAAAGTGCTGGGATTACAGGCTTGAGCCACCGCGCCCGGCCAGAAGAAATAATTTCTAAAGTGAAATTAAGCTGTCGAATTCCAGTAAACTGTTTCTTTTTATTCATCCATTCATTCATTCGTTCATCTAGTCAACAAATGTTTATTGAGCACCTTGCTTTAATATCAGGCCCTTTTCCAGGAATTCAGTAGTAAATAAAAGAGATACTTTGTTGATCTCATGGTGCTTAAAATGTAGCAAGAAGAAAAGAATTGGGCAAGCAAATTACAGTTGCAAGGAGTATTTATAACACAGACATCTAGAGGGCTCTGGGATCATAGAATTACCTGTAGCCATGCACAGTCTGCCTTTCTGAGATCTTTTCTAAGAGATAAGTGGACTCAGTTGAGAAATGGGGACAGGAATAAAATCCCTGCTGTGTTTTCCCGCAGATTGTATGCTCCAACCTTCCAAAATTACTTGATATTTTCTGAATGTTTTCTTGCCCTCTCACGGTGTAATTTCACAAATGGCCTTTCCTCCTCTCTCTGCAGAATTCTTGTCATCCTTTAAAACATAGATCAAATGACACATTTTTTTGAAACCTGTATTATCCTCCCAATTAAATAGGATTAAGTTCAGCTACATATAACAGTAATAAAAAATAATAGTGGTTTTAAAACATAGTTTTATTTTCTCATGTAAAAGAAGTACAGAGGTATATATAGCAGAGCTGAAACGATTGTTCCATGAAATCGAGGTTGTTTCTAACTTTCTCAGTTTAAGACCTCTATTCTCAAGGTCACTTCATGGAAAAGAAGGCTGCTGAGCTATAATCATCATGTGCTAATTCTAGATAGCAGGAAACAGTAAGGGGAGAGGAAAGGCACCTTCCCCAGGTAACACAGTTCCCTTTAAGCAGCCCTCTCAGAAGTTCTACAGAGTATTTCAGTTACATCTCATGAGCAAGACTAATCAGCCACACCTAACTATTCCTGGGGAAGCTGGGAAATAGAATCCTTTAACTGAGCATGTTGCTATCTAGTGGCAGTCACAGCACTGCCTACCTGCTCCCCTATCACCCCACTATAGTTGTTTTTTTCTTTAAATTCTAGCTTTCAGTATAACAACAGTACTATATTGCTATTAATTCCAAGGCTGTTTCCCTCATATAAATACCCCAGGGACAGAAATTGTGCCTTCTTACCCCTGAATCTGTAATACTTTATGCATGGCCTGGCACAGCAAGTTATCAGTTTATATAAAGTGAGGGTGCTGAAGTAAATGACTTAATCTCTTTTAGCTTATTAAAAATTTGTAACTGTTTATTGAATCACCAATTTGTATTTTTAGTAGCTTTATTGAGGCTCTAATTTATATATGATAAATGTACTCATATTAAGTGTACGGTGTTTTTTTTTTTAAGTGTGCAGTGCTTTTTAGTAAATTTATAGAATTTTATAACCACCAAAAATCATTTTAGACCTTTTTTTCACACCAAAGAAATCTCTTACTTCTATCTGCAGTCAATCACCATTCCTACTCTGAGTCCCAGATGATCAAAAATCTACTGTTTGCCTGTACAAATTTGTCTTTTCTGAACATTTCATATAAATGGACTCATGCAATATGTGTTCTTTTGCCCTGGCTTCTTCCACTTAGCATAATATTTTCAAGGTTAATCCATGTTGTGACATGTATCAGTAGTTTGTTCCTTTTTATTGATATTGTTGATATTTAAAAATTTTTAATTTATTTTCTCACTGGTTGCTTTGGGGATTAAATATGCATCTTAATTTATTATAACTTATTGCATTTGTTACAGTCTAGTTCAGATGCAAATTAATGTAATTCAGTAAAATGTAGAAATGTTGCTCCAGTATAGCAGCATTCCCATACTTCCTTGCTTTGGACTCTTGTTTTTATGTAAATGATATGTTTATATATCATAAGGCCAGCAATTCAGTTTTATAGTTAATTGTTTTATGCAATTGTCTTTTAAGCCAGTTAACACAAAAAATATTTATACTTTTTTTTTTTTTATATATATATATCTCTACATATCAGTACCAGCTTTCCTGGTACTCTTTATTTTTGTGTGTGGACTTGAATTACTGTCTAGTATCACTCCTTTCAGTCATAAATACTTAGTATTTCTTTAGTATTTTTTGAAAGGCAGATTGCTGGCAGTGAATTGTCTCAATTATTTATCTGGGAATGTGTTTATTTTGACTTCAGTTTCAAAGGATAGTTTTGCTGGATTTCGAATTCTTGGTTGACGGGTTTTTTTGTTTATTTTTTCAGCACATTGAATATACCAACCTCCTGTCTTCTGGTCACCAGTCAGCTGTTAATCTTATTGTTATTCCCTTTTATCTGATGAGTTGTTTTCTCTTGCCACTTTTGAAATTTTCTCTTTGACTTTTAGGAGTTTTACCATGTTGTGTCCGGTTATGGATCTTTTTGTGTTTATCCAACTTGAAGTTGATGGTATTTCTTGGATGTGTAGTTTAATATGTGTTGTTGTTGTTGTCTTAATCAAATTTGGGAAGTTTTTGGACATTATGTCTTCTTTTTTTGTTTCAATTTGCTGTATAATTTCTTTTTCTTCCCCCTTGACTTTTATTTTAGGTTCAGGGGTAACGTGCAGATTTGTTACATGGATAAATTGCGTGTCACTGGGATTTGGTGTACAAATGATTTTATCACCCAGGTAGCAAGCATAGTACCTGACAGTTTTTTTTTTTTTTTTTTGACTTTCACCCTCCTTCAACCCTCCCTGCTCAAGTAAGTCCTAATTGTCTGTTGTTCTCATCATCACATCTGTGTGTACTCAATGTTTAGCTCCCACTTATAAGTGAGAATATGTGGTATTTGGTTTTGTGTTCCTGGGTTAATTTGCTTAGGATGATGACCTCCAGCTGCATCAATGTTACTGAAGAGAACATGATTTTGTTTTTTGTTTTATTTTTTTAATGGCATGGTGTTTCCATTTTTGCCACCTAATTTTCTTTCTCTCCTCTTTCTGGGACTCTCATGCTTCTATTTTGATTTGCTTGCTAGTTTCTCACAGTTTATTTTCTTCATTGTTTTCTTTTGTTTTCAGATTTATAATTTCTATTGCTCTGTCTTCAAGTTCAATGATTCTTCTGCCAGCTCACGCTTGCTTCTGAGCCTCTCTTGAATGATTCATTTCAGAATACAATTTCCATTTGACTCTTTCTATTTTTATATTTTTTATTGATACTCTCTATTTGATAAATTATCATACTTTCCTTTAATTCTTTAAGTGTGGTTTTCTTTTTTTTTTTTTTTAACATTTTTAATAGCTGCTTTGAAATATTTATCTGCTGATTATATCTAGACCCCTGCAAGAACAAAATTTATTGTTACCTATTTTTTTCCCCCACAGATGGGGCATACTTTATTGTTTCTTTGCATGTTTCATGATTTTGTCCATATTGTTGAAAACTACATATTTTAGATAATACATTGTAGCAACTCTTGATTCAGATT
>NW_016811643.1:388685-402277 GCF_001698545.2 Rhinopithecus bieti
GCAACTCTTGATTCAGATTCCACCCACCCACCCCACGCCCACCCCACCACCAGGAGGTTGTTGCTGGGATTTTTTGTTCAGTGACTTGCTCAGACTCTTCTGTAGAGTTTGTCTCCTTTGCAGTGTGATTTCTGATGTCTCTGGCCATATTTTTTAAATTACTGTTTTAATTTTTAAACTTGGCTTCCTAAAGGTCACCCCTGGGTTGGCACAGATTGGTGGCCATCCAGTGTTTGATCAGAAGTTCTGCTTAAACATAGGACAGGAAGGTTTCCACCCTTTACCGGTGGATCTGTATGTGGTTTAGGGAATGCATTTAAAATTCAGGCTATTTACAATTATGCTCTAACTTTTGGTTTTATGTTCAAGGCCTTAAATTCACCCAGGATCAGTAGATAGAGAAGGCCCTCTCTACAAACCTCTAGGGATCCTGTGAAAGTTTATCAAGACCCCACTATGGTTGTTGTGTTCCCCAGAACTCCCTTTAAAAATTCTGGCTTATCTGCAGGTCTGTTGCCTGCACCAATTAGTATTATGACCTCAGAGTAGCTGCAGTAGTGGCCTTCCTGGATTATTTGCTGTTGTTCCCCAAATTGCCTCACTATTGTTTTTGACAATGACTCTGGGCATAGGATTTTCTGTGCTCAGTTTCAAATTAAATCAGCCCACTCTGGTAGCAGTAGTCCTTGTAGCCTGGTCTAGCCTGCCTTAGTAGCAGGCCCCCTATGGAGCTGGGGATTGGGATAGGGGCAGCCCCAGGGTAAAATGCCACAGACTTTCACTGTTCTTAATGTGGTTCAGAAGTTTTTCTTGAACAGACATTTCATACTTTGGCCCAAAATGGTTGTTTTTTACCATTTCGTCTCATTTTATTTTTGCTTTTGGGGGAAAGGGTTTGCTAAGCACTTTGTTCCAGAAGTTCCACCTCCATCTATTACTTTTGGCATTTTAATTTTTATTTAACTTTTAAACTTTCCTAGCTAGACCATAGCCTCTTTTGGGCAAACACAATCTTTTTCCTTTCCCAACAGTATCTATCCCAGAATGCATTAAACCTTTAAGCTTTAGTTTCTTGGTCTTTCAAATGAAATTAATAATCTTTGCATTGCTTATTTCAAGGGACCAAGTGAGGTAATGGTTAAAATCTCATTGTAAATTCTAAAGCACTGCGTAAGTGGTAAAATTACTTGAAAAATTTACCATTTTACCATTTTTCAAATGGTAGAATTTCAAAGAATTTTACCATTTTAGTTTGCAAAATGTAGTAGTACTTTGCAAACTAAAATGCTAATTTTAAACACTGCAACATGTGCAAATACTACTTTAATCTCTGGACTTTTTTGCTTGTCATTTAATGGTCATAGATTTTGTTGTTTTGAAAGAAATAGTTCAGATGTTTTGAGGGTAGCAGGAAGCCATTTGCAGAACAGTGGTTAGGAGTCTAGAAGTGAAAAATCAGCTTCACCAGGAGGAATCTTTAGCACCTCTCTTTTCTCTCTCACATACCATGCAACTGCTGGGCCTTACCATTGCTTTTTTTGCCCAAGATGAGCTCCTAGTAGAGGCTTCTCTGGGCATTGGAAGCAGCTGCTGGAGAGATAGGGAGCCAAGAAGTTGACTGGGATATGCCAAGAAATGCCAAACATCTTGAAGTTTTTTTCGCAGTTTTATTTTGGAGAAGCATGAAAGCGCATTGTTCATTCAACTAGTATGCATTTAGTGCCTGTTTTGTGCCAGTAATATTCTGTGCACTGGGGATACAAGATAAACCGAATCTCATTCTCATGTATCTTACTCTAATGGGGGAAAGAATAAACAAGAAAATAGATCAGACAGTAATAGGTATTGTAGTGGTTTGGATGTTTGCCCTCTCTAAAACTTACGCTGAAATTTAATTGCCCATGTAACAGTATTGGGAGGTGGGGCCTTTAAGAGGTACTTTGGTTCTGGGGGCCCCGTCCTCAGAGGTGGGCTTAATGTCTTTTTAAACAGGCTTTTGAGGAGCCAGCTTTCAGGGAGCTACTTGGGAGACTAGGGCAGGAGGATCACTTGAGCCCAGCAGTTTGAAGCTGTAGTGTGCCATAACTGTGCCTGTGAATAGACATTGCAGTCCAGCCTGAACAACATAGTAAGACCCCCATCTCTTTTTTAAAAAATCATTTTTTAAAAAAACTTTCAGGAATAGATTCTCTCTCTTGCCCTTCCATTTTCTGCCATGGGATGATGTAGCAAGAAGTCCCTTGCCAGATGCTGTCTCGTTGATCTTGGACTTCCCATGCTCCAGAACTGTGAGAAATAAATTTCTGTTCATTGTTGATTACCTAGTCTCAGGTATTCTGTTATAGCAGCACAAAACAGACTAAAGTAGGTATAAATAAGAAAAGTAAGCCAGGCGCAGTGGCCCATGTTTGTAATCCCAGCACTTTGGGAGGCTGAGGTGGGTGGATCACTTGAGGTCAGGAGTTTGAGACCAGCCTGGCCAACATGGTGAAACCCTGTCTTTACTAAAAATACAAAAATTAGTTGGGCATGGTGGCAGGTGCCAGTAATCCCAGCTACTTGGGAGACTGACACAGGAGAATTGCTTGAACCTGGGAGGCAGAGGTTGCAGTGAGCCGAGATTGCATCACTATACTCCAGCCTGGGCAACAGAGAAAGACTCTGTCTCCAAAAAAAAAAAAAAAAAAAAAAAAAAAAAAAAGGTGGGGGGTAAGAAAGGATGAGAGAACACGTGGAGGACCTATTTTAGATAAGTTGGTTAAGAAAGGCATTTCTGATAAGGTGACATTGGAGCAGAGACCTGTAGGAAGTAAGGAACTGTGCCATTTGGATATCTGGGGAAAAGGGAAAAAGCAAGTGCAAAGACCAAGAGGCACAAGCATGCATGATGTCTTAGGGAACAACAAGGAAGTCATTGTGATTGAAGTGAAGAAAACAAAAAGATAGTGGTAGAAGTTGCAACCAGAGAGGTAAGCACATAAGGCCATATCATACAGTTATAACTGCCCATGGTGCCCAGCAGTGACCCAGCAGGTGCCAGGTACTGTGGTAGATATGAACTGCCTCCGTGTTGGGATCTGTTAGGGTCCAAGCAGAGCACTTAGGCTCTTGAGTTGAACAAGGGTTTGAGGCCTACTGTTCCAGAGGCGAACCTAGTACTGGGGTAGGTGACTGGAGAGCCTGGGAGCCTCATCTAGTATAGTGAAAGTAGCTTGGACGTTGAAATCAAACAGACTTGGCTTTGAAATGGGCTTTTCCTCACTTCTCAGTTATGAGATCTTGGGCTAGTCACTTCATTTTTTTTTGTACTTAAGTTTACTTACCTGTAATATAATAAAAATAACACTTATTTTGCAAGTATTGTAAGACTTATAGGGACTTAATAAGTCCTTAGCACAGTACCTGTCACATGGTAGGTGTTCAGTAAATGGTAGCTGCTGGTAGTAGGGGTAATATTTATTTATTTTATTTTTTCCTTTTTTAACCTCCACAGAACCCCCAAAGGGGTAATGTTTATGGTAGTGCTAATGGTTAACCTTCTATAGGGTGTTTATTGTGTATCAAACATTGTTCTAAGCAAAATTCTTAGGCACCTCCAATCTAAGTCCAAATCCAGATTTCTGTTCTGTACCCAAAACCTACTCCTCTCATAGTTCTCACCAGTAAATGGCATTTTTATTATTCCAGTTTCTCAAGCCTTGGCATCATTCTTGATGTCTTTCTTCATCTCATACCTTATATTAAATCCATTAGCAATTCCTATCAGCTTGATCTTCAAAATATATAAAAAACATGACTAGTTTCTACCACCACCGTCACTGCTACTGCCACCATCATCTTTCATCTGAACTGTTTCTAAAACCTCCCGACTGCCCTGCTTCTCTTCTTGCTTTCCTGCGGTCTGATCGCAGCACAACAATCTACCTCTTCTTAAAATGAAGACGAATAATTTCACTCTGCTTTGTAAAACAGTCCTGTGGCTTCCCATCTTATTTAGAAAAAAACAAAGTTTGTACAGTGGCCTACAAGGCCCTGCATGATTTGGCCTTCATTACCTGTCTGATCTTACTTCGTATTCTTCCCGTTCATTTACTACACTTCAGCTGAACTGGCCTCTAAGCTATTTCTCAGAAATGCTTCTACTTTGGAGGCATTTGCATTTGCTATTTCCTCTACTTAGACAGTTTCTTCCCAGAGATCTCCATGGCTTACTCCTTCAACTTATTCAGGTCTTTGCTCAGATGTCACTCAATGACACTTTCTCTAATTATCTTATTTAAAATTGCAACAACCTGCCCTTAGCACTCCCTAAACAGGTTGAGTGGATTTCTTTACAGGAGCAGTCCCCAACCTTTTTGGCACCAGGGACAGTTGTTCCATGGACCAGGGGTATGTGTGGGGTTGGGGCGGAGAGGGGGGTGTTAGATTTTCACAAGGAGCACACAATCTAGATTCCCTTATATGTGCAGTTCACAATAGGATTCACGCTCCTATGAAAATTTAATGCCACTGCCGATCCGACAGGAGGTGAGCTCAGGTGGTAATGCTTGCTTGCCTGCTGCTCACCTCCTGCTGTGCTGCCTGGTTCCTAACAGGCCATGGACTGATGCTGGTCCATGGCCCCAGGGTTGGGAACCCCTGCTTTACAGTTTTTATTGCCATCTGATACATCTTTCACTTGAAAAAAAATCTCTCTTTCTTCCTCCTCCCAACTAGCATGTAAGCAGAAATTTTTGTTGTTCTTGTTCTCTGCTGTATCTCAATTCCCCTAGACAGCCTATATGAGAGAAATGGCATTTGGGAAAGAAAGTCTAAGGCATGGTCCTCAAATTGGGCATCAGAATCTCCTTGGGAACATAAATACACAGATTTCTGAGCAACATCCCAGATAGAGCATAAAGGATCTTGTATACTCTGTGAAAGAGTTTGGATTTTATTCGTAAGGCTTTTGAAGAAGGCGGGGTGGTATTAACTACAAATGTATAAGAGAACTTTTCGGGGTAATGAAAATATTTTATATCTGGATTGTGGTGATGTTTGTACAACTGAATACATTTTTCAGGGGCTAACAGAACTATATACCTAAAAGAGGTAAAATTTCACTATACTTAAATTATACTTTAATAAACCTATCATTTAAAAAAATTTTTTTTACAAAGTATGTTTTTTGTTTTTTCCCCCATTTTGCGGTTAGAGGAAACAGAGACTCAGAAGTTAAGGGACTACCCTGTGATTGCATCGTGGTATGTGGCAGTTCCAGGATTTGAACCTAAATCTGCCTGATTGTAGAGTTTATGATCTTCCTACTCATTTTTAGCCTGTCCCTGAAACTATTAACAGTACAGATTTTGTTATAAAAGACCAACCTTCCTTTAGAAGCTAGGAATCCTGTCTACCCTTGAGCAGCTCCCTAGAAGTGGTTGTCATATTCTAAATTTTGAAACCCTGGCAGATCTCGTTTCTGTCAGTCATTAATTGAGATTGGAATTGATGGTGTTATGGAGTGCTACCCCAGGCATGATCCCCTCCTGTGGCAGTGGCCCTCATTTTGGAGCAGCAGGAGACCAGTTTCAAAGCTGATGAGTTTCTTTGATTATGAAAAGCAGTTTTGTACTTTGTCCAATCAGCAACACAGAGTTTCTTCTCAGTAGGAGAGTGCTCAGATGTTTACAGGCAAGTTGTACTGCTTAGCACTTGTCTTAGTCCTTTTTGTGCTGCTATAGCAGAATACCACAGACTGGGTAATTTATAACGAATGGAAATGTATTGGCTCATAGTTTTGGAGGCTGGGAAGTCCAATACCAGGGTACAAGCATCTGTCAAGGGCCTTCTTGCTGTGTCATCCCATGGTAGAAGAAAGAAGGGCAAAAAGAGGGTGACAGAGAGCAAGAGGGGGCCAAACGCATCCTTTTTTAAGGAACCCACGCCCACCGTAATAAACCCACTCCTGCAATAATGGCATTAACCACCCATTCATCAGGGCAGATCCCTCATGGCCTAATCATCTTTTAACAGTCCCACCTCTTAATTACTGTTAAAATGGTTATTAAGCTTCCAGCACGTGCTTTCTGGGGGGAAACATTCACACCACTGCAGCACTTTATCAGTCTTCCTCACTTTGATGTACCAGGCAGAGAACTGGTTGGGTAGAAGAGAGACCCAAAGCCGAAAGAGTACCAGTAGTCTCTGTGTTGCTGTTGTCACATGGGCAACATTGTCACATCATCATTGTTTACATTTGCATGTCACTTGACAGTTTGCAACTTATTTTAACGTCTATGATCTCTTATCATTTTTAATGTCTTAGTATTCTGTGAGGAGAGTGCTTTTATTTAGAGAGAGTGTATGTTACTTGGGTATATTTTTAGATAACTCTGGTTGTGAGAATATTTTTTTCCCTTAAGTTTAACTGAAATATATATAACTCCTTTAACTTTCATCCTCAAGTTGTTCTAGTTTCAGTTTGTTGGCTGATGGTAATTTCATCTAGCTCGTTGCCCTGGGGTAGTTTGCCAGGGCTACACATTAGGTACATTTTAGGACATTCTGTTCTCTGAAATTGGCCAGTGGCATTTTCCCTTTTGCTTATCTGTTGATCCCAGCTTCTTCTCCTTGTTAGCCCCCCTTTTCTCCACATCTCATTTTGGAACCCTAGACAGACTAATCGCAGAGCAGTGTCATCACAGCAGCTGTTCACTGCCTGCCTTCAACGTTTGACTTGTTTCCGATTTTGAAGTGATGCAAGAGAAGTTAATGACCTAAAAAATTGCCCATCTATCTTGTGAACTTAGTTAGGAAGGAATTGTTTGATTTTTATGATGATTAAATAATATATTTGGGGACACATTTACAAATGTGTCAGGCTATATGGTAAGGAAAGGCTCCCTAAACAAGGTAGGACAAATTGGCTGGCTAATAGAGCTTAATGACAGATTTTCCATTAATCAGAATGGAGAATGTGCTTCATTAAGATAATTAACAGAGCACTTGTGCAGGTGATACTTATTGCACACAAATTTCCAAGTTTATTTCTTTTCCTTGAATAAATTTGGAGAGAAATCCTAGCTGTATTTCCTTGTCTGCATTAAAATTATCAGTGGCAACAAATTCCCTTTTTTGTTTTTAAAGCTGCTGGTAACTGGTATCTTGTCCTCTGCAGGTGTAAGGGGCAGATGAGACGCTGCTTTTCCTTCCAGCAGTCTGTTTGCTGATCATCAGGCACCAGGCTCCACTAGTGAACCATGGAAAGCATATCCTTTTCCAACTCTTAGACTGACAACACTGGAATTAGAAAGGACCTCAGAAATCTTAAACTAATTCATTTTGTATCAGGACATTGAAGTCCAGACAGGGGAAGTGACATGGCCAGTGCCACATAGTATTGTAGTGCCAGAGCTGTCTGTGGGATAGTGGGACTAATACTGAACTGAGAGCCAAAATGCCTGGGTTGACATTAGGCAAGTTATATTACTTCCTTGCTCCTTACTATTTTCATCTGTAAAATGGGGAAAGTATTTAGCATAGGGCCAAGTACAAGCAAGTTAGCTTTTTTGTTTAGTCTTCTTTCCACTATACCCTGATGCTTTCCTTTCAGGGAAAACTGAAGATTATAGAGGAGAAGCTGATGTCAGGAAGAATGAACAATCAATAATCAGTGCTGTTTTCTTTGTTTTCTCTGTAGGATCCTCAGTCTTCCACAATGAACCCTGTTTATAGCCCCGTGCAGCCTGGGGCTCCTTATGGCAACCCTAAGAACATGGCCTACACGGGTGAGTAGTGTGAGAATGGCTCTCATTTGGAGAAATAGTAGTTAAGGATATTACCAGATAACTTGCTTATCCTCCTAACGTACACCTCCAAAAGTCTTGGTAAAGTTTGGGAACATGCAGAAGATATGTCTGAGGTCCAGTAGAAAGATCTCAGAGAACCTGTTGTGTGGTTGTTTCCAAACTTTGTTCTACAAAAATACCAGGAGAGTGTTTTAGAGAGTCCATAAACATTTGATTTGATTATTTTAAAATATTGAGAACTATTTTTATAAAACATGAATATGTGGAATATGTGTTAGATGATCAATGTGTTAAGCTTCTAAGAATGCCTGTTAATTTTTTTTTAAATGCTACCATTTACATCTGCTTATGTTTTTACATCAGGATTTTCTCAGTGCTATGCAATCAAATTAACATTCAGAAATATTTTGGAGTTTGAGCCTGATATAACTGTAACTGTTATCCCTAAGTTTCTGTTTCACATGTTTGTGTTTATCACAACAGTTTCATTGTCCTTATTACTTAACCTTAACAGTAAATATTTTCGGTTTGAATTTCTATTTGTATATTTATTCTAACAAAATTAATTTCCAGTAACCAGGACTCATGGGGCAGTACTCTACACCCTGCTAGCTCATGGAGCTTGTTGCTTTTCCACTTTCCAGTTCAGAGTGTTCCAGCAACTTAAGTTCCTTTGCCAGAGGGAACTGAACTGCTTTGGCAGACAGAGCCCAGGGGAACCCTGTGGAGCTTTGGTTTCCTATTTGCTCTGATCCTGGCTGCCTTCATTCTTACTAAGTTGCTAAACTAGAGAAGGAAGAGAACAGTTGCATTTATCTATTGATTTACATCAAGATTAAGCAGTGCACATCTGGAAGGGGAATTGATTTTGTCAAATTTTCCAAATTTCCAAAATTGGAAAGGGAACAGACTTTATCTCTGCTTGGCACATAGTAGGAGTTGGTAATGTGTTTTGACTGACTGGACAACAATCAGGTTCAAATCCCCGCTCTGTCAGAAGAATAGCTGGGTGACTTTGGACAACTTGCCCTAATCTCCCTAGACTTAATTTCTTTGATAAACTAGGATAATATTATCTATTTCATACTACATAATTCTGGGAATGAGACAAAATATTATCCATTTCATAGGACAGTTGTGAGAATCAAACAAGATTATTTGTATTCCTGTAGAGGAAAGGAGGATTTTTTTTGTTTCTACTAATCACCAAGGAATATTATGAGCCTGGAACTGTTTTAAGTTAATTCCCTGCTGTAGGTTCTAGGACCACACAGATAGTATAAACTCCACATAAGTAGTATAAATTCAGACTTCATACAGGGCAAGGTTTCAAATTTGTAGGGAGACTTTTTATTTTTTAACCTAACCTTGGCTGTTGTATCTCTGTACTTTTGGATTTTTTTTTTCTTTTTTTAACTGACAATATGACTCCTCCAAGGTCCCAGCTTTATGCAGGGGAATTTGAGTTGCAGCTCTTGGATCCTCCAGGGCCCACAGCCTATCTCCTACCCCTGGTGGCTATAAAAAGTAAGCCTTTTGAGTGCCTAGACTAAAAAGTCTCCCCAAAGCAGCCTGATAACAGCTCACTACATAGACTTCCTGATTTTTAGTTTCCTCTTCATTTTTTGAGTAGTAGGGATTCCTTTTTCTTTCTTAAAATCTCAACTCTGCCTCATAGGATGTTTGTTATACTTCATCCAGCTTTTCTAGGTGTTATGCAGTAGGCAGATTTTCAGGTTATTTTTCTTCTGTGTTACTGGAAATGGAAGATCTAAGTGAAGATAATTTATAAACAAATGCCAAATATAGTACATTAGAGTAAACATTTATATGGTTATGTTAAAAGTATTATCATTTGGTAAGAACATACTAGGTACTATATATTAATTATAATCTTATTAATCATAAATGCTATAGCTTTTATAGATAAAAAACTATGGTAGTTTATTTCAGGTCATGTGACTTGACTAATGTATATAGCTTCTAAGGGATGAGAAAATACTTGAACTCAGTTCTTTGTGGTTTCAAAATATATGTGCTTTCTGTTATAGTAAGCTAATCTGTCTTAAAATATGTGCTGCTTTCTCTCTTCCCCATAATAAATTAAAGAAGAGAATTGTCTTTTTCGTTTCTAGGACTAGGAAAGCTTCCCTTTGAGGAGCTAGAAGCCTGTTCCTGCCCAGCAGTTTGGGGTAGGCTCAGGAGGGCAAAAGTACAGGGGGTCAAGTCCACTGTAGTGTCATCTGCTTCCAAGGAAATGGGATGGTGGCCTCAGGGGACAGAGGAGTCAGAAACACTCCTGGTTTGAAATTCTCTTGAAGTCTGAAGATGGGAAATAAAATATAGCTTTGTGGTACAATGTATTCCAGTAAGCAGCTGTCTTCTAGCCAGTTGACAGTGTTCTCTCTCTCTCTCTCTCTCTTTGAAAGCCCCTTTACTGTGCCAAAACCTGAGCTCAGTATTTTTTTTTTTTTTTGAGACAGAGTCTCGCTTTGTCGCCCAGGCTGGAGTGCAGTGGTGCGATTTCCGCTCACTGCAAGCTCCGCCACCTCCCAGGTTCACGCCATTCTCCTGCCTCAGCCTCCCGAGAAGCTGGAACTACAGGTGCCTGCCACCACGCCCGGCTAATTTTTTTGTATTTTTAGTAGAGACAGGGTTTCACCATGTTTGCCAGGATGGTCTCGATCTCCTGACCTCGTGATCCGCCCGCCTCGGCCTCCCAAAGTGCTGGGATTACAGGCGTGAGCCACTGCGCCCGCCCTGAGCTCAGTATTTTACAAAAAATACCTGTTTTCACACTCGCAGCAATCCTATAACATGGTTTTAACTAGCTCCTTATATATTTTGGCAGAGTGAATTTAGAGAATGTAATATGCCATATACTTTCAAATGTTTAAGCATAGACTATATATTATGAACTGAATGTTAGTGTCACTCCAAAATCTGTATGTTGAAACCCTTAACCCCCAGTTGTGATGGTAATTGGAGATTGAACCATTGTAGGTTTAGATGAGGTCTTGAGGTTGAGCCTTCATGATGGGATTAGTTTCCGTAGAAGAAGAGACACCAGAGCTCTTTCTGCTGTGTAACAACACAGCAAGAAGGTAATCATCTGCAAGCCAGGAAGGGAGTCATTACTGGAACCTGACCATGCTGGCACCCTAATCTTAGACTTCCACCCTCCAGAACTATGAGAAATAAATGTCTGTTGTTTAAGCCACCCAGTCTGGTATTTTGTTATGACAACTCAAGCTGACTAGGACAGATAATGAGTACAGTGAACACTTGAATACCCTTTATCTAGATTCACTATGACAGTGGGCTGTTTCTAGACCAGGGCATTTCTTTTTCCAAAAGCTTCATAAGGTTTTCTGCTAGAATTTTGGAGTGTAGTCAAGACCTCAGTCTTCTTCTTGTCTTTTCTTTTCTGAAATGTTCTGATGGTGTCAGTGTCCAAGCATTGCCCAGGGGTCTTGTATGTGTTCTGGAGTGTGTCATATCTCGGCTGAAATCTGGTTTCTCTCACTAATTAGCTTTGGAACTTTGGTTGAGTGATCTTTCTGAATCTCAGTTTTCTCGACTGTAAAATGGAATAATGACCTATACAGATGGTTGGTTTGTAATCGGTGAAAATGTTTATAAAGCTTCTGGTGTCATGCCTGGCTCATAGTGGACACTCAGTTAGTGGTTGTTGTAATGCATAGCAATGAGTATATACCTACAGGGAAAAGAGCGTGGGACATAGAGTTAGTGACTTAGATTACAGACCTTATTCTGCCACTTAAGAGCTCTGTGACATCAGATGAGTTGTCAAGCTTTCTGGGCCTCAATCTATCATTTGCTTTTTTAAAAAAAAAAAAAAAAAAAAAAAGATAAAACAGGGTTAGGAATGCCTTCCTCACAAGACAGCTGAGAGTAATAAATGTAACAGGGCTAGCCACTGACTTGTGATGAATTTCCAAAACACAATTAGAAAATAATTCTAAAATGGGAGAACAGATGAAGCCCCTAAATGAATCCATCATTTTATGGGTGAAAAGATGGAGTATAAGAAGTGTTTTGAAGAAAGTGTTGGGGTTGAGTCTGGAACCTATGTCTCCCCATCTGGGTCTGTGTATTCATTGTCTCTCTACCACAAAATAACAAGTGTCCTCCCTTCTCTTCATTTCGTTGTAGCCACTTCACATTCCTCTGCTAGCCCACTCCAATTAAAGAGTTCTTTCTGACTCCTCCTGTGTTGACCCTTAATGAATATCCTGGTTTCAGCCAGTAGAAAACGTAAGTCCAAATGCTACAAATACACTAACAAAAGATACAGCTCTCAAGGTTAGAAGGCTAGGAAATTAATCTGTTCAAAGACTACCATCTTTTTTTTTTTCTTTTTAAACCAGTGGTGGTTCCCCCCCGCCTCCCACCCCCTAGATTGCTGCTTTTGCTTAAAACTTTGTAAGGATCACCTGTTGGAGATTTTGATTAACTAACATTCGTACTTTGTTTATTCTTTGCAAAGAACTTTTGTGAGGGTTTTCCCTTCATATATATATATTTTTTATAACAACTCTGGAAGATAGTCTTTATTTTCCAGATGAAATTAAGCATTTCTAAGGTCAGACTGTATAGCAGAGCCCAAACTAACCCCAGTTACAAAGTAAGTGCTTTTACTGCTCTAGCATACATGGCTATGACAGTACAGTGATTAGGATCTCAGATGAGCCTGGAAAATGGATTCTAATTCCTGAAACTGCTCTCGCAACTCCCCCTTTGATGTTCAAACTGATCTCCTCTGCTCAGGAGAGAACTCCAAGATCACTTGATTACTTTTTCACCTATGGTTGAAGAAGAGCATCTAAAGAGATTTCTTATTAACTGTTCTCATGAATATAATCTTGTCGTTAAATCCAGTGGACCCTTTTTAGCCTTTATCCTAATTTGACTCTTCTATATCATTTGACACCCGACCCCTTTCTTGAAGCAAGCTTTCATTGCCTCCATAATTTTCATTGACCATAATTGTTTGTTTATTTTTGTTTGTTTTATCTTTCTTCTTCTCCAGCTGTTCTTGAATTCGTCTCCTTTCAGAATTTTCTTCCCCTGCTCACCCATTAAAAGTTGATGTTGCACAAGGGCTCTGGTTCTCCCTCAGCCTCAGCTGCTATCTATAGGCTGATGATTCATAAACTCTAGCACTGTGGCAAACCGTTCTTCTGAACTTCAGACTAGTTTATCCACCTGTCTTCTGAAAATCTCCTCCATGAATGTCTCATGTTTTGCTCAGACTTAATTACATCTAAAACTGGGCTCATTATCTTATCATTCCCCTGTAACCCATTTTTTATCATTTGTGATTAATACCACTATCTGCCTATTGGTAAAATCAGAAAACATCATCCTTGATACTCTTGCCTCTTTTGCCTTTTAAAGCCAGTTATTAAGTCCTGCCTTTTTAAAAAAGATTGTAGTAAAATGCATGTACTATCTTGGCTGGGCGTGGTGGCTCACACCTATAATCTCAGCACTTTGGGGGCTGATGTGGGTGGATCACTTGGCCAAGAGTTACAGACTAGCCTGGCCAACAAAGCGAAACCCCGTCTCTACTAAAAATACAAAAAATAACCAGGCTGGGTGGCGCATGCCTGTAATCCCAGCTACTCTGGAGGCTGAGGCATGAGAATCGCTGGAACCTGGGAGGTGGAGGTTGCAGAGAGCCAAGATCGTGCCACCGCACTCCAGCCTGGGCGACACAGTGAGACTGTGTCTCAAAAAATAAAGAATTTTTTTTTTTTTTTGAGACGGAGTCTTGCT
>NW_016811643.1:402763-414053 GCF_001698545.2 Rhinopithecus bieti
CCCTCCCCTCCCCTCCCCAGCCCAGAGATTGCAGTGGTGCGATCTCGGCTCACTGCAACCTCCGCCTCCCAGGTTCAAGTAATTCTCCTGCCTCAGTAGCCAGCACGCACCACTATGCCTGGCTAATTTTTGTGTTTTTAGTAGAGATGGGATTTCACCATGTTGGCCAGGCTGGTCTCGAACCCCTGACCTCAGGTGAACCACCTGTCTCGTCCTCCCAAAGTGCTGGGATTACAGGCGTGAGCCACTGTGCCCAGCCATCTTAACCATTTTTATGTGTGCTATTTAGTGGCATTAAGTACGTTCATATTGTTTTGCAACTGTCATCACTGTGGATTCACAGAACTCTTTTCGTCTTGCAAAACTGATACTCAATACCCATTAAACAATAACTCTTCATTTCAACCTCCCCCCAGCTCCTGGCAATCACCAACCTACTTATTATCTTTATGAATTTGACTAGTCTAGATGCTCATATAACTGAAATCATATAATATTTGTCCTTGTGTGACTGGCTTATTTCACTCAGCCTAATGACCTCAGGTTTCATCCATGTGTCAGGATTTCCTTCCTTTTTAGGCTGAATGATAATATTCCATTGTATGTGTATACCACATGCGGTGGTATGTGGACACTTGGGTTGCTTCTGCTTTTGGTCTATTGTAAATAATGCTGCTATGAACATGGATGTACAAATATCTCTTGAAGACCTTACTTTCAATTCTTTTGGGTATGTATCCAGAAGTGGAATTGCTGGATCATACAGTAATTCTATTTTTAATTTTTTGAGGAACTGCCATACTGTTTTCCTAGTGGCCGCACCATTTTACATTCTCCCTTGTGGTTTATAAAAGTTTCAGTTTCTGCACAGCTTTGCCAATGCTTATTTTTGTCTCTGTCTCTCTTTAAATAATAGCTATCATAATGGATATGAAATGTTCTTTTTATTTTTAAAAAACCTCCTTTACCTTTCTTAGATTAGACTTTTCTTCCCTATCCTTCCACTGTTATCATTCAGGCCATCATTGCTCTTTCTGGGATTATTTAAGTTGCCTCTTAACTGGACTTCCTAACTCCTTTCATATACCCCTGTCCCCAGTCTATTCTTTACATAATGTAGCCATAATCATTTTTCTCTCTTGAAAATTTGAGGTCACTCCAGTGCTTAAAACCCTTCAATGACTCTTCACTGTCCTTTGGATAAAGTCTAAACTCCTTAGCTTGCAGTAGAAAGTTTTTATGACCTTACCATTCAGATATCTCCAGCCCATCTGCTGCTCATCCTATTTATCTATATTCTCAGTCCAGCTGGTGGCTGGTATTATGTTTTTATCTAGAATTATAAGATTATTAGAAACGATCAAATCCAACCCTATTCTTAGATGAGAAACTTCAGGTGTAGTAAGTGCCTAAGGAAAACACTGAAGATTCACAGTGGGCTTTGTGCCGTGGCTCATACCTATAATCCCAGCACTTTAAGAGGATTAAAGTGAGGTGGGAGGATCTCCTGAGGCCAGGAATTTGAGACCAGCCTGAGCAACATGGCAAGACCTCATCTCTATAAAAAGTGTAAAACTTAGCTGCATGTGGTGGCACCTGCCTGTAGTTCCAGCTACTCAGGAGGCTGAGTTGGGAGGGTCACTTGAGCCCAGGAAGTCAAGGCTGCAGTGAGCCATGCTTGTACCATTGCACCCCAGCCTGGGTGACAAGAGTGGAGACCTTGTCTTAAAAAAAAGAGATTGACAATGAATTCAGTATCCGATTTACTCCTGTATCTCTAATATCCAGCTAGGCCCCTACATGCCATGAATATTGACTAATTTTTCAACAAATGGATGGACAGATAGATGTCAAAGCTGGAAGTAGAACCCAGACCTCTGGCAGCCAATCTAGCTCTCTTTCTACTCACCTTGTAGCCGCTTTTTAATTTCCAAGACAATTAGTTAGATTTCTTTAAACAAGGTAACTCTATTATCTTAGGTCATTTCCCACCTCTCTGAGTTTCTTCTATAAAGTAGGGATAATAGTGTCTGCTTACTTCAAAAGTGCTTTGATGGGCTGGGCACAGTGGCTTGCACCTGTAATCCTAGCACTTTGGAAAGCCGAGATGGGTGGATTACCTGAGGTCAGGAGTTCGAAACCTGAGGTCAGCCCGGCCAACATGGTGAAACCCTGTCTTTACTAAAAATACAAAAATTAGCCAGCTATGATGGCACCTTCCTGTAGTCCTAGCTACTGAGGAGGGTGAGGCAGAAGAATCGCTTGAACTCAGGAAACAGAGGTTGCAGTGAGCCGAGATCATGCCACTAAACTCCAGCCTGGGTGACAGAGTGAAACTTTGTCTCAAAAAAAAAAAAAAAAAAAAAAAAAGGATTAGTAGCCTTTGTTTATTATTCGTGATCATTATATCCCTAGCACCTAGCACAGGGACTGGTTCAGAGTTGACTCTCAGTAAATTTTGAAGGAAGAAAACGGGGAGAAGAAAGAAATAAAGGGAAGGAGAGGAGACTCTAATGAGTGAAGGAGTTCACAGCAGAGAAGTATGAGATGGGTTTGAGAAAAAGACTCCTGTGATTTGCCTGTCCTTGGTAATGAGTAGTCCTCTGATATGGCAAGGAGAGTCTGGGACAGGTAGCCAGTATGGGAGAGATTTTTTCTGCTTTGTAGGTGAATAAAAATTCATCTGGAGGCCGGGCGCAGTGGCTCACGCCTGTAATCCCAGCACTTTGGGAGGCCGAGGCGGGTGGATCATGAGGTTAGGAGATTGAGACCATCTTGGCTAACACAGTGAAACCTGTCTCTACTAAAAATACAAAAAATTAGCCAGGCGTGGTGGTGGGCGCCTGTAGTCCTAGCTACTTGGGAGGCTGAGGCAGGAGAATGGCGTGAACCCGGGAGGCGGAGCTTGCAGTGAGCCAAGGTGGCGCCACGACACTGCAGCCTGGGCGACAGAGACTCCATCTCAAAAAAAAAAAAAAAAAGAATCATTTGGATTATCTATTGTGACTGGTCAACCCCTCTGGATGGACCAGATGGAACAGGGAGACTTTTCTGTTTTTTGAGTATCATATGGAGACAGCAGAGACCCTCAGAGAAAGCAAGAGACCCTCTTTCGTTGCTTACTTGGTTTATAGGAATTATTCTTTTTTAGAACAATGATAGTTGAAATTTGACAATTCCTTTGAGCTATTTAGCAAGAAAGAGCTGTCTTCAAACCTCTTATATTACCTATGTAGTCAGCCTTAGGCTAGCTCATTTTGAGTGGCAGTTGCTTTGTTCAGGAGATTTGACTTTTGAAAATAAAATGTGACCAGCCTGTGCAACATAGTGAGACTTCATTTCTTTTTTTTCTTTTTTCTTTTTTTTTTTCTTGAGGCAGAGTCTCGCTGTGTCACCTGGGCTGGAGTGCAGTGGCGCGATCTCAGCTCACTGCAAGCTCCGCCTCCCGAGTTCACACCATTCTCCTGCCTCAGCCTCCTGAGTAGCTGGGACCACAGGCACATGCCACTACGCTGGGCTAATTTTTTTTTTGTATTTTCAGTAGAGACAGGGTTTCACTGTGTTAGCCAGGATGGGTGAGACCTCATTTCTACAAAAAACAATTTAAAAATTGGCTGGACTTGTTGACACATGCCTGTTGTCCCAGCTTCTCAGGAGGCTAAGGCGGGAGGGTTGCTTGAGCCCAGGAGGTCAAAGCTGCAGTGAGCCATGATTATGCCACTGCACTCCAGCCTGGGTGACAGAGCAAGACCCCATCTCTAAAAACAAAACAAAGCAAAAACAAAGTTTGACTTTCCTATAATAAATTTTCTCTGAAGCATGTGAGAACAAAGACTTACAAAACGCCATATAATAATACTTAAGAAGCACAATACTTTACAACTTAAAATTACCGTTTATGATCTCATTTAATCCTTACAACAGCACTGTGAGGTAGAAATTTCTATTAGAGGCTGGGTGCAGTGGCTTACGCCTGAATCCCATCACTTTGGGAGGCCGAGGCGGGCGGATCATGAGGTCCGGAGTTCGAGACCAGCCTGGCCAACATAGTGAAATCCCATCTCTACTAAAAAAATACAAAAAACTAGCCGGGCATGGTGGCGGGTGCCTGTAATCCTAGCTACTGGGGAGGCTGAGGCAGGAGAATCACTTGAATCCAGGAGGCGGAGGATGCAGTGAGCCGAGATCGCACTGTTGCAACTCCAGCCTGGGCCACAGTGCAACGAGACTCCATCTCAAAAAAAAAGGAAAGAAATGGCCGGGCGCGGTGGCTCAAGCCTGTAATCCCAGCACTTTGGGAGGCCGAGACGGGCGGATCACAAGGTCAGGAGATCGAGACCATCCTGGCTAACCCGGTGAAACCCCGTCTCTACTAAAAAATATAAAAAACTAGCCGGGCGAGGTGGCGGGCGCTTGTAGTCCCAGCTACTCGGGAGGCTGAGGCAGGAGAATGGCGTAAACCCGGGAGGCGGAGCTTGCAGTGAGCTGAGATAGGGCCACTGCACTCCAGCCTGGGCGACAGAGCGAGACTCCGTCTCAAAAAAAAAAGGAAAGAAATTTATATTAGAACATTTATTTTACAGATGAGGAAAGACTCAGTAATCCAAGCTCTTTCCATTCCACCAAAGTGTCAGGCAAGTCCTCTCTGGGTTTTGTAGTCCATATAAGCAGTGATTTTGTATCTGTCTCAGATACTGTGTATGATGCTAAAAGCAGATGGATTAAACCTTGTCAGGGCAAGAATCATGCACATTAAACTACATGTTTGCTTGTGACTGATTTACATGCGAAGCACCCACTCTACCACTGAGCCACACCCCCTTGCTTATGACTGATTTACTTTCCTGGGTTACAAAATGATTTCCCACCTCTGTAAAGAAGAAGAACTTTCTCTCCCAAACAAAGAAGTATTGCTGTTGTTGGGTTATTGTTTTTCTACTCCTAAATTCTCCTTGGTTTCCTGTTCTCTACAAAAAGTTGTTTATTTGTATGTTTTTCTAGACTTTGAGCTCCTTGAGGGCAGCAATTATGCACTTCTTATGCCCAGAACAGAGTAGGCAGTTAGTTCATTAAATATATGTTGAATTAAGTTATCAGTATTAGTTTATACAAATTATATTATTGTTGCTGTTATTATAATAATAACTACCATTAATTACTGTCAGTGGAGTGCCAGGCACTTTACAAATGTCTCCAATTTTTGTGATAATCCTTCAAGGGAGAACTATTATTATTTTACATATGGGGGAATAAGGTTCAGCTAAGTTAAGTAACTTTCTTAAGGTCATATAGCTTATAAGAGCCAGCTTATGTGAAATATGGGTATACTTATGAAAAGTTTATTATGCTAAAATATATGTAATACAAAATTTACCATTTTAGCCTTTTTAAAAATTTTCTTTCTTTTTTTTTTTTTGTCACCCATGCTGAAGTACAGTAACACAATTATAGCTCACTGCAGCCTCCATTTCTTGGGCTCAAGTTGATCCTCTTACTTCGGCCTCCCAAAGTGCTGAGATTACAGGCGTGAGCCATTGCACCTGGCCAGTTTTAACCATTTTTAAGTGTATAATTCAGTGTCATTAAGTACATTCACAATGTTGTATAAATATCCCCACTATTTCCAGAACTTTATCATTAGCAGAAATTCTGTAACCATTAAACAGTAACTCTTCTTTTACTCATCTTTTGCCCTCCCTCTAGCCCCTGGTAATCCCTAAATTTCTTTCTGTTCCTTTTTTTAAAAACGAGATAGAGTTTCACTCTGTCCCATAGGTTGGAGTGCAGTGGTGCAATCATAGCTCACTACAGCCTCGAAGTCCCTTGGCTCAAGGGATCCTCCAGTCTCAGCCTCCCAAGTAACTGGAACTATAAGTGTACATCACTGTGCCTGGCTAATTAAAAAATTTTTTTTTTTTTTTTTTTTTTTTTTTTTTAAAGAAGGGATCTCTCTTTACTAACAAGGCTGGTCTCAAATTTCTGACTTGGGGCAATCATTTCACCTCAGCCTCCCAAGTCATTAGGATTACAGGAATGAGCCATTGTAATTGGCTGTTTCTGTTTCTGTGAATTTGCCTATTCTAGATATTTCATATAAGTAGAATCGTACAATATTTGTTTATTCATTCATTCATCTGTTCTTGTAAATGCCTTGGAATCTGCTTTGGCCAGTAGAGGTTGAAACCATGACTGTCAACCTCTGTGCTGGCCTCTCAGTGATCAAAACTAACAATCAGAACGCATAACCCCCATATTTGGAGGCCAAGGTCCTTATTGCCCGTCTAGCTCCAGCAATCTGCACCAGGGACTTGGAGGATGGTAGCCGCTGGGCAAAAGGCTGAAATTCTCTGAAAATTTTACCAGCCTCTTCATTAAACTCTCCCTCTGCGTACTGCAAGTGTTCTGATTAGACTCCGGAATTCCAAAATAGTTACTCTAGATAGTTTCTGTTGGCTCAGTAGTTGTTTAGGTGGAGCATTCCTATGGACAAAGGCAGAATAGGCAGAATAGGAAAAGAGCTTCCTATTCTGCCTTTGTCCATAACATTACTCCCAATGTAGGTATCCTTAAAACAATAACAACGAAAAACTGTCAGTGTCATGTAATTTGTTACCATTGCATAAAAGAAAGTATCAAGTAAGGATTTTTTTCTTTTTCTGGCTACAGTCTTGCTATATCACAATAGTCTTTGCAAATAAAGAATAATCACCCTGCATGACAGTGAGAGACATGCTTTCCATGTATCTGTTCACAATGATGGATTCTCACAATTAGCTCAGGACATAGCAATATGTTCAGTCATTGGTAAATTTCTATAAAATGATGGAAAATTGTCCTAGCTCACTTTCTTACTTGTCTTCTGCCCTGGTAGGGGGAAAAAATGTTTACTCATTACCATGCTGAGAGTTTTGAATTAATATATAGGTGCCTGCTTATATCTGGAGAGATTGTATTTAAGGTTTTGCATCAAGGTATTTTAAACCTGCTTTGCCACCCTCCAGGGGTGCTGGTGGTCATATCTTTTCTCTGGCAAGCCAATCTTTGATGATGGCAGGTTTGCTGAACAGAACTTGAGGGAATACCAGGTTCCATCCCTGATTCAAGTAAGAGTAATTCTATGGTGGCTATTTATTGAGCTTGTACCAGGCATAAGCTGGATGCTTTATATATTTGATTTCATTTCATCCTTATGACATCCCTGGAAGATAGATGTTAAAAAAACTGATGCAGAGAGGTCAAGTGACTTTTCCAAGGTCATAGAAGATTCCCTTCCAGTTTGCCTGGCTTCAAAAGCTCTACTTTTTTCTTTGTTTCATGCTGAATGAAGGGAGAGCCTAGAATTAAAAAGTTCCTTTATTTTAGCTGTTTCCTCATTCAGAAAATTAGGAGATTGTGCCTCAAGATGCCTAGGAGCTGTTAAAAGAGAAAGGAGTAAGCCACATAAGTGCTCTTTTCCCCTCCAGTAGAGATCTGCTCCTGCCTATTTTATAGATTAGGCATCCAGGTGAGAAGGATTCTACTGCCATAGGAGGGGGCCTAAATGAACTGGACTGGATGAATTCTGACCTTCCAATTTTGTTATATACTCTGTTCTTTAAATTGTAAGTTTACCAGATTTATAAAGACTCATACACACAGTGACTGTGTGTTCTTCGTGTTTATGGTCCCTCCACAGACTCCACCTTAACCAGCACAGATCTGTAAGAAATGGAAAAACAGAAGTATAGGAAGACAGAATACACCGAGACAAGTATTATCTCAGAGGGATGTGCCACTGTATTCCAAAAGCCTAACATAATAAATAGATGTGTAAATTGCTGTGGAAGCATGGTGTGAATAAATAGATGTGTAAATTGCTGTGGAAGCATGGTGTGTATGGAGGAGGGCCACAACACTGTCAGACTGAAGCAGGATATTTTCTTGACCCCTTCGTGGGACTTGCGACAGGGGTGCCTCGTTTACTCAGCCCACTCTTGTCTACCCTTTGTGGGAGGGAGCGTGTGAGCGAACCAGTGCAGGAACTGGAGCAAGTGCTTTTGGGCACTGGCAGGAACAAACTCTGCTTACTCAGCTCACCATGCTCAACCCTTTGTGGAAGGGAGCAGTAGGCAAGTGAGTACAGGATCCAGCTGGCCGCTTTTGGGCTCCAGCATCAGTGAACTGTGTGTGGGCCCCAAGGCAGTGTCCAGGTGGGGGTGCCTGCGACTCCTGAAGCCCCAGAGGACATGTTACAGTGCTCTTTTAGCTCTGCTGTCCATGAACAGTTTTAAGTGTTAACAGCCCATTGGGCCCTTTGCCTTTTTGTGTGAGGCTGCCTTCCACCAGCGAGTGCAAAGGGCCAGTGTGCCAGCCCTTTTGTATCTGCACTCGTGGCTCCCGAGCTCTTGTCTGGCATCCAGAAAAACTGAGGTCGCCTAAACGAATTGAAGGGTGGTAAATGCAGGAGATTTTATTGCCGATGAAAGTGGCTCAGTGGGAAGAGGGGCTGAAAAGGGGATGGGTTGGGTAGGTAATCGTCCCCTGAAGTTCAACTGTCTCCAGCCAGATTATTTGAAGTTTTGCTGTCAAGCTGTACCTCTAAAGTCAAGCCACTTCTCTCCAATGTCTAGCCATAGTCCCGTCTACCAACTGAATCTGAAGTTTTTTGTTTTTTTTTTTTTGTTTTTGAGACTGAGTCTCGCTCTGTCGTCCAGGCTGGAGTGCAGTGGCCCAATCTCGGCTCACTGCAAGCTCCGCCTCCTGGGTTCATGCTATTGTCCTGCCTCAGCCTCCTGAGTAGCTGGGACTACAGGCACCCCCACCATGCCCAGCTAATTTTTTTGTTTTGTTTTGTTTTTAGTAGAGACGGAGTTTTCAACGTGTTAGCCAGAATGGTCTTGATCTCCTGACCTCGTGATCCACCCTTCTTGGCCTCCCAAAGTGCTGGGACTATAGATGCCCGCCACCACGCCCAGCTAATTTTTTTTTTTTTTTTTTGTATTTTTAGTAGAGACGGGGTTTCACCGTGTTAGCCAGGATGGTCTCGATCTCCTGACCTCGTGATCTGCTCTTCTTGGCCTCCCAAAGTGCTGGGATTACAGGCATGAGCCACCGCGCCTGGCTGAATCTGGAGTTTGTGTAGGCACAGGATGGGGTGGGACCATGGGTGGTTTAGGAAAAGGCAACATTTGAGCAGGAAAACAGATATATAAGTTCTCACTTTGGGCCGCGGTTTCAGGCTTTTCAGCTTGAGGGTGGGGTTTCGCTGGGGACCTGCTCTTTTCTGCCAAGAATTTCTCTGCCCCCCGTCCCTATCAAGAGGTTGGTGTCAGGAAAGGCTTCTGAGAAGGCAAGCGTGGACCTTGAAGCATGAGAGGAGAGGAGTTTCCAAGTTGTAATTCTGATTCTGCTACTAACAACTAGGAGACACTTGACAAGTTCTACCCATTTCCCTTGCCTTCACTTTCCCATCTAGACTATGAGGGGCTTATGTGAGTTGTTTAGTAATTTCCCTGTTAGCTCTAACAATCTGGTTGTTAATCTTTAATTTTTTGTTAGATCTCTTTTATTTTATTTTATTTTATTTTTTTGAGACGGCGTCTCGCTGTCTCGCCCAGGCTGGAGTGCAGTGGCGTGATCTCGGCTCACTGCAAGCTCCGCTGCCTCCCAGGTTCACGCCATTCTCCTGCCTCAGCCTCACAAGAAGCTGGGACTACAGGCGCCTGCCACCATGCCTGGCTAATTTTTTCGTATTTTTTAGTAGAGACGGGGTTTCACCGTGTTCGCCAGGATGGTCTCTATCTACTGACCTCGTGATCCGCCTGACTCGGCCTCCCAAAGTGCTGGGATTACAGGCATGAGCCACCGCGCCCGGCGAGATCTCTTTTATTTTAAATCAACTGGCTGACTCCTTCCCTTAGTCTATTTCTTTTGCATTTTCTTGTGAACGCAATTTTTCTATGTTCCTTCTTGGAATCCCTGGTGTTAATGAAGGGTTCAGAAACAAATGAGGTGAGCTCAGTACCCTTACTCATAGCCCTCTCCTGTAGTGACAGTCCAGGGCTTCTTTCTCTGGAGCTTCTGACGTTCTTGGGCAAGCTCCATAGGAGACCATGAAAGCCTGTCCGTAAGTATCCTATGTAAGGACAGGTATAGCCATAGCTACCACCAGCGAGTGACTTCCCTTTTCCTGCTAATTAAGCGCATGCAATTTAATTTAGATTTCTATTAGTTACTTATGGTCCTTAATCAATGGTAATATAATTTTTGTGGCCCTGAATACAGCTGAAAATCAGTGGAATGTTGACCCAGGACTGGAAGAGCTTTTGGCTGTGCTGCATAGATTCTCATTGGAATGGTGTCTGTTGCTTAATGTAGTGAAGCGAGCCTGTTCTTGAAGTCTGAAGACCTGAGTCTGACTCCTGGCTCTGCCTCTAAAAACTTTAATAAGTTCCTTTACTTCCAAGGGCCTCAGTTTCCTCTTCTATAAAGGTAGAAATAATAGTACCTACCCTGTCTGTCACTTGTTTGTGAGACCTTAAGGAGATAATTTATCTGGAAGAACCTTTTAAATATGACATATCTGGTCAGGGGTAGAGCTGCATTGATCATTGGACTGACTGTTCTTATCTTGAGGGTTAATTGCTTGCAGGCTGGGTCCCCAGGAGGCTGTTTAGATTAGTAACTTTAGTAGTGCTGATCTCTCTTTCGAAGAGAACTCCTTGGCATTTGGGGTCAGAATTGGCCAGCTTCCCAGAGTTCTACTTCCCATGGAATCACAGGGATTCTGGTCAGGAACCAGAGAGGTCCAGAACTTGGGGAAAAAATGGTGTCTGGGTAGAGAGGAAGCCCCTCCCCACCCATTTTGTTCCTCCAGTGGATAGGTTTATTATAACAGCTATCTGTGAATAACAATAATGGTTGCTGTTCGTTGAGGGCCATTATGGGCCATACACCGTGCTTTGGAAACTTTTCTACCAAAGTGTACCTGCTATCAGAGGAGAATTAATTCATCTCTGGATTGATGGGGGAGTGAATAGCCCACAGCAGCTACTCCAAGATTAACATTTATTTGAAGTCTATGTATCTTCAGAATTCATAAGGATTTTGCCTTAAGGCACCATTATGTAGTCGTACTTGTTTTCTATAAAACAAACACTTTAAATTATTTACCATTTGGTAAAATTAACACCCCAGGAAGGTACTACTATTTATTCAGTACTTTTTTTTGTACCCTCCAGCATACTGTTGAGTAACCACAGGAGTTCCTGTCCCAGTTTGAGAGTTATGTCATTATTTTACTTAATCATTT
>NW_016811643.1:414477-489223 GCF_001698545.2 Rhinopithecus bieti
TTTTCTTTCAGCCTTCATCCAAAATGTAAACTGTGTTAAAATGTATAGTCCTGAGCTTTGGATACTGACCTCCAATCTTCATAGATAGATGAGGAGAGAGGGTCAGGATAGAAGTTCAGAGTGCTTCCCACCCCCAGAGAAAAGGTAAGCCCTAGACATGGTATAGGACCAGAACACCAGGGCCCTATGGAAAACAGGCCTTCTTCTCTTCTAGCACTGGCCCAAGTCCCTCCCACTCACCCCCTCACCCCAGACTCTCCTTTTCATCAGAGAAGAGACATTCAGAATTCTTTAATCTTGTCCGTGAAAATGGTATATGGCACATGTAGCAGGCAGCTAGCTAAACAATGAGGGTTAGGGCTTATCCCCACTGCTTTTTGGCAGAAAGGATAGGGCACAACTCAGCTTCCTCCTCTTCCTCAGAAACATCGTTGCGTATTGTAACGGGTTGACAGGACAACTTGAGGTTCGCCACAGGGACTGTAATCTCCTGGTGGTCATAGTTCTACGTTACAACTTCTACCACATTTCACTCATTGTTAGCCCCCTTGGTGAAGCAGAGCATAATTAATGCTAGCACATGCTTCATATTATCTTCTTCCTCTACCTTGAATGTAAAGGAGTGGGTGTGGCCAGAGAGCTACAGACAAAGAAAAAACTGTCCGTAGTGACTGAGGCTGGAATCCCCAGACTTCCAACACCCCAGCCTGGGCTTGGTTCTCCTGACTCAAGGTGGTGGCAGTGCTGGCAGCTGTGCTGCAAGGTTTCTCTTACCTAATCTGTATTATCCAAGTTTTAATAGGTGTAGACACAAATCAAGAAAGATGAAAGGACTTGTTTCTGTCACAGAGCCAGGAAGTAGAGAAGCCAGAATCAAGCCTAAGTTAGGATGTTTCATGCTCTTAACCACGAAGCTACATAGTTAACTTATAGTCATGGACTATTTAACAAGGGGGATACATTTTGAGAAATGCAACAATTAGGCAATTCTGTTGTTGTGCAAACATCATGGAGTGTACTTACACAGACATAGATGGTACAGCCTACTTACACACCTTGGCTATGTAGTATAGCCTAGGCTACAAATCTGTACAGCATGTTACTGCGCTGAATAATGTAGGCAATTGTAACACAATGGTTGTTTGTGTATCTAAACATAGAAAAGGTACAGTAAAAACGCAGTATAATCTTAGGGGATCACCTTCATATATGCGGTCAGTGACTGAAATGTCATTATGCAGCATATGACTGTAGACTGTCTTATAATTGTTTATATCTTTAGTAATACCCATTGATCTTGCAGGCGGTCATTGTGTTCTCAGTACTAACACAAAGTGCCTAACACAAAGTGAACTCTCAACTAATATTGGTTAGTTGAGTGAATAAAGGACTGAATGATCAAACCTCTAATAATGAAGCCTTTTTAGAGGTCCCTAAATCTCTCTGGCAAATTGACCTCAGAGTTTGGAATAGACTTTTTGTCCCGAGGGTCTTCTCTAAACAGTGATTCACATTTAGCTCTAAGCCAGTGCTTTCACACAGAAAATGATGTTATTTATAGGGAACTCTGGATAGACAAAGCTGCCTAGGAGCTCTTATGCCTCACCTTCTTCCCAGACAGCCTAAGTGCCTAAGGAGTCAGTATCTCAACTCACCTGTAACCCATTTAGATAGCTCCTAAGCTGCCATGAAGGGGTTCTCAGAATTATCTGGTTTATGTTTGTCTCCTCAACCCCTAATATATACTCACACATGCACACACTCGTCTCCATCCTTGCACCTATTCATTCCTGGTTCTTAACTATGGTAAGCACAGGTGTGTTTTGGAAAAAGCTGGTCTAAGAGTTTTTTTTTCTTAGTGGTAGTATATGCATACTTTGGGAGATTAGAGAACCTCCACTGTAGACTTGTCCTTTCTTTCAGGGTATGTTGTCTGGAACTTCTAGGAGAATTCCTCTTCTGAACTCAAAGCATCTTTTTTAAGAGACAGCTTTGCCTTGTGAAAACCCACAGGCATTTCCCTATGTTCTGAGCATTCAGGGTCTGTCTGGTCCATAAAAAGAAACCAGTTGAAATCTGTCGCTATCGGTGTTTAGATTTTGTGGGGGGTAGTGGAGAAAGGGGGGTTGTTTTGTTTTCTGGAGGGAAAAAAAGGCTATAAGCTAGGTGAATATCCTGATACAGTGAACCTTTTCTTATGGATGGAGAAACTTTTCCAGCATCTGGAGGTGCCCAATTGTCGGTTTCCAAAGTCTCTGTGACTAATAATTGATCTATACTTTATAGCAGTGATTTTCTAAATGTAAGCCCTGGGCCTGCAAACCTACTAGAAATGCTAAGTCTTGGTTCTCAGCTTCAGACTTACTGAATCAGAAACCCTAGAGGTGGTTCCCAGCAAAATTGGTGTTTTTACAAGCTCTTTAGATGATTTTAATGGACCTATCTCCCATTTAGTAAATGTGCCATAGTCTCCCTCTTCTCTCCCAATTTTGTGAGCTTGTCTAGGAATCTTGCCATCATGAATGTCATAATTCCTTTGAGTTCAGAACAGCTTTAGAAACAAAGGTTATGTGTCAACTGTCACACATGTGTCAGCTATGACAGAAGGGGCTGCTGGCACCTTCTCAGTACAGATTGGGTGTCCTAAACCCTGGACAGAGGGATGCAAGCCAATTTCCAGCAGAATAGTGAACAATTCTCTTTTTCCTTGCACATTTTAGGAAAACTAAATAATTGGCCCCCAAAATTGGCTGTAAAAGGACTCATGTTGGGTAAGGTCGAAAGTGTGATTACTTGAAAATTGCTCAGCTGGTGGGGAAGGTACTTGAATTTAAGTGTCTAAATCAGATTTTTGCTATTACTGCTGTCAGCAGGAGAAGATGCAGAAAAATCAATAGTCCTTGGTAATGTTTAAGTTACAAAACCATACTTCTTGTTACCTCCAAAGGTCTCCGTCTACCAAGGAGAAGCTGGCCTTCACTGTCACCACAAGTGCTGTCACAATTTCTAAGTTTATGCTGAGTTCATTGAACTCTGTTGCCTTATGCCTGCATGGCAAGAGGCCTGAAATCTTTGTGGTACCGTAAGATAGGTGGAGATGGGCAGAGAGTCAAGACCTGACTCCAGACCTTCATGCCCTCTTCCCACCTTAGTGTGGACCCTGACCTGGGAGCTCTGAATTGAAATGCAGACAAGAGGGCTGGGCAAACTGTCCAAAGAGGGGACCTGATCCTAAGCAGTTCTGTTGTAATTTAGGTTACTAACCATCCTGAGTTTCCAGAGGAGCTTGGAGCCTTAAGAAGGTAGGCTGAGTGATTCACATTATTATAGTTATTTTCATCATTTGAGTACCCATTCCCTAATAAATCCAGTGCCAGATTTTTTTTTTTTCATGTAGCTTAGTAGGTAAGAATTGCCTATGTTTAAATCTCAGCTCCATTTTTTGATCACTCACAGTGCATCAGTTATAAATGCCAGAATATGCTACTGGAAGACTTGATTAACAGTAGCTTTGGCCAGGTGCGGTGCCTCATACCTGTAATCCCAGCACTTTGGGAGACTGAGGCAGGAGGATCATTTGAGCCCGGGAGTTGGAGACCAGCCTGGGCAACATGGAGAGACCCTGGCTCTCCAAAAAAAATTTTTAAATTAGGTGGCATACACCTGTGTTCCCAGCTACTCAGGAGGCTAAGACAGGAGGATTGCTTGAGCCCAAGAGGTCAAGGCTGCAATGAGCCATGATCATGCCACTGCACTCTAGCCAGGGCACCACAGCAAGACCCCATCTCAATAGAAAAGAAAGGAAAGATAGCGATAGAGAGAGAGAGAGAGAGAGAGAAAACAGGAGCTTAAATAAATAGGTAAATAGGAGGTATATTTTTCTTACATAAAAAGAAGGCTGAAGGTCAGTGGCAGGTGACATTGATTTATTAGATCAGGAATACAAGACCAGTGTCTCTATGATTCTTTGGCCTTTTCCTCCTGCTCTAAGATGACTGCTGTAGCTCTAGTTATTATGTCTGTGATGGAGGTAGGAAAAAAGGGGTGTAGAGGAACAAGAGTAATGTCTGTTCTTTTCCTAGGAAAGCAAAGACCCAAATACCCCCAGCCGACTTCTGTGTACATCTCATTGGTCAGAACTGGGCCACATGGCTATTCCTAAGTGCTAGGAAAGCTGAGAAAGTGAGTATTTAGCTTTTCCAGCCTTAGTAGTGAAAGCATTTGGTAAAGGCAAAGGGTGTTGGGAATGATCATTGGGTTAGCGAGCCCATTGTCTATCACAATTACCCAGGCAAAGTAAATTAGCTTCTCTAGTTGGTTTCTAAAATAAAGATAATGGTAGGACCTACCTCATGAAGGGGTTGTGAGGATTAGATGGGATTAATATAAAGTGCTTGGTGTAAATACTTGACACATGGGGCTGGGCACGGTGGCTCACGCCTGTAATCCCAGCACTTTGGGAGGCTGAGGTGGGCAGATCACAAGGTCAAGAGATCGAGACCATCCTGGCCAACATGGTGAAATCCCGTCTCTACTAAAAATACAAAAATTAGCTGGGTGTGGTGGTACGTGCCTGTAGTCCCAGCTACTTGGGAGGCTGAGGCAGGAGAATTGGTTGGACCCAGGAGGCAGAGGTTGCAGTGAGCCGAGATCACATCACTGCACTCCACCCTGGCAACAGAGTGAGACTGTGTCTCAAACAAACAAACAAACAAAAAACAACTTGACACATAATAATAGTGGTTTTTATTATTAGCATTATCATCTCAACTCTGCAAAGTGATTATTATCCCATTTTATATGAGATAGCTAAAGCTCAGTGAGTGGAAGTAACTTGCCTGAATCTACAGTTTGAAATGACAAAATTAGGATTTGAGTCTGTCTCTGAATCTAAAGTCCATTTGGCTTTTTCTGCAGTGGAAGTTGAATCAGCAGGGAAATGGTAGTTAGCTGATGGGTCTGTCTTAGCCAGACCCAGGCCAAAGGGTCTTATCAGCCACAGGGCTTAGTGATTAGAGAGCGAGGAAGACTGAAAGAAAAAAAAAAAAAGGTTTGGGCAGTGAGAGCCCAAGCAGAAACTCCCATGTGGGACATACAAGAACAAAGAGAACCACAACTTAGGGGGCCAACACTGGACTGATACTAGACCTAACAAATTGGGCGACAGACTTTTTGGTTGGTTGTTTTTTGAGACAGGGTCTTACTCTGTTGCCCAGGCTGGAATGCAGTGGTGTAATGATCATAGCTCACTGCAGCCTCAATCTCCTGGGTTCAAGTGATCCTCCCACCTCAACTTCCCAAGTAGCTGGGAATACAGATGCGCACTGCCATGCCTGGCTAATTTTTTTATTTTTTATTTTTTTTAATTTTTGATAGAGATGAGGTCTTGCTATTTTGCCCAGGTTGGTCTTAAATTCCTGGGCTCAAGCAGTTTTCCTGCCTCTGCCTCCCAAAGTGCTGGGATTACAGGTGTGAGGCACCATGCCCAGCAATATTGCAGAAAACTGGAAATGTAATTTGATAAGGAATATAGGAAAAACTAGTTAAGGGAATGATAACCAGAAGGAACACCTAATCTAGTCTGAAAGGGAGAAGGTCAAGGACTATCTGAGCATTGAAAAGAGCCTGATCAATGACATGAAAGTAGAAAAATCAAATGTTAGAACAGCTGTGTGTTGTTGTTGAAGTGTAAGATGCCAGACCCGGCTTGGCAAGAGAAAAAATAGGACATCTAAATGTGCAAGAGCTAGACTTGGAGGGTCTTTATGCCATGATAAGTAGTTTGGAACTTTATTCTTGGTAGTGGGAAGCTGCCAGAAACTTTTAGGCATGATGGATAGGTTGGCATTTTTGAAAGATCTCTCTGGATGTAATGAAATGGATGGATTGGAGAGAGAGGGAAAAAGGAGAAGACCAGTTAGGAGGGTATTGATACTTCAGTCAAGAGACCTGAATTAGAAGCTGTATTTGAGATGCAGAGGTGGGGACATGTTTGAGACATTTTTAGAGAGAACAGTGTCTAGCTTTCTGTAGACATTCAGTATTTGTGGTATATGAATGAAGTTAGGACTTGATGTTGGACTTAGGGAGTGAGGGAGAAGGAGGAATCTGGACTTACCTCAGGCTTCCTCCAGTAAAGGTGACAGGTTGCATGGTCATGACTTTCACTGAGTTCTTGAAAGTACTGAGGCCAGACTGTGTGTCAGAGATCTTTCCTTTTAGATGTTGCTCAAGTAATTTTCTCATGTCCCTTGAGGAATCTCTCTTTTTCTAGTTCTTGGGCATTTCTAAACAGTATACCTTGGTAATTGTGGGACAGTGGTCTTCCTATTTTATATTAATAGATTTGGAAACTGTGGTTCAAAGTAGTTAAGTAACTTGCCTTGAATCATCCAGCTACTGAGAGTTAGGAAATGTTCTTCTCTTTGCAGCATGTTGCCTTTGTATAAGACTTTTAGACTTCCTGTTGTAATTTCAACAATTATAGGTCATAATAAAACAAGCAATAAAATTCAGATTAGATTGATCTAATTGCTCAGCTGTTAGGATGAGGCCTGAGTTAATTGTAATTCAATGTACCTTCTAATTCAGTCCCACAGAGTACACAGTGTCATTTGCATTGTACAAAGAAAGTTCTGCTGATACCTCCTTAATGTTAAAAGGAAAAAATAAAATAACTCATAGAAATAGAACCAAACATTTCCCTACCTTCATTCTCTTTTGTCAGATAGATCTGGTTTCAATCTTAACTGTCACTTACATAACCATGAGCAAATTACTTAACTTCTTAGAGCCCCAGTTTTCCCATTTGTAAAACATTATGGGAGATGTTCATTTAGTAGTAGCTGTTGTTACTATCTTGCAGATGAGGAAACAGAGATAGAAAATTTGATAAGGGCTCTAATTGTCTTGCCCAGGTCATATAGTAACCTAGTGGTAGCTCTAAACAAAGAAGTGTTGAAATGGTAGTATTTTCTAGAGATCATTGACCTAAGATATGTTCTATTTCAGTTTAATTGAAAATCCTGCCCTGGTGTGCATGTTGCACATATTTCCCACCTACTTCCTTTAGGACCTCACCAGCGTATTCACAAGGTCTCTAGAAACAACAACTCTTTAAATTTGTAGGGCCCAATGAGAGTTTTTAAAGGCTGGACCTGAGGCTTATTCCTATAATCCCAGCACTTTGGGATGCTGAGGAGGGAGGATCCCTTGAAGCCAGGAGAGACCAGCCTGGGTAACATACTGAGACCCTGTCTCTACAAAACAAAACAAAACAAACACATTTTTACATGTTATCTGGAAAATCTGGGTGTTTGTGTTCTAGTCCTGGCTCTGCCAGAAGTATGAGTGGCAGTTATTTAGAACAGATGACATGTCTAACAGTAAGAGATTACTTGAAAAATATCTAATGTCCAATAATCTTTTTTTTTTTTTTTTTTGAGATGGAGTTTCACTCTTGTTGCCCAGGCTGGAGTGCAATGGCGCCATCTTGGCTTGCCGCAACTTCGACCTCCCAGGTTCAAGCGATTCTCCTGCCTCAGCCTCCCAAGTAGCTGGGATTACAGGGATGCGCCACCATGCCCAGCTAATTTTGTATTTTTAGTAGAGACGGGGTTTCTCCATGTTGGTCGGCTTGGTCTTGAACTCCTGACCTTAGATGATCCGCCCACCTCAGCCTCCCAAAATGCTGGGATTACAGGCATGAGCCACTGCAGCCAGCCAATGTAATCATTTTATGGCTTCTCTTGTTTTACCTTATTTCCAAAAGAGTGTATGCTCATTTTAGAAAAATTAGAGGATACTGACGTGAGAAGAACATAGAGGAACACTAATAATTCCCCTGATTCAGAGACAATCACTGTTAACACTTTGGTGTATCTATTTTTCTAGGTCTTTTAAAATGAAATACATACATTGTTTTTCAACAAAATGAGATTATATGCTATGTACAGTTCTATATATAACTCACCTTAATTTACTTAAGGAATCTAGGTTGGGTTTAGATTTGTTTCAGCTAATGCCCTGTTGGTAGACATTTAGGTTGTTTGAACTTTCACTATTAGCTAGTAGCACAAAACAGAAATAATAGACTGAAATATTACAAATAAAAAGGCAAAAATGTGGGGACACTTTCATTTACAATTTTTTAAAGAGGGACAAAAATGTTTTAAAATGCACAAAAGATTGTAAATACACACACACACAACAGTATACAAAAAATTACCTGTATTTAGAGAATGAATGGTTTACTGTTTCTACAAAAAGCCATGGTGACTAGAAGCTTGCTTTGTCCAGCTTGTGTTTGGTCAAACAATAATAGGCCTAACCAACTGGATCCATGTGAGAGTTGAGGGAAAGGCAGGGTGATAAGGCACACGATTGAGATCTGGAAGATTTTTCATTAAACAATCTTAAAATCTGGCCGGGCGCGGTGGCTCAAGCCTGTAATCCCAGCACTTTGGGAGGCCGAGATGGGCGGATCACGAGGTCAGGAGTTCGAGACCATCCTGGCTAACACAGTGAAACCCCGTCTCTACTAAAAAATACAAAAAACGAGCCGGGCGAGGTGGCAGGCGCCTGTAGTCCCAGCTACTCGGGAGGCTGAGGCAGGAGAATGGCGTAAACCCGGGAGGCGGAGCTTGCAGTGAGCTGAGATCTGGTCACTGCACTCCAGCCTGGGTGACAGAGCGAGACTCCGCCTCAAAAAAAAAAAAAAAAAAAAAAGATACAGAGGACATTACTACTGACTTTTATAGAAATAAAAAGGAATATGAGGTAAGACCGTGAACAATTGTATGCTAACAAATTAGACACCTAGGTGAAATAGACAAATTCCTAGAAAGACACAAACTGCCAACACCGACTTATGAAGAAATAGAAAATCTGACCAGACCTATAACAGAGAGAGATTTAGTAATCAAAAAACTTTCTGCAAAGAAAAGCCAGATGGCGTCTTTGGTGAGTTCTACCAAATATTTGAATAAGAACTAACACCAATCCTGCACAAACTATTTGAAAAAATAGAAGATAAAGGAACACTTTCTAACTCGTTCTGTGAGGCCAGTATTACCTTGATACCAAAACCAGACAAAGACATCACAAGAAAACTGGATAGACCAGTATCCCATTTGAATACAAATGTAGAAACCCCGAACAAAATATGAGCATTGTTTCGGGTCCTATCCAACACCTGATATTGTCACACTTAAAAATTTTTGCCTGTCTAGCCCAGGCATGGTGGCTCACGCCTCTAATCCCAGCACTTTGGGAGGCTGAGGTGGGTGGATCACGAGGTCAGGAGATCGAGACCATCTTGGCCAACGTGGTGAAACCCCTTCTCTACTAAAATAGAAAAAATTAGCCAAGTGGTGTAGGCATGTGCCTGTACCCCTGTAAGCTACTTGGGAGGCTGAGGCAGGGGAACTGCTTGAACCCAGAAGGTGGAGGTTGCAGTGAGCTGAGATAGCGCCATTGCACTCCAGCCTGGCAACAGAGCAAGACACTGTCTCAAAAAAAAAAAAAAAAAGCCCATCTGATAGGTATGAAATAATATAATATTCCTTTTATGTGCATTTGCTGATTACTGTTGTGGTTGAACATTTTTCTGTTGCTCCTCAGTCAGCTGTCTGGTTTCTTTTGTGAATTGTTGCCTGATTAGGTTCTATTGGCTTATTTTCATTTCTTCTTGATTAATATGAGTTTTTTAATCTGGCCTCTAGTCCAGTGTTAACATACGTTACAAATGTCTTTTATTTCTCTGTGCTTGCCTTTTAACTTTGTTTATGGCATCTTTTGACATATAGAACTTTATGTTTCAATTAAATTTTTCACCCTTTTGTGGTTCTTCCTTTCGATATCATCTAAGAAACACTTTGTAATCCCAAGGTTATACTGATATTCTCTGGGACTCTGATATTCTCCTATTTCTTTTTCTTTTTTTTTTTTTACGATTTCAGGAGTGAGCCACCACAACCAGGCTGTTTTATTTTATATTTAAGTCTTTTGTCTTTCTAGAATTGGAGAAGTGTGAGGTGTGGGGTTGGGGGTGTCTAATTTTATTGTTTTATATGGAAAACAAGTGTTCCAATACATTACATTGAATCTGAGCAAGATTTTTCCCTTTAGCAAATGTCTTTAAATGGAACAGTAGAATAAAAGAGTGGACCAGGTGCAGTGGCTCACACTTGTAATCCCAGCACTTTGGGAGGTCGAGGCAGGTAGATCACTTGAGGCCAGGAGTTCAAGACCAGCCTGGCCAACATGGTGAAACCCCGTCTCTACTAAAAATACAAAGATTAGCTGGGCGCAGTAGCAGGTGCCTGTAATCCCAGCTACTCAGGAGGCGGAGGCAGGAGAATCACTTGAACCTGGGAGGCAGAGGTTGCAGTGAGCGGAGATCATACCATTGTACTCCAGCCTGGGGGACAAGAGTAAAACTCCGATTCAAAAAAAAAAGAGTGAATTGACCTGAGAGACAAAGGTATTCATGGACCAGATTATCCATTCACAAAATTTCACCTTGCTCCTTGATCTGTTTTAGAAGATAAACGCACAGAGGTCAGAGACACCAAACAAACTCTAAAGTGTTGAGTACCTCCGAAGTGCCTTATAAATGTAGGAGAAAAAAGAAGCAATAGCACACTCCTGGAATGGGGATTGAGAGAATAAGCCATCTGCTTCACATTAAAATCTCTCCTTTACTGGCAGATAGGGAACTGCAGAGATATTTTTAGATTTGTTAAAAAAAAATAAAAAAAAATTTGTCCTGAGGCAGCAGCACACACTTGGCCTTATATATTTACCTAGGAGCAGTTATATTACTAACGTCTAAGCAACTTATTTTCTTATCTTTTTTTGTTGTTGATACTGTTTGTACACTAATGACATAGGAAGTTAAGGCTGATCTGGTTTTAGCAGTCTTTCTCTGCTACAGCTCAGCCTAGGTGAATGACCCACAGGTTGCTGGCCTTTAACCTGGATAGGTATGCTTTCTCTGAAGATGCAGTACAACTCAGAGCACAATTGATTACTGGATATTTCCTCCTGTCTTGTTACCTCAGGAGGAGCTGCCTTGCCCTAGATGAGAACAGTGCCTCATTTATTATAGTTCACACCCTTTACAATTCCCTGTAGCTCGCCAGTGGAAGGCTGGGTGGCTGGGCCTTGAATCTAATATACAGGCTATCTTAGATTCAGGTCTGGTGGACAGGTTCAGAGCCAGCACTACAGAACTGCTGCCTGCTTGGGCTGACCTACATTTTCACCAGTATAGCACTCTCAGCAGCCAAGCCTCCCAGCTAGTAAGAGAAATTCAGATTCATGCATTTTTCTGGAACTAACAGATTTGAGGGTCTATTTATTTTATTTCCTTCCGCCTATCAAAGAAAAGAAGCGGGGGTGGGGTGGGGGGATAGTACTTGCAAACCCTGCAGTTAGAACGTTTCCCATCTTTCTTTGTAGCTTTTTAGCCCACAGGACTAAAATGGGGTTTTGTGCTCAGGATCAAATTTTGTAGGCTGTGCCTCCTAAACATCTTTGTAGTCCCCCCTCTCTTCATCCTATTGCTAGTGTTGTAACTTTTCCTTTGGGCTACTGTAGTGACTTACTATCATGTTCCTCCTTCTCTGATCTTAACTACTCTGAACTTTTCATGCTGCCGCTGGAGTAGTTTTTGTAAAACACACACAAGAAACCCCCAGTTTAAAACCCTCCAATGTTTTCCTTTTTTTTTTAATTAATTCCATCCCTTAGCCTGGCATTCAAATCCCTTCACAGCCTGTCCCCTAGTCTACCTTTTTATCTTTACTTCCTGCCACTTTTCCCCACATGCAGTAAATTCAACTGTACTGAACTATTTGCCGTTTCCCTAATGTGATATGCACTTTCATACCTTCATGCATGGAATCAGTATATATTTCTTTGTCCCTACCCTCTCCACACCTTGACAAACTCCTCCCATTCATTGTTCAAAGCCAACTAAAATGTTTATTTCTCTCAGAAGCCTTTCCCAACTATTCTAAACATGTTCATTTCCTCCTCAGCATTCTGATAACACCTTCAGCATTCTCTGAATATATCTTACATATATTACACCTGTAGATTAATTTAAATAACTATATTATTTACCCATTAGACTGTAAGTGCCTCTGTGAAGAACCTAGCACCCTGCTTGCCACAGAGTATTTGCCAGATGCTATGATGATGATGATGATGATGAAATCTAGATGCAGTCACTTTAGGCCTTCACTGACCACAATCACCATAGTCTTGTTATGTCAGTTCAATTATCTTTTTTTAATTGGGGAAAAACTATCAGCAGAAGAATGAACAAGGCAAGAAGAATAATTGAATTGTTTTAAGGGAAGGGGATTTGTAAATTGAAGTCTGATCACTGGTGAGCAATCAGGATGAGGGAAGATTGAAGGAATTGGGTCTGTTGGATTTGGACACAAGAAAATTCAGGAGGAATCATGGATATCTTCATATCTCTAGCAGGCTGTCCTGGAGGAGAGGAAACAGACATGTTCTGTGAGGGGAAAACTAGGACCAGGAACTGGAGTGCAGTGGTGTGATCTCAACTCACTGCAATCTCTGCCTCCTGGGTTCAAACAATTCTCCTGCCTCAGCCTCTGCACTCCAGTGACTGAAAAAGTGTTCAGGGTAAGATACCTAATAAGTCAGATTTTTAGCTCAGAGTGAAGAATTTTCTAATTTCAGAGCTCTCCAGTCTGTGCTTTGACTCACTGAAGAGGTTCTGAGTGTACCATCATTAGAAGAGTATGCTGCGGGAGGCTGAGGCAGAAGAATTGCTTGAACTGAGGAGGCGGAGGTTGCAGTGAGCCGAGATCACACCACTGCACTCCAGCCTGGCGACAGAGCAAGACTCCGTCTCAGGAAAAAAAAAAGAAGAGTATGCTGGCAGAGGCTATGCTGCCAGTCATGTGTGCCACTATAAAGGGTATTCCTGTGCTGAGTGACAAATTGGCCTCAATCACCTCTAATACCTCTTCCAACTCTATAATTCAGTGTCTGTGATACTTTTCAATAACATGACCATGACCTTTCCACTGAGTGGAAACAGTAGTTGTTGTTTTATTTTTTTTTTAAACGCAGCCATCTTTGACCAAATTGACTCTCTAGAGTAATTTCCTATTTTCCTTGCTTTTGAAGATGAAGTAAAAGAATCTTGGCAAAGTAAGTGGAAGCCAAATCCAGAGATTTTCTCTAAGTAGACTCATTTTGAGGAGAGGCAGGGAGGTTGGTAGGAATGGATATTGTCTCACTCAGCAGGTCTGGGTTCTGTCTCTACTCTCTACTTATTAGCTCTGTAAGAGAAGTCTTAATATCCTTGTCTCTAAAATGGAACTAGTAATATATTTTGTATCAGATAAAGAAGTGCCTAGCATAGTGGCCAGAACATAATACAGATTCAAAATTACATCCTTCCTCTTGCGCTCTTCTTTATTATCTTGAGAGAATAAAGATTTTTTTGGTCTTATTTTGGTTTTGATCACCCTAGGGGGTCATTTGCGGGGCAGTTTTCTTTTTAATTGTGTGCTTCAAACTGAAAATGTCTTCATTGCCTAAGTATTCTCCTACTCACAAAGAAGTAAGCCTCTTTGTCTTTTTGAGCCAGGGAGTTTGTCTTCCTCTAGCCTTTTGATACTCTGCTATTTTTAGCTCCTAAAGGTAAAGTATTTTCAGAAATAGTCCCCTGATTTCTGTTGAAAGTAATTTCTAATTTCCATATTAATCAAAAAATAGCTTTACATTTCTTTAGTCCTAATCCTAGTACCAACAAGAAAAGAGGATTAGATTGTATTGACATCTGTAAAGCAATTAAAATGTACACATCAAAATCCCAGAATACCTGATCACTACTGCAGCCTTTAGGATACAAAGGAGAAAGGCTAACTTGTGTCCATTTATTCTCTTCACTCTTGACCTTCAAAAAATACAAATACAAAAGGGGCAGGTTTGTTTCTAAGGACAAAGTGATAATTATTTGGTAGGTGTGGAAAAGGCATTGCTTTTGGGATTCCCTTCCCAGTATGACCACTGACTTGCTGAATAATCTTTTTGTTGTTGTTGTTGTTGAGACAGAGTCTCGCTCAGTCGCCCAGGCTGGAGTGCAGTGGCCCAATCTCGGCTCACTGCAAGCTCCGCCTCCCGGGTTCACGCCATTCTCCTGCCTCAGCTTCCCAAGTAGCTGGGACTACAGGTGCCCACTGCCACGCCCTGCTAATTTTTTGCATTTTTAGTAGAGACGGGGTTTCACTGTATTAGCCAGGATGGTCTCGATCTCCTGACCTCGTGATCCGCCCGTCTCGGCCTCCCAAAGTGCTGGGATTACAGGCGTGAGCCACCGCGCCCAGCCGACTTGCTGAATAATCTTAACCAGAAAGTTACTTCACCTCTCAACCTCTATTTGATTAGCTATAAAATGGGAGAAATCACATTAGGATTGACCTGAGGCTCAAATGAAAAGCAAGTGTGAAAATATCTTTTGTATGAGCAATGAGTGAAATATACATGGTATGTCTCAATGGCAGTCATGTGTCATAAGACTGTAGAGATCCTGAGCTCAAGCGATCCTCCCACTTCAGCCTCCCAGAGTGCTGAGATTACAGATGTGAGCCACCATGCCTGATCAGACTTAATGTATTAACAGTTATAAAACTCCTGGACTCAGGCAACGCTTGAGACCCTGTAATTAATAAATAAATAAAGAAGTAAGTAAGGTAAGAAGGTAAGGAAGGAAGGTAAGAAAAGAAGTAAGAAAGGAAGGAAAGAGAGGGAGGGAGGACCAAATAAAGCTCCCTGTAATGCTGCCTTATATAATATCTGCCAAGTTCAAGTGAATTAAAAATAATTCCACTTGGAAACATTGAAGGAACATCCTATAATTGCCCCTAAAGTGAAAGGCATCTGAAATGACAAAACAGGAGTGTGATTACCTGTGGCTGCACAATTTCTCACATGAAGCTGAATACAGATTTTGGCTATGAGACTGGATCACTTGGCTTCCCAGATTAGACCCCTGACTTTCTTCTTGAGAGGTAGCACGCCTCCAGATTGCTAATTAATTGACAAGTTAGCTACTTCAGTTCTAAAATTAGAAAATGATTAGAGGGTAAAGAGGTGAATTTTCTTTGGAATTGGAAAGGATTTAAGGAAAGGCATATTAACAAAGATACATTATTAAAGCTCCAATATTTACAAATCCCAAAGAAGCTTTTAGGGATTTAGGGATTTAATCTTTGACTTTTAAAACCAGCTTTTCATTGTCAGACAAAATACCAGTGAGCATCTAACAACTGCAGGAAGCAGTGAGACAGGCACTTATACACTGTTAGAACAAGTACAAATTGATGGTCTTTCTAGAAAACAGTATGGCAAAGTATGTGAAGGCTCTTAGCATGTCATATCTCTTCACCTCCGCTATTTCTCTCGTCTGAGTCCCAACATCTATTGCTAGGAGCTTGCAGTAGGCTCTCAGCTGATTGCTATGCTTCTCTACCCCGTTATAGTCTGTTTTCAACACATCAGTCAGAGTGACCCTTTTCAAACATAAGTCAAAGCATGTTATTCTTCTGCTGAAAACCCTATGAGGTCTTCTCATTTCACTCAGAATAGAAGTCTAAGTCCTCACAGTGGCCTGTAAAGTCCTACATGAACTGGCCAGCCTTTTACCTCTCTGACTTCCTCTACTACTACTGCCCCCTCATTTGTTCCCTTCCAGCCACACTGGCCTTTTTGCTATTCCTCCAACATTGTCCCGTATGCTGTCCACCTTAGAGCCTTTGCACTGACTCTTTTGTCTGAAACACTCTTCCTTCAGCTATCTGCTTAACACTTATCATTTCCTTCAAGCGTTTGCAAAAATAATACCTTCTCAATGTGTCTTACTCTGATTATTCTGTTTAATATTGCAGTGCCCTTACCCTCAACACTTTGGCACTTCTGATTCCCTTTACTTTACCCATTTTCTCTTTTCCATAGCACTGAAGACTTTATGTTTAATATTTATCCAAGGGTACCTTCTCCCACCCTCTTAGAATATAAACTCCACAAGGGAAGGGATCTTTGTTTTGTTCACTGACAAAAGTCCCTAAACCAGTGTCTGGCACCAAGTAGATACTCAAATTGTTGGATGGAGGAACTTTAAAAATAGGCCTACCCGGCCGGGCGCAATAGCTCACACCTGCAATCCTAGCACTTCAGGAGGCCAAGGCAGGTGGATCATGAGATCGAGAGATCAAGACCATCCTGGCCAACATGGTGAAACCCCATCTCTACTAAAAATACAAAAATAGCTGGGCATGGTGGCACACACCTGTAGTCCCAACTACTCGGGAAGCTGAGGCAGGAGAATCTTTTGAACCCAGGAGGCAGAGGTTGCAGTGAGCTGATACAGTGCCACTGCACTCCAGCCTGGCGACAGAGTGAAACTCCATTTCAAAAAAAAAAAAAAGGCCTATCCTTTAACCTAGAGATTTGACTTCTAGAATTCGTTCCTAAAGAAATAATCAGTCAGAGATTTACTTAGGTTATTTTTAGTTTGTTAGCTATTATAAAAGTGAAATTTTCTTTTTCTTTTCTTTTTTTTTTGGAGACAGGGTCTCGCTCTGTCACCCAGGCTGGAGTGCAGTGGCACAATCTCGGCTCACTGCAACCTCCGCCTCCCAGGTTCAAGCGACTCTCCTGTCTCAGCCTCCCGAGTAGCTGGAATTACAGGCATGCGCCACCACGCCTGGCTAATTTTGTATTTTAGTAGAGATGGGGTTTCACCATGTTGGCCAGGCTGGTCTCGAACTCCTGACGTCAAGTGATCCTCCCGCCTAGGCCTCCCAGAGGGCTGGGATTACAGGTGTGAGCCACCGCGCCTGGCCCAAAAGTGAAATTTTCAAACAACTAAAACAGGTAATGGTTAAATGATATATCTACATATGGAATATCATAAAGATATTAAAATAAGCCTTTCGAAGAATATGTGATTACATGAGTAATTGTTTATAATGTTAAAGTGAAAAAGTAGAATATATAACAGTGTATACCCCTACCTCATATCATATATAAAAATTAACTCAAATGGATCAGTGATCTCAATATAAGCCAAAACTATAAAGCTATTAGAAGAAAACATAAGGGTCAATCTTCATGACCTTGGATTTGGCAGTGGATTCTTAGATAGGACACCAAAAGCATAATCAACAAAAGAAAAAAAGAGGTAAATTGGACTTAAATCAAAATTGAATTTTTTTTTGCATCAAAGGCAATATCAAGAAAGTAAAAAGACAACCCACAGAATGGGAGAAAATATTTGTAAGTAATACATCTGATAATGGTTTACTATTCAAAATGTATAGAGAACTTCTGCAGTATAACAGCAAAAAGACAAACCACCCAGTGAACAAATGGGAAAATGCCCTGTAATCCCAGCACTTTAGGAAGCCAAGGCAGGAAAATCACTTGAGGCTAGGAGTTTGAGACCAGCATGAGCAATATAATGAGACCCAGTCTCTAAAAAACACAAAAGCAAAACAAAGCAAAAAAAAAAAAAAAAAGGCAGGGCATATTGGCACGTACCTGTAGGCCCAGCAGGAAGCTGAAGCAGGAGGATTGCTTGAGTCCAGGAGTTTGAAGCTACAGTGAGCTATGATCCTGCCATTATACTCCAAAAATAAATAATTGTATTTTTTAATTTATTATTATTATTATTTATTTTTATTTATTTTTTTGAGACGGAGTCTCACTCTGTCACCAGGCTGGAGTGCAGTGGTGCCATCTCGGCTCACTGCAGCCCCAGCCTCTTTAGTAGCTGGGACTACAGGCGTGTGCCACCACACCCAGCTAATTTTTGTTATTTTTTTAGTAGAGACAGGGTTTCACCTTGTTTGTCAGGCTGGTCTCAATCTCTTGACGTCTTGATCTGCCCGCCTCGGCCTCCCAAAGTGCTGGGATTACAGGCGTGAGCTACCGCGCCCAGCCAAATAATTGTATTTTTAAATGGGAAAATGATTTGGATAGACATTTCTCCAGAGAGGATATACAGATAGCCAATAAGTACATGAAAATATGCTCAACATCATTAGTCGTTAGGGAAATGCAAATCAAAACCATATTGAGATCCCACTTCACACTTACTATAGGATGGCTATAATAATAATAATAGAAAAGAACAAGGATTGTTGAGGATGTAGAGAAATTTGAACTCTCATGCATTGCTGGTGGGAATGTAAAATAGTACAGACATTGTGAAAAAGTTTGGTGATTCCTTAAAAAGCTAAACATAGAATTACTATATGACCCAACAATTCTACTACTTGGTATGTATACCGAAGATTTGAAAACAGGTACTCAGACAGATGCTTGTATGTCATTGTTTATTGTACCATTATTCACAATAGCCAAAAGGTGGAAACAACCTAGGTGTCCCTCAACAGATGAATGGATAAAGAAAATCTGGCATATACACACAGTGGAATATTATTCAGCCATAAAGAAGAAGAAAGTTTTGGTACATGCTACAACATGAATGAACTTTAAACACATTATGCTAAGTGAAAGAAGCCAGACACAAAAGGACAAATAGTGTATGATTTCACTTACATAAAATAGGCAAATTCAGAGAGACAGAAAGTAGATTAGAGGTTACGAGGCTGAGTATTGGGGGATGTATTGTTAATGGTTACAGAGTTTCTGTTTGGGATGATGAAAATGTCTTGGAAACAAATAGTGATGATAGTTGCATAACATTGTAAGTGTCATTAGTGTCACTGAATTATATATTTAAAAATGGTTAAAATTGTAAATTTTATATTACACATATTTTACCATGATAAAAAAATTTCAAAAAAATCCCCCAAACCGAATATAGTATACTGTGGTGAGCTGGAGCTGGTTTGTGTAAGCTCTTGAGAGCTGATTGTGGGCACTTCTTCCAAGCTACTCATTCAGTGATGTTGGTAGCATCAAATTGGTCATGGTGGAAGCATTTATGCCATGGCAGTTGGCAAATGCTGCAAAGCAGCTCCCATTTCCATCCCCTTCGAGCCTGTTGTTAAATATTTACCAGCACACCACTGAATATATATGTATAAAAATGTGTAGAAAGCCATCTGGAAAGATAGATGTCAAACTGTTATTGATGTTACCTCTGGGGAGGAGAGTAGTATTGTGGCAGGAATGTGAAAGTAAACTTGAACATAAAAAGTGTAAACTTCAATGTTACTTCCATTGTTTGTTGTTGTTTTTTTTGGGGGGGGGGCGCGGGGGAGATGGAGTCTTGCTCTGTCGCCCAGGCTAGAGTGCAGTGGTGTGATCTCGGCTCACTACAGCCTCCGCCTCCCGAGTTCAACTGACTTTCCTGCCTCGGTCCCCATAGCAGCTGGGACCATAGGCGCCCACCACCACGCCTGGCTAATTTTTGTATTTTTAGTAGAGACGGAGTTTTGCCATCTTGGCCAGTCTGGTCTCGAACTCCTGACCTTGTGATCCACCTGCCTCAGCCTCCCAAAGTGTTGGGATTACAGGCGTGAGCCACTGTGCCTGGCCACTTCCTTTTTTTTTTTTTTTTTATGGTGAGCATATAGACATATTTCTTGTATCGCTTTTAAAAAATAGACCAAAAAGTCTGCATATATTGGGATTTTGGTATTGGTAACTTTTCTCTTGAGAGGCTGAAAACTGGTCACATATGCTATCTGAAATAGCCCATGGAGGGGCTGAAGGCCAAGCCTAGGACTTGGATTCTATTTCCTCAAAAATCTGCTTTTTTTGTTTGTTTGTTTTTTGCCTAACTAAATAAGCGTTTTCTTATCTCTCTGTAGGTTACCCCACAGCCTATCCAGCAGCTGCCCCTGCCTACAATCCCAGCCTGTACCCCACCAATAGTCCCAGTTATGCTCCAGGTAAAGAGAAAATGGGGACCTAGCAGTGGCGAATGGGGTAGGAAGGGGGACTCGATATGGAAAAACAAAACCACTTGCTGGCCTTTTCCTGTTCTTAATTGCTCCGGGCCCAGCCTGTCCAGGCTTGATTTTCCTGGGAGTCCCCTCTGGGAACTGGGACAGTCAGCCTCAGGGTGGGGGCGGGAATAGAATCTCCTCCACTCTGTCTGGGACTTAAGGTTGACTCATCTCTCCCATGCTGGAATATCTGAGACCTGCATCCTCCTCATAGAACCTTTTCTGCTCTCCCAAGCAATGTCCAAATTCATTCTCTGCTGAGTTTTCCCTGAGGCTGCCACTGGGACACACATACACCTTGGGACACACACACCTTGGGGCACGCACACACACACCTACACACCTTGGGGCACGCACACACACACCTACACATCTTGGGGCACACGCACACACGCTCTTGCCACCAGAGGGTAAAGAGCTGGTTTTCAAGCTGAGATAAGCTACTTGTTTTTCAAAATTAATAAAGGCCCAACACTTGGATTGAGGTTGAAATGGGTTTGAAAATGTTGAAAAGGTTTTTTCTATTTTGAGCTCGGAGCATTGCAGCAGTCTTAGTTCTGATCTTAACCCTCATGCTCAGTTGGTGCTCTAATACTTAAGAGCAGGAGAAAGAGTATGGGCTCTGTGGTTAGAAAGTCCTGGGTTTGAATCCTGATTACCCAACTCACTAGTTCTAAGGCCTTGGGCAAGTCACCTCACCTCTCTTAAGATTCAAATGTGACTGCCTGCCTCAGGGTTGTGGATGGTTTTATGTAAGTTCCATTTACTCAACAAGTATTTGTTGAATGTCTTCCATACTGGGATAGAAAAATTAAAAGATGCCATCTTTGCCTGCCTGAAGTAGCTCCCACTTGGGAATCTGGCATATAAACTCATTGCAGTACTAATCTGCTAAGTATCGTAAAAAGGAATACGTATAAGGGAAGGAGGAGGGAACAACAGTCTGCCTGGGGGTGAAAGTGTAGGGGAGGCTTCAGAGAGTGGAGAACAATAGAGATTTGAAGGAGAAGTAGAAGCTGTTCTTTAAGCACACAAGGAATAATGGGGATTCCAGGCAGAGTAGAGCATGGGCAGAGGCTTAGAGATGTGAGAACATGACACTGTGAGGAACGTAGTAGTAGAGGAGTGGTTAAACTGTGAGCAGCTAGATGAATCTGAACTGTAGATACACAAGGGCCGGATTTGGAGAGGCCTTGAATGTCCTGATAATACGCAACAACCCCCCGCCCGGCAACCCATGCCATTTTCTTGTTTAGCACTTGTCATTATAGAATTAGAAAGCTTCAAAAGACCTTAGAGATCCTCCAGTTCAACCTCTTCTCTTGACAAAGGAGAACCAAAAAGCAGTGTTTTGTCCCAAGTTACCCAGTGAGTCAGCATTCGCATAAGGACTAGAATCTTTGGCAGATCTCCTGACTCTCGTCCTATGCTTTTCTCTGCCAATCTAGTGTTTATTCTGCTGTCATTCTCTTTCTTGGGGCTTACTTAAAGGAGGAAAGAATACAGGTTGTCTGAAGACCTAGATTTGAGTCCTCACTCTGTCATTTCCTAGATTCACAACCTTAAAGTCACCTGACCTATCTGAACCTCATTTCCCCCATCTCTAAGTAGGAATCATATCATAATTATACACACACACCATGAAGTTATCACACAGCCCCTCTTTTTGGGACAAACAAGAACTATTTTATGTAAATAGGTGATGGTATCCCCTAAGGTGCTTACATAGATGTGTCATTTCACAGACATTTTGACCCACCCTGTTGTGCCCAAGACACTTTGGAAGACCTTGTAGATGACTCAAACTTGAGGAAGCTGTAATCACTGCCTTTGGAAAGCTTATGAAGGGAGCAGTGACACATGGGCTAAAGTTCTATAATGGTATCTCAGCATTGGTTTTATATTTACCTTTAGTCAATATGACATATAATATTTTCCCCAAGATCTATGATAGAAGACAAAAATAATAAAAGCTACAGAAATTCTCTGATAATCAAATTTGGTAAGTTCTAAACTACAATGGCTTCAAGGATCATGTATATCATATATAAATAAATGATTTAAATTTAAGTGCTATGAGATCTGTGAACTGACTTTGTAAACTGTCTAGACTAAAACAAAATGAGTTGTTGCAGAAGGTCAAGTAAGATCAAGAATGAAGAAGATTCATTGTCTTTCTAGTCAGGAGGCCATCAGTGACCTCATTGGAAGCATTGTCAGTGAGGTGGTGAGGCTAGAAACCAGAGTGCAGTGAATCAGGAGTCAAGAAGTAGATTTAGCATATATAGCCTATTCTTACTAGAAGCCTAGCTACCAGGAAAGGAAAAACAAAAGGACACTGACTAGAAGTGAATGTAGGGTTGAAGGAAGGTTTTCTCGGATATGAGTGTGGGGTACTGATAGGAAGGTGCAAGTGGAGAGGACAAGTCAGAGACACAGGAGAGGTGGTGCCAGTCAGAGCCAGGCCTCCACAGAGGCTGCTGTAGGGGTGCGAAATCTGGAGCTCAGTTCTCTTCTTTGGTTTGGGAAGTTGAGTAGCGAGTGGAGACAGGGTGCCTCACGCAGGAGGGCAACTAAAGGAAAGACTAAAGGAAAGGTGACAGGTAGATATGCTTAGAATAAATTGACCAGTGGAAAGTGGAGAGTTCTCATCTAATGACCTTGATTTGCTTAGACAGAGGGGAGTAGGGATCAAGGGAGGGTTCTTAACCAGGGAGGTCAGGATGTGAGAGCCTCACAGGAAGGAGTAGGACTGGAAACTACCAAAAGATAACAGAGCAGGGTCACACTGGGGGCCCATCTGAATGGTGGAGGCTGTGAATTTGTCCAGGCTCTCATGCCCAGCACTGGGCTATTTTCTCATAATGTTGGATTATGGGATTGTTTTAGAATCACTTTGCCAATAAGTGAAAAGACATGGAATAAATAGCTACTGTTTATTGAATGTTTTCTATGTGTCAGGAACTGTTTGAAGTTCTTTATCTATATTAGCTTGTTGCATATTGCAATAAACTTTTCAGGTTGGTACCCTTATTATCCCCATTTTCCAAATGGGAAAACTAAAGCTTAGAGAAGTTACATAACTAGCCCAAAGATTCAAGCCCTGCACCTTGCCACTGTGCCACATGAGCTCTTAACTGCTACACTGTAGTTGCGTCAGTGGGCCAGAGAGAAATTAAGGCATTAGACTGGCTAAAGAGGGAAAGGAGTGCAGATAGGAGGAGGCTGAAACTGTAGGGAAAAAAAGAGATTGAGATTGAGTACATCCTGGCATGTGTATTCAGCTTTAATTTTAAAACAAGCAAAAAGTAAGCCCTCATCTAACTTGATTTTCCCCATTTTGTTTTTAAAAGTCAACATATTTCTACTAAAGTCACCCAGACTGTTTTCTCAAAAACGCACAAAATCCACAAGAGAGGGTAATGTTAGAATACTGTATTTAAAGACCCCAAACTCGGAGTTGAAAGACCTAGGTTGTAGCACTAGCTTTGCTTCTGATTTTGGTGTGACCTTGGGAAGATCCCTTTCCCTTTGAGTTACACACACACACACACACACACACACACACACACACACACACACACAGCATATTTTGGAATGCTGGCCTCTGGATTCACAGTGCAGGTTTCCTGACTGTGGGAGACTTCCTACCATGGAGAAGCTGGCTGAAGGTCAGAGAGGACGATGTAGGTTACTCTCACCTTCCTGCCAGAGCCAGCCATTTGTGATGCAGAGAGGTGCCTTCAGAAGGAACCAGGCTCTTAGGTTTAAATTTCTTTCAGCTGCTTTAAGGAGACCAAGAAATTGCTTGAGAGAAAGCTATTTTTAGCAGCTCTGAGTACCCTAAGATGTCATCTGTCCAGGATGCAGGGAAACATTTCACTCTTTTCATCGGTTCTGAAAGCAATGTGGGTATTTGGAGCTTTTTCCCAGGCTCTTAATGATTTCAGGGATCTTATTTAAGAACTCTTTGGCCCCATAAGAGGTAGGAGCCAATCAAGACTTGGCTTTTAGAATCTAGGGACCTATTAATGGTAACCTGGCTTGAAAATAAATGAAGGGATGGATAAACAGATTAACTAATACAGATAGAAATAAAATAACCTCCTCATGAGAATCTGTTGACAAAAACATTTTCCCCTATTGTCTCATTTGATTTCATAGCATCCCTATAAAGTAGAAATGCATTATTCCCATTTTACATGCAACAGACTTGGAGAAGAGTAGGGAAAAGGAATTTGTGCTTTCTGAACAGCTGCCCTGTTCCAAGCCCTGCACAAGTCATGTTACAAACGTTCATTTTTACCTTAGTCTTGTAAGTTAGGCTTCCTGCCTCCAACTTTGTTCAAACAGGTTAAATAAGTTGCCCAAAGTTATACAGCTAAAAACCAGTAGATTTGGGAGGGCAAGGAAGGAGGATCCCTTGAGGCCAAAGGTCAAGACCAGCCAGGGCAACATGATAAGACCCTGTCTCTACAAAAAATTAAATTAAAAAAAATAGGCAGGCTTGGTGGCACACACCTGTAGTTCCAGTTACTTAGGAGGCTGAGACAGAAGGATCACTTGAGCCCAGGAGCTGGAGGCTGCATTGAGCTATCATTGCACCACTGCGTTCCAGCCTGGGCAACAAAGTGAGACCCCGTGTCCAAAAAAAGCAGTATAGCTGGGATTCAAACCCAACTTGTCTGACCCCACAACCTGTGCTCCTTCTATAGCACCACAGTGACCCAGAGGCTTCAGGGATGGAGTGCCTCTGCATTGGTCCTATCTCAGAGGTTTTACAGACAGCTCTTTAGAGGCCAAAGATGGTGATATTGTCTCTGAACCTTCACTTCCTCTAACACAAAGTCTCTGTCATATGTGAAATCCCTCTGCAGTTCCTGGGATAACTGAAATGTATTATAACAGACAAGCAAAAAGCAGGAACTTGGGCTTGTTCACATCCAGGCAGCTCTGGGTCAGCTGCCTGGAAGACACTATGGCATCCAGGGGCTCTCTGCATTGAATGGACTTTCCCAGATGACAAGTCTGTCACCCTCTCTAGGGTAAAAGTGCTTCACATCTTTATTTACTGTTTTTGTGAAGCTGGGGGGAAACTGCTATTGGAAAACAAAGTCTGTTTATGTAACTGCAATGTATACAACTTTGCACAAATTCTTAGTGGTAATTTCAACTAACATTTCTATCCAACAGAGTTTCAGTTCCTGCATTCAGCTTATGGTAGGAAAGCTATTTTTCCTCATCTGTATTACAGCCTATGAATGTGTTATCTCGTAACAATGGTAGATCCCCTCTCCTCTCCTCCCCAAATCCCATCCCCTAGGCTTGGGCTCCCCCCCAGGTGGCTCAGCAGCAGTTCCTAAAGCATGCAGGAACATGTCTGATGGTGCCAAAATCATGGGTTGGAGACACACATGAACCGTCCCTAGGGCAGCAGCAAAGGATCGTGGCATTAAAAGGCGTCTGTCACCCTAACCTGGCTGCTGAATTCAAACAAATGAACAAAAATTCCAGGACCTGCATGCAGCTCCTCAGTTGGCTTTGTGGCAGCCTCTGTGAAGGAGTACCTGGATTATGCCTATTAGAACCCAAAAAACTAGTTTGCCCCAGGATCAGATTTTCCATCTCCATCGGCAGTCTGACATGTTTGAAGACCTGGTTGACTTTAGATACAATCTGTTCCCTTAGCCCAGAACTTGAGCTCTGGGCTCATTTTCCTAGAAGATGCTGAGAGGTGGGGAGAGAGGGGCAAGCGTGCTAATAAATGAGGGACCAGAACTGGGTTCTCTGGACAGTGTGGACTCCAGGCCCAAGGCACCACGGGAACTTCTGGGCACCTGTGAGGGTCCCAGCAGTATAACTTGACTAGGTCCTTTTTGTCATAGACAGGAAGGGACCATGGGAAGGACTTGCAACTTTCACCACCCTCACCTGGGCTGTTCAGGAAAATGTTTTTGTAAAATCTCTGCACCCTTTCTCAACTTTTAACCTTGAATTATTTGGATGCTGGAAATTGAATTTGTGTATCACGCATCTGTCAGGAGATGAGCTGTGAAATTTCTCCTTGCCACTGCTGTGGGCTGTGTGATCTTGGGCAATTTACTAATGTCTCCAGGCCATAGATAAATTGTTTAATTTCATATGATCTCTGAGGTCCCTTTAAATGCTAATACACTGTCCTCTTATAATTTTATTACTTCAATTTTGTTAGTCACAGACCTGTTTCTCATATAGTCATTTTTTGTTTGCCTCAGGATATGTGAACCTGGACAGAAGGGTGCATAAAAAGTTAGAGAAGTTCTCATTCTTCCCCTTCCAGTTATAGCATCTGAAATAGATCTGCATAAAGAATACGGATGGAGCTCTTCACTTTATAAAATTCTGTGCCAGGCCCTAAGATGGCCCTTTGAAAATATGAAGACTAGTAAGACAAGGGGCTTGTTCTCAAGGAGCTCACAGTTTAGTGGAGAGAAGACATGCTATTAAGTACAGGTGCTTCCAAGAATCACGGGGATTGGGATAGTCAGTTTATAGGGATGCATGAGAGAGCTGTGTTTAAGGGGTGGGGAGAAGGAAAGGCTTCATAGTAGGTGTGAGTCTTCAGCTCATGATTGATGGATTAATTAATGTTACCAGATGGAGTTTGGGGAGAGACATGCCAGAAGAGGTAGCAGTGTGGACAAAAACATGGAGATGTGAAGCTCCTTGGCATATTCTGGGAATGATAAGCAGTTTCTGTGGCTGTAGTATGGGCAGGAGATTGACAACAGTGAGAGAGTCTAGAGAGGTCATTGGGACAAGATGATCATGGTGGGGCACTGAGTGCTACACAGGAGTTCAAACTTTAGCTTAGAGTCAGTGGAGAACTATGGAATGTTTTCAAGAAAGGGGATTTTATGATTAGGTTTAGGTCTTAGGTATATTGCTCTGAATGCAGCTTGAAAATTGGAGGGAGCAGATTTAACATGAGGAAGCAGTTGCAATAGTTCAGATGAGAGATGATGAGAGCTTCAAATTAGAGCTGTAGCCTATAACTTTGGAGATGGAAGAGGGGACGGATACCAGAACTAGAAGTTAGAAGACTGGGTGACACTTTATTTTTGACCCTCACATCAGTACTATGAAGCAATCAAGGAGTGATGATTATTGCCATTTTATGAGACAACAAAACTGAAGCTTAGAAAGGTTAAGTGACTTGCCCAAGATCCCACAGCTATTAAGTGGCAGAGCCCAGGCTACAACTCAGATTTCCTGACTCAGTGCATTGTTCAGGATGATGGTCCCTTGCTGCCTCGTCTCCTTGTAAATGTGCTTAACAGATTGTTCAACTGTCAGAGGGCGTGAGGGCCCCGTATCCAGGAAAGTGAACAACCCAGCACCTGGATGTGGGCAGCATGCTGTGACTGGGCCCATGGCCCTTCACTGCCAAGGGTTCTCTCTCTCTCTCTCTCTCATTTAATTGAGGGATAACACATAGCAAAGTATATAAAGTACACTAATCTTAAGTGTACAGCTTAATGATGTCTTTACATATGTATATGCCTATATTTAACTACCTCAGTTCAAAATACAAAACATCTCTAGGAAGTGGTACTTTCCAGGCACGCAAAGGCAGGCATGCCATTCTGAGCAGCCTCCTCTGTGACCATGCCTCTAAAAGCTTCAGTTGGAAAATGTCTTCATCCCACAACTGAGCTCTGAATCGCTCCCACCAATAGAACAGGTGACTTTAGAATTATATACAGAGGGGCTGGATCACATGGTACAACTAACTAATGGGGAGGTCAGGTTGACAGCTAGTATTTGTTTTTTGATGTGTTTTCACATTTATCTAGTTATTTAAATTATAAGGATTCAAACATACAGAGACGTACAGAAAACACTAATTCATTTTCTTTATAATGAAACCAGAAGAAAATAAATAAAATATTTTATTCAGAAAATATATAGTATAGTTCACGTCATCAGTTGGAAAAGACATAGTAACCAAAGGCACAGTCGCACTTGCTTCTTTCCTGGTTAACCTGGAACATTATTTTACTATGTATCATGCTGTCTTGTTCACTCCCTGGTTGGCGTGTGGCTGTGTTGCATCCCCAGCTAGACCATAAGTACCTTGTGTGCGGTGACTGTGACCCAGGTGTGTTCCCTCCCACCCGCGGCGCTCCCCTCAGTGCTGAGTGCAGTGTAGGCCTCAGTCACTCTTTGGATAAAAGAGTGATTTACTCTTTTGTAAAGAGTAAGTTAAGTTAGACTTACTAACTTTAATGGTCACACAGTCCTTCAGGCTAATGTCAGACTTTTGGCTTATGATGAAAATTATGGTAAAGTATATACAACTTGGAGGAAAAAATTTGAATGGAATAGAACCTCCAAATTCTCTAAATTCTTACAGCCAAATTCAGGCCTCCTGCCCCCTGATGGTGTTCCTGTGGGGTCTTAAGGGCATGGGCTTGCTTTATCTGACTTTTCAGAGCTACATGTTGTACTTTTTAGAGAGTTGTTTTGGGTGGCCACTGCTTTCCAGCCACATGTGTTGCAGAGTCTAAATTTGGAGACATGTTGATAAGATTTTTTAACACTGATTGGATTCTTTACCCCTTTCCTGTTTCCCACCTCCCAAAGAAAAGAAACGCAAAATGATTGTTTAAAATGGACTCTTCTCCTCCTGCATTGTCTGCAGAGCCATGTCTTGATGTCCAGGAAAGGCCCTGGGCTCTATATGGAGTTCTGCTGAGTCTCTATTTCTCTTAACAGAATTATCCTTTTAGTGTGACTTTCCTGCCCATGATTTCCTTCTCATTTCTCAGCATCTGCTGTATATATCGCAGGCCATTAATGCAAACACAGAGTCAGCCTACAATAGCCATACTTCTAGTCTTGGTTCAACAAAAACAGCACAGTCCTTGACCTTCTCTGGCCCCAGTACTTCTGGGATAGAAGGAACCAGAGGTATTACCTGTTACCTGAATGGGCAGAGAGGGTTACGAGATCTCTCTAGAGGTAGAACGTCCTTGTCCTGGTGGAATTAGAGAGTGTATAGGCATACTTTATTCTCATAACACCCTGTCTTAATCTCTTATTTAAATGTTTTAAGTATTGCCAATGCAGCCCCCACCTTCTGCTAATATACTATGTAACACCCTGTATCCATGACCCCCCCCCCAAGACTTTATTTGAGTGGAAAAGATGTTGCTAAAATTATTCTTTTTACCATAAACAGAAATTTGAGTCAAGAATGTTTCCCCGGCCGGGCGCGGTGGCTCAAGCCTGTAATCCCTCCCAGCACTTTGGCGAGCGCGCAGACGGGCGCGATTCACAAGGTCAGGAGATCGAGACCATCCTGGGCTAACACGGCTGAACCCCGTCTCTTACTAAAAATTACAAAAACTAGGCCGGGGCCGAGGTGCAGCCGGGCCGGTCCTGTAGTCCCAGCTACGTCGGCGAGGCTGAGGCGGGGAGAATGCGCCGTAAACCCGGCGAGGCGGGAGTTTGCAGTGAGCTGAGATCTTGGCCACTGCACTCAGTCCGGGCCCGACATAGCCCGCAGACTCCACCTCAAAAAAAAAAAAAAAAAAAAAAAAGAATGTTTCCCCTCTAGTGTTTGAAATTATAACAAGGAAAATGTCTGAAAAGTTAGGCAAGTCCCACTTCAGAACTCTGTTTCTTTTCTCCTTCCCCCTCAGGATACCATGAAGGTAAGTTTTTTTAGTCACTCCCCACTTCTAAAACCTATCATCCTTCAGATGTCTCGAGCTGAGCTTTGAGTCAGCCTGGGAAGTCTCTGCACATCTTAAACTGGGCCTCATCTATATTTCATACCTACCCCAAATGTCATATGTGCTTTCTTAATGGCCCAAAAGACCACCTCTAATTTATGAGGAGATATCCCACGTGGGGCACCCAATAACACCTGAGTCGGAGATATTCAGGGGTATGCAAGAAGTATGTCTGGCCTCAGCTGGATGTACAGGAGAAGGAGTTATTAGCAAGGAGTACCCCACTGGCTAACTAGGTTCAGTGCAGCACAGTGCCCAGTGCCTTTTAAGCTACCATGGCCACAGCTCAGTCCCTTCAGAAGGGATGGTAGTCCAACAAGGTTCATGTAATGTGGTCATTATTTGTGGGCCTGTCTTTGAAAGCAGCTTATAAATACACCTCCAGATGGTATTTCAGACAACCAAGAGTGTTCAACTGATCTGGTGAACACACAAAGGCTCCCACGTTGCTACACATTAATGGGAAAGTGACTGAGGAATATATCGGAGCCTTAGGCCACAGTGTCAGGTAGTAGGAGATGGCATTCATGGGCATCTTTGTGGTTTTAGTAGTAGCTAGAAAATCCTGACTCTTTTAGTATAAATTCAGATTTCCTTGATTTCAATCATTTGGAAACATACTTCAGCATTCCTCCTAACCCACTCAACCATCTCAGAAAGGCTGAACCATCCTGTGTGTCTGAACAGGCCCCTTGGGTTGTATGTTTCTGTCCAGCACAAGACCCTTGCTTTGTGTCTGTGATTGGTGGTGGCCACTTCTTATTTCTGCCTAATGACATTCTTGTGTCTTCCCTTAAGCAACTCTGCTGATGAAACAGGCCTGGCCACAGAACTCGTCTTCCTGTGGCACTGAAGGCACCTTCCACCTCCCAGTGGACACCGGGACCGAGAACCGAACTTACCAAGCATCCTCTGCGGCTTTCAGTAAATACAGCCTGTCTTCTTTCCTTGTTCCCCTTGGTTGGGACTGATTTGTTTCTTAGGAAGAAAGGAAAGGGAGCTTTTAAAAATGACATTTATGAGATAAATACTGTTTTAAGAGGTTCTTTTACCCAGGCAAAAAATTGGCCCTCCTTATTCAAGAAAGGTCATCCTCTTTGATCATGCACTCAGCTTTGGGGAGACACAAAGCACTGAGGGAGGGAGAAGGAAATACTCACCTGGCCAACAAGTTGTTTGGGGAAGGACTGTTACTGCTTTTTAGGGGGAAAGGACAGAGGGCACATTTTGAAGGTCTGTGGGTCTTTGGACAGAGAGGACTCCCCCTCTAGCACAGGGCTTCTTAGTCTCAGCACTATTGACATCTAGACCAAATCATTCTTTGTTATGGGGGCGCTGTCCTGTGCATTATAGGATGTTTAACAGCATCTCTGGCCTCTACCCTACATGCCAGTAGGAAAGCCTCATTGTGACAACCAAAAATGTTTCTAAACATTGCTAAATGTCCCTTACAGGGCAAAATTGCCCTCTGTATGAGAAACACTGCCCTAGTGGAAGCTGCACTGTGGGACCAAGATGTGTATGAGGAGGCTTCAGGGAGGCCAGAAACCAGCTAGCCAGTCAGACTCATCATATTCATCCTGAGGCTCAGTAGGGTAACTGATGTTGTCACCTTCACATCTAATTTTTAACACAAAGTGGTTCCACTGGGGAAATGAGGACCAATGTTTAGAAATTACTGAGTGGCGGCCGGGCGTGGTGGCTCACACCTGTAATCCCAGCACTTTGGGAGGCCGAGGCGGGGGGATCATGAGTTCAGGAGATTGAGACCATCCTGGCTAATATGGTGAAACCCTGTCTCTACTAAAAATACAAAACAAATTAGCCGGGCGTGGTGGTGGGCGCCTGTAGTCCTAGCTACTCAGGAGGCTGAGGCAGGAGAATGGTATGAACCTAGGTGGTGGAGCTTGCAGTGAGCCAAGATTGTGCCACTGCATTCCAGCCTGGGCAACAGAACGAGACTCCATCTCAAAAAAAAAAAAAAAAATTACTGAGTGGCATTTTGACTCCATATAAGGAAGAACTTTGTGTCTTGTCAGAGCTGTTCAATAGAGGAATGACTGACTTTGGATGTGGTGAGAACTTACCTCTTAAGTTGTGAGGGCTGGACAAGCCCTCACAGGGATGTTCCAGACAAGGCCTGATAGTGTGTTTCCACAAATTATTAATCTACTAAGTAAGTAGACTAGAAGAATTCATTGTATTTTTTTTCTTTTCTTTTCTTTAAAACATCTGTGTTAGTCTGTTCTTGTGTTGTTATAAAGAAATACCTGAGGCTGGGTAATTCATAAAGAAAAGAGGTTTAATTGGCTTCCAGTTCCGCAGACTGTGCAAGCATGGTACCAACCTCTGCTTAGCTTCTGGTGAGGGCCTCAGGAAGCTTACAGTCATGGCGGAAGGCAAAAGAGGAAGCCAGCATTATACATGGTGAGAGAGAGAGCAAGGGGCTGGGAAGGTGCCACACTCTAAATAATCAGAGCTCACTCATCAACAAGGGGATGGTGCTAAGCCATCATGAGGGATCCACCCCTATGATCCAATACCTCCCAGCAGGCCCCATTTCCAACACTGGAGGTTACATTTCAGCATGACATTTGGAGGAAACAAACATCTAAACCATATCAACATGCAATGTTATTTTCTCCTGAGTTTTCATTGCCCCTAGATGTCAACGTCAGTTTATGTTTATACAACATAACTCACCTTTTGTAAAATGTACTTTAATAATCACTGTCTCATTTAATCTACACTACACTCCTATTAAGTTATTTAGGTGGATTTTCATCCTAGTTTGAAAGACGAGGCTCAGAAAGGTAATAGGTCCAACGCCACCCAGGTAGTAAGCAGCACAGCCGGAAAAAGTATCACCCGGGTTAAGATTCTATTACTGACTTTTTCATGAGATTGGTTTTACTCTTTAAGAGAGGTATATCAGGCTGGGCGCGGTGGCTCACACCTGTAATACCAGCACTTTGGGAGACTGAGGCGGGCAGATCACGAGGTCAGGAGATCGAGACCATCCTTGCCAACATGGTGAAACCCCGTCTATACTAAAAATACAAAAAATTAGTCAGGCGTGGTGGTAGGCGCCTGTAGTCCCAGCTACTCAGGAGGCTGAGGCAGGAGGATGGCGTGAACCAGGGAGATGGAGCTTGCAGTGAGCCAAGATCGCGCCACTGCACTCCAGCCTGGGCGACAGAGCGAGACTCCATCTCAAAAAAAAAAAAAAAGAGTATGTCAGCCATAAGGAGTTTCTCCAGATACCTCAGGTAGAATGAATGAACATACATAAGATTACATATGTGTGTGTGTGTGTGTGTGTGTGTGTGTATAAAAATAGGGATAAACATATTCTCTCTTACATCTAAACATCTGGATATAGATGTGTATAGGCACACCTACTGTAGTGTAGCAGAAAGCAACCTGGAGTGGAAGCCCAAAGCATTGAATTCTAGACTGGGTTCTGTGTAACCTTGGATAATTGATGTCCATGCATTGGACCTTGATTTTTCAAACTGCAAAATGAGGGAACTGAACTAAATCATCTCCAAGGTTCTTTCTTGCAATCAGACTCCTTATCTCTCAGCAAGATGATGTGTACTGAGTGTCTTCCACCCCAACAGGGACCTCCTCTCTAGCTGCCCTTAACAGTAGCTGGCCAACAAACCATCTCCAAAAATGGAGTACTCATTCCCTTCAGAGGCAACCCTTTCCACAGTTGGAAAGTCTGAGTAACAGAAGGCCTTGCCTTCTACTACGTTGAAATCTTCCCGAATTCCCATTAAGTGTCCAGCAGCCACCTCCCACTGTTCCCTCCCAGACAGGCTATCACAGTCCCTGAAAAAGACCAAAATGTACCCACCCCCACCTTTTTTTTGAGACAAGGTCTTGCTCTGTCACTCAGGCTGGAGTCCAGTGTCACAATCACGTCACACTGCAGTCTCAAGCTCCTAGGCTCAAGCAATCCTCCTACCGCAACCTCCCATGTAGCTGGGACCACAGGCATGCAACACCATGCCCAGCTAATTTTTTAATTTCTTGTAGAGATGGGGTTTTGCCACATTGCCTAGGCTGATCTCAAACTCCTGGGCTCAAGCTGTCTGTCCACCAGCTACCATGCCTGTCCTGCCTCTCTTTTAAGCAAGTAATGTATAAACCTGTGCCATTTTTTAATGCAGTTGGGGTTGACTGGCCCTCCCATACTCAAAAAGATTCCTGCCAGCATTCAGATTTTGTGGCTTCTAGTACCACAGAAAATTCAGGGCACTTTGACAAATTCAGTTCAATTTCACTGACACTTGCCAAGCCTGTTTGTAATTAGGTTTCCTACTTATTCATCACTGTCTTACTTGGCTACCAACAAGGAATCTTAGGGGTCAAAGCAAGATTCAGACATAGAACTTTATTTTGTCCAGACATATAAATCTGATGATCAATAAAACGATTAGTCTAAAAGGCATCCGTAATGTGAGGATCAATGCCTTTGAAGGTGGCAGGGCTTCTACAACTGAAAAGATTTATGACAGAGAGAAAGGATTGCAGAAAGGACTGAAAAGGTTTTATCTTGTTAATGTACATACTCTTCTTATTACCCCCAGTTGATGGATTCTAAAATTATGGTTAGGAACCTAAGAGAAAGAACAGGACATCACAAACAAAGCCTCTTTTATAAGGCAGAGCTGGGACTTCTAGTGATTGAATTCCTTTTTTCTTTCATGATATTGCCTTTAGTGAAATGGGGACAACAAAGGCCAGTGTATTAAATGCCCAAGATTGGACTACAGAGACTTTAACTCAGCAAGAGCTCTACCTAGGGCATGGTGAGCCCTGAACTTTGGGCCCAGCTCTGTACTGATGTGCTGTACAGTTTGGGGAAAATCCGTCCTTCTGGGCTCCAGGTTCTTTCTCAGAAAGGGAGAAGGTTGAATATAAACCTCTAATGTCCTTCAGGCACAACATTCCAAAGTCTTAATTCTGTGACCTTCAAACTTAGAATTCCTTTCAGGATAGCCAGGCCTCCAGTGAGTGAACTGAGTCTAAGTTCATTTGGGCAAAATCTATGAGCCTTTTTTGTAACAAGCCCAACAGCTTCTTTTACTTAGATACATAAAGTAATAAACCCTGATTTTTGTGTTACCCAAGCTCAGGCTATAGCCCCAGGGGAATTTTTAGTGTTCCTCCACAGTATTGACAGGACCACCAGTAAATTATGGAAAGTCCTCTGCAATGATTTCCTCATGAAAGTCTTCTGAAATACTCAGTGACTTAGAATGTCAGCACTAGAAATGTTCTCGGATACTGTGTAATCCAAATGAGGATATTCCCTGAGAGAGGAACTGACCTAACTAACTGACAGAACCTAGGATGAGGGCCCCCAAGCAGTTTCTGCAGCCTCATGAAGATCCTCCTGACAAACGGTAACCTTGAGAACCACTGTGGTTAGAGGAAGTAGCTCTGAGTCTTAGATCCCCACAAGCAGCTCTCTCTTTCAGCAACTACTCATTATCTCATCTGTGAAATGTTTATGTTGGTCTTAATGATCTCCGAGTCTTCTAGCTCTGCAGTTCTGCTTCTCCCATCTCAGACTGTCTGGACAAACAAGCAAGGCCTTCTTCTGCAGCATCATCTCTTTGACTGCCAAGGGTGTTTTGGCTACTGATTTGTATTCTGAGTATGTGTGTGTCTCATTTCATAACATAAAGAAAGGGAAACATTCTCAGACAAGGTTATTCTTAGATGTGGGAACCAAATTCTGCTGCAGTCTCTTGGAGCTTTTTGATTGTCCTCAGAGGGATGGTCTCACCACTTTGTAATATGGCTGTCCTTGTGGCATAGAGTGGGTAATCCAGCTTCCCCAGGGAAGAGAAAAATTCCAGAGCACATTCTCCAGGAGCATAAAGGAAAGTAAGTCATCAGCATCGTTGGCCTGTTAACTATAAAGAATCATAAAATCATAGCATTTTAAGCCATAACATTTTAGAATCTTAGAATCCTGGAGTCTGTGTTTCAAGCTGGGACAGACCATAGTAGTCATAGTTCAGCTTTAGTCTTTCTGCCTGCATACCCTTAGGACAGAAGCTTACGGTCTTTCTATAAAGTGAGAAAGAAAATAATAATAACTGATCTTATAAAGTGCTTCTAATATGTCAGGTACTGTTCTAAGTGCTTTTTACTTAACAATTAATGCATTTATCACAGGAACCCTATGAAGTAGGTACCATTACTGTTCCCATATCATACACAAGGAGACTGATGTATCCTAAAGCTATTAAGTCGCAGAGCTGGGGGTTTGGACCCAGGCAGTCAGTCTGTCTCCAGACTGCTCATAACCACGGTTCTGTGCTACAGAGCTTTCAGAAATAGGCGTCTTCTGATTCAGGGATGTCCTACTCTCCTGCATAGAAAATGGATGCTTTCAGCTCTGCTAGGATTCTCTACACCTTGATATATTTCTTTAAATCAGGGGTCAGCAAACATTCCTATAAAGGCTTTTCAAAGGCCATATGCTCTCTATCAGTAACTACCATTGTAGCAGGAAAGTAGCCTTAGTCAATATGTAAATGAATAGATGTGGATGTGTTACAGTAAAACTTTATCAAAACTAGCTTCAATTACAAAAAACATGGCTGAAATTTAATTGTTGTAAATGTTTATAGTATGAATAAAAGATTCTGTAGTAAAATTAATTTGGAAAACACAGTCTTGTACATACTCCCATCTTAGAGATTCACAGTTCACCTCCCCACCTTCTTTAAGAGACAGGGTCCTGCAGTCACCCAGGCTGAAGTACAGTGGTGTGATCATGGTTCACAACAACCTTAGACTCCTGGGCTCAAGCCATCCTCATGCCTCAGCCTCCCAAGTAGCTGGGCACTACACCAGCCACCATGTCTGGCTACATTTTTTTCTTTTTTTTTTTAGAGATGTAGTCTATGTTACCCAGGCTGGCGTTGAAGTCCTGGTCTCAAGTGCTTCTCCCGCCTTGGCCTCCCAAAGTGATGGGATTATAGGTGACAGCCATCACATCCAGCCCACCCTATTGTTTTAAAAACTTCTCAGGGTCGTGGAATAAAAACAAAATCATAATTGTTTATCTCTATTTTACATTGTGATTTCACAAACATATGGGACTACAGAACTCTTTTCTTTCCTTTTCTTTGGCAAAAACAACTATTAAGATCCCTTGGAATCTATAGTCTGTTGTCCACATTTGGGAAATGTCTATCTCTGGTTTATCTATAAACCCCTTTGTTTATAGATCAGTAAATTGTGTCTCCGTACACACCAGATGGTTCATTCTAGACATCTGCAAAGCTGGACTCCCTGTCTCCCTCACAGAATCTGCTTCTCCTATGACCACATTTCATGATTATGGAACTAGAAACTTTGAGGAATCTAGAAACTTTGAGGAATCTGCTCTAGACTTCTCACTCAGCTCATAGTCCCACTTCCAGTTAGTTTCTACTTCTCTTTAACATGCTTTCCTCTCTTTCATATGTCCTTTCCACTCTGTCGTCATTGCTACTTATTTCCCAAGCATATTTGACCACAAAACTATGGAAAAAAAACTATGGATCTGCAGGTGAAAAAATAAATGTCATGAATCCAGGGAATAGTCTGACTTTTGTGGCAGCTGTGCAGCAGCTCTCCTATCCTCCTGGGTCATCAGGGGCAGGGAGGTGCCAAGCCAAAGAGGTGCGATGTGGACTAAGAGAGATTTGTGACCATGTGGTAGTTTGCTTTTACTTGGGGTTAAGGTAGAAGAGACCCAGGATCTTTAGAACCATGGAATTTTTGTTTAGGAAGAAATCTTCATTCTTAGCCACCTGATTTTACAAAATAAGAAACTAAGGCCCAAAGACTTGACAGTTGTCACCAAAAATTAGGGGGGAAAGCCAGGACTGAAGACTAGATATCTTCTCTTCCAATAAAGCACTCCCTCCACTCTGCCCCAATCCCTTATTGTATAATAGAAACAGCACCTCGGAGCTGAAAGGGTCCTTGGTAAGCATCTTACAGGTGAAAGAGCTGAAGCCCAGAGAGGTTCAGTGAGGTCTGCTAGACCTACCCAAGATGGAACCACAGGAAATAAGTCACCTCAGCACCTCCCCAGCAGGGCTGCAAAGCCAGGGTCCCCTGGCACTGCCCCTTCAACTTAGAAGAGTTTAGAGTTTTTAGGAGAAGTTATTAAAAACACTTGCCTTTTCTGAGCCCAGGATCCCTTGTGTAAAGTGCAAGGATTGGGGTCACTTGACGATCACTTGGGTTCCATAGAATGATTCCATTTTGTGATTCTAAAAGGAGACAGTCTTGTTCCTGAATGACCCATGTTTCTTTTTAATTTATTTTTATTTATTTTTTGAGACGGAGGACTCATGTTTCAAGTTTTTTTCTGTGAACAAAGAGTCTGTCACTCTTTTCCAGAGGATTCAAAGGCAGCACAGTTTATTTACCTGGGCAATTGTGAGCTTCTTGGGGCCTGACTTCTCAGTCCCATTCTTAGCCCCAGCTTTTGTCCGTCCTGCTGAGGGACAAACGTGGCCCATGTTCCAGGTTGATGTGAATCGTTGCGATCCCTGACTTCAGGTCTTTTCAGGCAGAGGTGGCCTTCCCCTAGAGCCCAGGAGAGAAGGAGAAGCCAACTCTGCAGAGCAGTTCTTCAGCATCCTAGAAGATGACAGTCTCTGAATGGTGTTTTGTATGGTCAGCATCCCAGAAGATGAGGGTCTCCGAATGGTGTTTTGTATGGGGTTTTCACCGTCGAACCTGGTGGGGAGGCAGGGGAACATGATGGAGGGAAGTCCAAGAAGAGAGAGAGATAAGGAGAAAAAGAAACAGAGCAAAAGAGAGAAAGAAACAGTAGCAAAAGGATACCCTGGATGCTGTGTGAGAAGACAGAAAAGCAAGTAGACAGAGAGTAGCAATAAAGAGCAAGTGAGTTGAGGGCTTCCATCTCTGGGCACCTGCCCGTTTCACAAGGCAGCTCCAAATCCCAGGCTGTCAGAGCTAAAAGGGACCATCTGGTTCTAGCCTCTTATTTTATAGATGAGAGCCCTGAGACCCAGAGAAAGAGAAGATGCCCAGAATCATCCATGCAGCCCTGTGCACCAGGACTGAGGGAGCTGCCTCTGGGGCCAGGCTTTCTGGGTGGAGCCCTGTTCTCTGTTTGTTCTCATCTGTCCTTCCTGCCTGGATTCAGCCCATCTTTGACTGGGGAGTCGCGACTGGGACCTGCTGCCTTCTAGCAGTGCTTTTCTGCCAACTAACTGGAAGTCTCTCTTATTGCCTTGGTACAGGATATACTGCGGGGACACCATACAAGGTCCCACCGACCCAGAGTAATACTGCTCCACCCCCCTACTCCCCATCACCCAACCCCTATCAGACGGCCATGTATCCAATCAGAAGTGCCTACCCCCAGCAGAATCTGTATGCCCAGGTAGGTACATGTCAAAGCCACTTCTTCTGCAGGTAGAGGAGCCTCCAGCCTGGGCGCAGTGTGGTGGGGTAGGGTGAGGAAGTGAGGGAAGGAGAGGACGGTTAGTGCCTCGGCCAGCTATCCTTGTTGTATCATGGAAGCGATATCCCTGCAGTCTGCTTACTCCCTCACTCCACAGCCCCTAGAGGGGTGAGGCATGAAGTCATTTAGATTAACAGAGCCCAGAATGTCAGAGGACAAAGGCCCTCAGAGATTTTCTAGCTCAACTCCTTTGTTAAACAAGTGGGGAAACTGAGACCCAAAGAAGGGAATGACTTGTCCAAGGTTACACCATGAGCTATTGGTTGGTCAAGATGAGACCCCAATGTCTTGGTCTTTTCTCTCTAACCCCCACATCTACCCTTCCTCAGTCTGTGAGCTGAGTGGGGAGGATGAAAGTACACAGGCTCTGCCACCAGACCTCTGTGACCTTAGGCAAGTTGCTCTCTCTTTCTGTGCCTGATGGGCCTTTCTGGGCTCCTTCAGCTAAAGGATGTATGCATTCCAGGATTGGTATGAGAAAGGGGACCATATGGGGCTCTGGCACACCCATGACACATTTTTCTGGAGTGACAACTCTATAGGAAGTATAAGTGGTGAGGAGAATACTTTTTTAGTTTAAAAAACAGCTATATTTTAGAGTAGAAGACAAAACTTAATAAAATAAAACGAGGCTTGAGATCAATTTATCCCATTTAATAGAAACATTTGAAGATTTCTGAATTAAGATGATATCAGGAGCTCCTGTTTACTTCCCCTAGAAGTCAGTGGGCCTGTGGATTGTGGTAGCAGGAAGCAGCCATGTGATTCAGGCATTGGGAGTCACCTCGGACCACTGCCTTCATCCTTGCCTTTCTACCTAAAGGGAAATAGCTAATAAGAGACATCCTGGGAAATGCTATCCATGTATGCCTTTGTTTTTTTTTTTTTTTTTTTCTGAGATGGAGTCTTGCTCTGTTACCCAGGCTGGAGTGCAGTGGTGTAATCTCAGCTCACTGCAACCTCCACCTCCCGGGTTCAAGCCATTCTCCTGCCTCAGCCTCCCAGGTAGCTGGGACCACAGGCATGCACCACCATGCCTGGCTCATTTTTTTGTATTTTTAGTAGAGATGTGGTTTCACCATGCTGATCAGGCTGGTCTCGAACTCCTGACCTCAAGTGATCTGCCTGCCTTGGCCTCCAAAGTGCTGGGATTACAGACATGAGCCACCGTGCCCGGCCACCATTTTTTTTTCAACATGTACTTTTTTTTACAACGTGCACTTGTACCAGTATGATACTACTACTAACTATCCTTCCGTATATGTGTTCTGGAGTTTACCAACCCTGTTCACATGCTTGGTAACTGATTGACTGTTATTCCTAACTTTAAATTTTAGGCAGCTTATAAAAGTTCATTGCAGTAAGATAAAACATTTTAAAATGCTAAAACCAAGGTTAAGGGAATAGAGCTCTTACCCCGTTAGATCATCAGAGCAGCCTTAGGAGCAAGGCAGGACAGGATTAGAGCTTTATTTTTCAGACCAGAAGCTGAGCCCAGCACTGCACTGACCACAGTCACAAAGTAAGACAAGCAGAACCCCAGCTGGGGTCCGGACCTTGTGTCCTTCAGCCAGTGCTGCTCTCTCCATATCCCACCTACCTCTCCAGATGCCTATGTGACCTCAGCCTCTTTCCCCCAGGGAGCCTACTACACACAGCCGGTGTATGCTGCCCAGCCTCATGTCATCCACCACACCACGGTCGTCCAGCCCAACAGCATCCCTTCTGCTATCTACCCGGCACCTGTTGCCGCCCCCAGGACCAACGGCGTGGCCATGGGCATGGTGGCAGGCACCACCATGGCAATGTCAGCAGGTGAGGGCAGCTTCTGCATCAGTGTCCATCCCTTTCCTCTATGAACTCAAAACAGAGCGGAGAACAGTCATAGAATCGACTGCAGTGTAGCACAAGAGATCCTGCGCCAGGGGGCTTGTGAACCCAGAGGAAGGAGCCTCTAAATCTGTCTGTGGGGATGAGGAAGATTTCACCAAGAAGGGCATATTGAGCTAGGCCTTAAAGGGTGAACACAGGCTAACTAGAGAAGTGAAAGAGGGAAGGGCAGTGCAGAAAGAACATGAATATGGCATGTTCACAGAATGGAGGAATGGAGCCAAGGCCCTTAGGAAATAGGGACTTGGAGTTGGAAGGTGGCTAGATCGCTGGCAAGGATAAGATGGTGGAAACTCTTGAACACCTTTTGGTACCTCTATTGCGCACAAAGTGGGTCAAGCAGGGTAGGGATGCGGTTAGGTTTAAACATTCTCTGGCTGCAGAGTGGAGACAGGATTAGAAGGGGTGATTTGGAAGCAAGTAGCTCAGTAAGGAGGTTGTCAGTGTACTTTAGGGGAGAGAGATGATGCTAGCACTCCAATAACAGCGGGGGCACCAAAAAGAGGACACAGGGGCAATGTTCTTTATTAGGCAGGAGCTTAAGAACCTGTGCAGTAATTATAATAATTATGAGGAATGAGAGAAGCAGAAGTCCCCAAGGACCCCCCCCCTTTTTTTTTTTTGGAGCAGTAATTATAATAATTATGAGGAATGAGAGAAGCAGAAGTCCCCAAGGACCCCCCCACTTTTTTTTTTTTGGAGCAGTAATTATAATAATTATGAGGAATGAGAGAAGCAGAAGTCCCCAAGGACCCCCCCCCTTTTTTTTTTTTGGAGCAGTAATTATAATAATTATGAGGAATGAGAGAAGCAGAAGTCCCCAAGGACCCNGGAGACAGGGTCTTGCTTTGTCACCCAGGCTGGAGTGCAGTGGCACGATCTTGGCCTACTGCAGTCTTGATCTGCTTGAGCTCAAGTGATCTTCCCACCTCAGCCTCCCAAGTAGCTGGGACCACAGGCATGCGCCACCACACCCGGCTAATTTTTGTATTTTTTTGTGGAGGCAGGGTTTCACCATGTTGCACAGGTTAGTCTTGAACTCTTGGGCTCAAGGGATCCACCCACCTCAGACTCCCAAAGTACCGGAGTAACAGATGTAAGCCATTATGCCTAGCCTAGAGACCCGACTTTTAAAGAACCAGCTAGGATACCATCTGAGGTAAGAAAGTATAAGGGGTAGAGTGAGCATTTGGATTTTATTCTGCCCCTAACGTAAGGGTATGGTTAAGGCCTCTTACTCCCCAGATCAAGTTTGCAAACTGTTGGCAAACTGACTCAGTGTCAGCCTTGTTCAGGTCCTGGGAACCCAATATCAACAGATCAGATCAGAACACTGTCCTTAAGGAACACCTAAGTTAGTGTGGGAAATACAACCACATACATCGCAATTACCACTCAGTATGATTGTGCAGTAAGAGAAGCATACAAAGAAAAGTAAAAGGAAGGCTGGGCGTGGTGGCTCACACCTATAATCCCAGCATTTTGGGAGGCCGAGGTGGGCGGATCACTTGAGGTCAGGAGTTTGAGACCAGCCTGGCCAACATAGCGAAACCCCATCTCCACTAAAAATAAAAAAATTAGCTGGGTGTGGTGACGGGCACCTGTAATCCCAGCTGCTCAGGAGGCTGAGGCAGGAGAATCGCTTGAATTCAGGAGGCAGAGGCTGCAGTGAGCTGAGATCGAACCATTGCACTCCAGCCTGGACAAGAGAGCGAGACTCCATCTCAAAGAAAAAGGGAAAAGGAGGACTTAGAATAGTGATTGATTCTGTCCTTAAGCATCAGAAAAGATTCTCCTAAGGAGGTGAAGTCTGGCAAGGTGGAGAAGGGCGGACAGCAGTTCATCAGGAAGGCGAGGGAGATATGGGGGATTTGGGCAGAGGGAGCAGCCATGTAGCTTCATCCTCTTCATTCCTGTGTCTGGTACAGCCTCGTCAGGTTGCTTTTTTCTCTCTGGATGCTCAGGTACCCTGCTGACTACACCCCAGCACACGGCGATTGGGGCACACCCCGTCTCCATGCCAACATATAGGGCCCAAGGAACCCCTGCGTACAGCTACGTGCCCCCACACTGGTAAAGCCTGCAGCCCATCCAAGTGAGTGTGGCCAGGGTGAGAAGTGGGAGGGGGATGCATACAGGAACTGCGTCAAAGTCCCTGATTTGGGTCTGGTGCACAGGTGTCAGCTGGAGCAGGTAACAGCTGTCAAGTTATCAGTTGCTTTCCTGCTCCAAGGTCCATAATATCACTCTTAATAATAGCTATCACTTCTGTTGACTGCTTGTTGAAATCTAAATAAGAACAGAAATAATAATAGCTATCCCTTTGTTTATGTTATCTCATAATCCTTATAGTTGCTCTGTGAAATAAGGATCATTAGCTCCATTTTACAGATAAATATGTAGTTCAGTATCACTTAGCCAGTAAAAATTAAGCTAGGGCTTAAACTTCAGTTCTCCAGTACTGAATTCTGTGCCATTTACCTTATGATCTTCAGATTTCTTTTAACTTTGGGCCCCATTCTTCAAATGAACTCTTTACCTAGATCATATGTTAGAGCTTTGATTGGAGCTATTTGGAGGCTTTGGGCTGACCCAGGCCACTGGCTTCCTTGGTCCCCTCAGCAGCTCCTGAGGCAGTGAAAGTGAACCATAGTGCTCCAGGGATGTCACTTTGAAATCCTCTGGCCCACCACATCATCTGGCCTCCCCCATCTCCTCCAGGGCTCTTGGCACCAGAGTACAACAGCTTCCACAGGCAGGAAGCGGGCAGCTTCACTAGGAAGGCACAGAGGCTCCATTGAGGGCTCCCGAGTTGAGGGGAAGGGGTCCAGAGGTTTCCTTGAGGAAACCTGGAATATCACTGACACTGTTTGGAGGCCTCTGGAATATCACTTGACACTGTTTCTTTCCCCTTTCCCTCCACAGATCTGGAGTCACACATTGTATGCAACTACTCAAGTCTTACACCGGTGCTGGAGCAGTTCCCTAGCAGCACCACCTCTATTTGCAAGAAGAGACAACGGAAGTGCAAGGGTCACTTTATGCATCTTTAATGGTTTTGATTTTATTTTGGTTTTGTAAAAGCTGCTTTTTCTAATCTCCTGCCTCTCCCCGACTGTCCCCCTCTTAGCCGCTGCCCTTCCAGCTCTACCCACTTCCTCCTACCTGACCAGGCCATGTCCTCTCTGCTCTTCCCTAAGTGTCCTGTCCCTGGGGATCCCAGTCTAGAGGCAAGCAGAGAGTAGGGTTTATTGCAATGGTTCATCCGAAGGCTGGATTCCATTTGAAGAGCATAAACAGATGTGGTCCAGGGTAGGAACTCAGAGCTGTTGAGCAGGCTACATCTCTGGGGGAGTGTTCTGGTTGTTTTTCTTAAGCAAGATTAGTTCAGGACATTCCCATGTCCTGGACACAAATGAAATGTCTCCTGAGAACCATTGCAACAGACCAAGAACAAAACCACCTGAGTATGTAGGAATGTTATTAGCCCCTTAATACCCCAGGCCAAGAACCTGGGGAAAAAAGTCTTTAGAATTTGGGGGAGGGTGGGGGGAGGGAGGGCATTGTGGGGAAGGAGAGGGGAGAGGGGAGAAGGGAGCAGTGTTTGCCTCATGGCTTTGGTTTGAAAGGTCTCTGGTCAAAGCATCTGGCCCTGGACCTTCTGATTTGCACAGTGATGTTAACTGACCTGGCACTTCCTCAAAAGGTGATTTTGACCTTAGACCTGCAAGCGGCTGCAGGGTGGTGGGATCCCAGCATCCCGAGGCCTTGGAAGGCCAGATGCCCTGTGTCATCCAGACTTCAGCCTCTGAGCTGTCATGGACCGACTCTGATGAGGAGCTTCCTCCTGACTGGAGTGGGAACCTAGGGCATTTCTCTCCCTTTCCTTTTGCCCTTCCCAGTGCCAGGACTCACCTGTCTGACTGTAGAGCTTGCAGGCAGGCCAAGCCCTTGGTTACCTGTGCCATTCATGGCCCAAGTGAAGGAACCATATTCCAGGTGGGTGCTGGCAGTTCTGAAGGTCAGGATAGTGAAGGAAAAGCAATAGCAATAAACATTTCATAGACTCATGGAACTGAAGGGACCTTAGCAATCATCTCATCCATTCCCCTATTTGGCAGATGAGGAAACTGAGGCCCAGAGAAGAGGAAAGGACTGCCCTGGACCTTACAGTAAATTAGCATTAAATGCAGCCTTCCTACCTAGTGGGCACCTTGCCTACAAAAATGTACCTAGGGACAGATTGGCTTGGTTTTGTAAAAATTAAGTCGGCAGTGCCCATACCTGGTGAGTCTGGAACGGTCTCTGGGCTCCTGTTTCTGCCCTCCAAAGGTGGGGGTTGAAGACTGGCCAGAAGCTACATGGGGGCAGATGGCAGGAACAGAAATGGCAAATGAAGAAATAGCATTTGGAAATTCTGTGAAGACATCTGGAACTTTCATCCTGTACCTGACTCCACCTCCAGGAGAAGGAGCAGGTGGGCTGGCTGAAAAGGAGAGGCCATGCTTTTAGGACAGTAGCCTACCTCATCCCGAGAGGAGAGGAAGAGGAGGAAGAGAGTGGGAGTCATCAGGAGAGGAGGACGAGGATGAGGCCCAGGAGACAGGCTCACCTGGGAGAAGAGGGACCCCTGGGACCAGGAGGTCCCTGCTAGTCTCAGCCAGGAGCCTGGATTGCCCAGCAGCAGCCTCTGGCACCCAGCACTTGGCTGGGCCAGCAGCTCCTCTGGGAGTGGGGCACGAACATTTTACTGTACTAAATGGGATCATTGACAACATTTGGGACTTTAAAAAACTGCTTTCATTTTAAATTCACGCAAACTTGGACATACCCTTACCCCTACCTGCCATGTCTCCCTAAGGGAAGGAAAAATCAGGAAACCTTTGGGTTGGAAGGAGCTCAGAAGCTGTCTAGCCATTCCCAGGAGGGTAAAGCCCATCAGCATCCTTGGTCTAGAGCCAGGAGTTTGGGGGCCTACCTTCCTGGGCTTCCAAGGAACTTTAGGACCAGTAAGAAAAAATTCAGCTTTTCTAAATTGTCTGTTCTGGGGTGCTGACGAGGTTTCACTTTAAAACAACAGAAAGTTTTCCAGTGTTAATTCACTTTTTGCAAATACCTCCTCCCACCCTCTTTGCTTTTGTAAAGGTGGGTAAAGGTTGTTCTGGATTATGTCGTACGTGTTTGAAAAATGCCAAAATAATGATAATGATGATAATAATAATAGAAACATTTGGATTTGTCAGGTGCATCACAGAGTTCAAAGCACTTCACAGCCTTTCATGTACTCGCCCTGAGAGGGATGGGGTCACAATTATTACAGTCAATTGACAAATGAGGAAACAGGTTATGGAAGGGAACAGGCCCACAGTGAACAGCATGCTGGTATCTGCCAGGCTTCCCAGAACCCTGCTGCCTCCATGTGGGCTGGGGTGGAACCACAGAGAGGAGAAAGGAAGAAGAGGAGACCAGGAATGACCTTGTAACTTTTGTTCTTTCTATACCAGTAAGTAAAACTAACAGCTGGACCTCAGAGTTCACAGAGCAGTTGAACATAAATTATCTGGTTTAACCCGATGAAACAGGTTATTTCTCCTATTTGATCCATAAGGAAATCAAGGCTTGGAAAAGTCAAGTGACTTGCTAATAAGTGACAGAGCCACTTGAATCCCAGGCTGTCTGCTGTCTCGTTCCCCTCCATCTGATCCCCACACAGGCTCACATACTGAAGCATTTGTGCTCTGTGCCCTATCTTAGCCCCTACTATGTAGTTCAAGAGCAAAGGGAGGCCCCAAGGTGAAAATAGGGCACTGAAAGGCTGTGGTTTGGAGGAGCCCAGGTCCAGCACCCCTTTTTCAGTATGAGCCCCAGTTCAGCCGGCTTCAGCCTCTTGCTATGATGGAGATCCACAAGCCTGGCCAAGCTTGGGGAGTCACTGCAAAAGGACTGAGCCCAGGAGAGCGGGGGCAGTCATGTGCCTCTGGTAGGAAGGGCACAATTCCTGGTAAGGACACAGAGATCCAGTGGGAAGTACCATAGGTGTCCTCCAAAGATTCTAGATGGCGCAGTGGCCAAGCTAGATAAAAAGTCAGAGCTGGAAGGGCCCTCTCATTGAAGGCAGGCAAGCAAGAGAGGACAAGGGATGTGGCCGCCGACAATAAGCTACAGTACTGGCCCCAGAATGCAAACCCCTCCCTCCTCCTCACGCCACTGCCTCTCCCCAGGTGTAACACCTGTGGCCAGGATCAGGGGTCCAGATGGTTCCAGTCACCAGCCAACCCTTTTGAATTCTTCTACTTCTTCTACCTGACCTCCCCTCCTCACTGGCCTGGGGCCGAGGAAGTTTGAGTCTGGGAGCTGGATTGCCTGCAAATAGTGAAAGCCTGAAACATAATGGTTTGCCGTGTTTTGAAAAAAATGCATATTTAATTTCTTCCTCATGAGATAGGAGTTGCTGTTCTTTCTTACCTGGTAATGACTCTAAAATGTATATCCCCTTTCCTGAATATCTAGCAGAGACACACACACCTGTCCAGAGCTTTTTTAGTATGCAAAGTACTTTGACATTGGTTGCGAAAGTCCTCCATTTTATAGGCAAAAAAACTAAGGCTCAGGAGGCTTGACACTTGCTAAAAGGTCACACAGCTTGTAAGTGATTCTTCAAATCCTCTGCTCTTTCTGCTGCCACCTGCTGGGCCTCTTGGCAAGCATGAAGGGAGGGGCTCACTGTACTTTATAGAGAGCTGGGAAGCCCAGTCCTCTGAGCTGAGCATATTTGTATGAACTGCTTTGGGCCAGGACCTGTAATGAGCCCTGGGGAGGGACCCAGAGACACATCTAGCTGGCAGCACAAGGAGGATGAGAATTTGCAACTAAAGGCCTCACTTGGACAAAACACTTTGGGGTCACAATGCCCAGGACTGAAGACATGTTCGAGGACAGCACGAGGCATCTTTCTATTGGGAGACCCATGTCCTTGGTAAGCATGCACACCTGGCTTCCTATCCCCTGAGCCTGCCCACTGTCCAGATCCAGTGAATTGGTACACCACCAGGATCTGGTGGTGTAGCCTTGGCCAAAAGCATACAGACGGAAGTCTCTGGGCTTGCTTTTCCCATGGGTGAGGACCAGAACCAGACTCTGAGCATCCTTACCACTGGCCACCCAGATTGTTCCAAATTTGAGGTACCCCGTTCCCAGAGATCTGGGGGTCCTTCTTTGGCGGGCTTACTTGGTTCTGATGGCCTTCAGAAAGGAATCACATGAAGTATAAAAGGATAGGCCCCTTGGTCACCAAGTTTTGGCTCCTCATACAGATAGGACTCATCCAGGATTCCAGTGAGGCACTGGCTAAGCTTCCATATCAAATTCCTCAGCTTTGTTCTGTGCCCAGAGTGAACTTTCTCTTCTATATCACCATCTGTATCAGAATCCCTCCTCAACTGCAGTTAAGTGAAAATACGTGGAAGTCTGCTTTTCTATCCTGTATTCTCCCACATCACTACTGGCTGTGCAGCCTCTGCTGCTTGCCAAGTTTGGGAATCCGGAGAGGGGCAGTAGCAGAGTGGGCCAGTGGACCCACCCGCAGAGCTGAAGAAACACGCCACACTAACTGATGGGATTCCACACCAGAGCCTCTGAGCGCAGGCAGGCGTGCCAGGTGGGCTGCAGGGTTTGTCCTTTACTTATCCATCTGCCCCTCTCCTAGAAAACTTGTTTCTGAAATTAGGCATTCTATGGTTCCAGGGCCCAGACTTGGGTCCCAGTCCCTCAGTTTCTCCAGTGGATATATGCTGTGGTGCATGCTGTTAAGTCCAACCCAAAGGCCAACCGAGGCGCACAGGAATTGGGACTGGCTGCCACAAAGCTAGAAAGGGACAAGACAACTCTTTCTTCCCTGTGGCCACATGGATAGTCCCTGGATATTCTTGCTGTGGTAGTAAGGTCCTCTACCCCATTCCAGCCACTGATAGCGGGAGGATTTTCCTTCCTGAGGAGAACAGATGTAACAGCTTTGCAGATAAGTACCAGCCCACAGGACTCAAATGGGTGAAATCCACTTTGGGCCTGACCCCAGCAAGACCAGCCATCTCCAGGCCCCAGCCTTTCTCCTCAGGCCTAAGAGTCAGGGAAAGAGGCGGGACTGTCCCAGAGACCACCTCCTCGGGTCAGCCAGATAGTCTGGATCTATGCCGTGACTCAAGCTCCTCCTTACCCAGGGGGAGGTAAGGCCAGGCCTCTGGCAACTTGGAGTTGTCTGTAATAATCTTGAAAGGCCCAAGGGCCTGTCCCCATTCTGACTTCAAGGCATCTCCTTCCCTGTTTCATACCACATGACAGAGAAACCTGTTCTCATGGCATGTAACATCCCTGTGAAGACAGCGTTGTATATGATTTTGTATTTTTTAATTCATTTTAATCTACAGGTTGGAATCTAATTTTTAAATTTTATTGGAACTCACATTTTAAAAAGAAATAAAAACATTTAAAATAACAATAATAATAATAATAAACCTTTGACCGGTGTCTTCCAAGTAGTTTGATCAAAGAATTTATAGGTGTTTTCAAAACACAATCCAGAGTGTAAAGATTGGAAAGCCCCATGGCCTCACTTGTGTGTATGAAGTGTAAATCTGGTTTTGTTTTGTTGTTTTGGATTCTTTTGGGTTTTTGTTTTGTTTTGAAGATCAGTGATCACTCTGAAAGATTGAAGCCAAAGAATTTGTAACTATGATATTTACTGTAAGCTGTGAGAACATCAATAACTATTAAAAAAAAAAAAAAAAGTTTCCCAAAAAAAAAAAAAAAAAGTCTTAGGTGACTAGACTGAGTGGTTCTTGGGGAGGGAGGCACAGAGGACTGTCCCGGGCCAGTGAGTCCGTTGGGCTTCTCCCCAAGTTGATGCTAAACTTGTTGTCAGCAGTCAAGAAAAACCTATGGTGCATCTCACAGCTGATCTGATAGGGGTCTGCCCTAAGGGTCTCACAGCTGCTGGGAGCTATAAGGGACAACTTCAGCACCTACCCTAAGTGTGTGATGTGGGAGCACAGTGAGGCCATTCAGAGTTGAAATCCATTGAGCCATCTGCTCAATGAAGCTGACATCTATCGAGTGCCTAGTGTGTGGCTGGCGCCTGCTGCTCATGTTAGTTAAGGCATTCGGTCCTCACAGCACAGGTGAGGTGAGCCCTGTTGTTAGCACCATCTTAGATGGGGAAGCTGAGGAGGGTAAGTACGTTGGCCGAGGGTACAGAGCTGGTGAGGGGCAGAGTTAGAACTCACATTTGGCACTTGGTCTGACTCCATAGTCCACGCACCAAGCCCCACGTTCTGCCCATCTCAGAGTAAACAAGGCCCAAGTTGTTTGTTGTTGTTTCTGAGACAGTCTCACTCTCACCCAGCTGGATTGCAGTGGCACAATCTCGGCTCACTGCAACCTCCACCTCCTGGGCTCAAGTGATCCTCCCACCTCACCCTCGAGTAGCTGGGACTACAGGTGCCCACCATCACTCCCAGCTAATTTCTGTATTTTTGTGTGTGTGGAGGCGGTGTTTCACCATGTTGCCCAAGCTAGTCTTGAACTCTTGGGCTCAAGCGATCTGCTTGCTTCAGCCTCCCAAAGTCCTGGGATTACAGGTATGAGCCACTGAACCCAGCCCCCTGAGCTTTCTTAAAAGATGGATTTGTCAGATGGGAAACCAAGGGGGACTTGGTGGTTTGTGGTTACAGAAAAAGGACAGCTGAGGGAGGCTCTGGCGCCTTCATCCAAAGCAGTCCCATCAAGTGCTATCAGTTTTGCCTCCTAAACATCTGAATCTCTTATCTCCCCTCTGGGTGAAGCCACTGCCCTAGCCCAGGCGCAGGCTTCTCTTCCTGGTTATCTGTCCACCATTCCTTCCCAGGGCCGGCCGCCTACAGTTCATGCTCCGTAGCTGTATCTCCAAGAACTCAGCCTCCTTACCTGGAGAGGAAACAGGCCAAAAGAGGCCAAGTAGCTTGGCTCACACTGCAGCTGAAATGAAAACTTAGACCTCCTTACTCTCTAATGCCTCTCACCAAATCTCACCCTGTGCCTCCACCCAGCCTCCCTTCCTGTCCTTGATCCAATATGAAACCCACCCACAGTGTCCGAGGGGGCACCTCTGGCCAGAGGCATTGTTGCTGCTGAGTCACCAGTCAGTTTATCCGGTGCAGGAAGGGATTTTCTCTCAGAGGCTCAGCTCCAGGTCACAGTGGAGGAGCTGAGGGCCAGGAGGGGAGGTGGAGACTTGGGTCCCGGCTCCTACCATTCTGGCCCATAGGGAAGAGGGGTGGAGCACAGAGGTCAAGCTCAGAACTCTTCCCCTCAGTGGTCAGCCCAGAACCCCACCCTGTCCTCCAGCTCCCACCTCCACGTGAGCCTCTTGAACTCAAGAGCTGACAAAGCTTCAGGGATTTAGATGGAGCAAGCCAGAAACACTTCCAGGTGAGGATATGGGCCCTAAAGACCAAGGACATCAGACACCTACTTGAGCCCTCAGCTCTTCATCCCACTCTTGCAGGCTAGCCTCAATACCCCAAGGGACAGGTGAAGAACTAGGCCAGGGCCACACCTTTCAGCAAGCAGAAAATTGGGGAGGGGGGAGTCTGGAGGAGAGCACAGTGCTTACTGTGAGGGGCCACTCAGCCCTGGCCTGGAAGCCTGCACCCAGCCCCCGCGCACCCTGGCTTGCATGTGTATGTCCCTTTACCCAGGCGAGACGGGCAGGCTGCGGAGAGGGCATCTCGACCCCACAGCCCAGCCTTCCCCTGGGGAAGGAGGCCGAAGGCCAGCCGAGATGGAGAAGCCAGACCCTGAGATGCAGCTGAACCGCTGGCAAATAGGGACTCCAAGCACACGCTGGTAGCCGCAGGAAATACTTCCTTGGGTACACTGGTGATGCCTGCTAGTCTCCTACAGTGGACACCCTGTCCTACACTTTAGCATCCTTTTCTGCTCCAGAACTTCCCTCCTGATGTCCAGCCTCTGTTTCCTTTCCCTCTTCTGGTACAGGTGAAACATCTGGATCTTCAGATGTGTCCCTCCCCTTCCTGCCCACCTGAGAAGCCCCCGAGAGAGACACCTGTGCCGTAGGTACCCAAGGAGAGGTCAAATCCCAAAGCACGTCTACCCAGGACAGGAGGAGGACCCCAACTTGGCTTCTGCTTAGGAGAAAGGCCCCTGCCCTCCGTGAAGCCAGGCCTCCCACAGCCCCAGCATGGCTGCCCCATAGCTGCCCTGTGCCCGCTGCAGGCAGACCAGGGACTCCCACAGGCTGGTCCTCTTCACACCTCCCCAGGTTCCATCAAGTGTCATTCTTGTTCTTCAGCCTCTCCGTGTGGCCATTAGTTTAAATGTGTCCCTCTCTTCCATCTTTAAACAACATAACAAACACCAGTAAAACCCCAAATTAACTGAAAATTGTCTCTCCTCAGAACCTGAGGCCCCACCCAGCTATGGCCTGTGCCAGGCTTCAGCAGGGAACCGTCTCCCTCAACCCACCTGGCCCTGGTCTCCCCCCTCCCTTGAGACGAATCCCACCAAGTTCCTGTGCCACTCACCAGGGCACAGAGCGGTCCTCCTCACCCCCCAGCAACAACTGGCCTTGCAGCCTACCCTGTGCTGACCCCCTCCCCACCCGCTCCCCTGGCTGCCAAGACACTGCCAGGGACATTGCCCTCCCTGGTTTCTCTCTTGCCTCCCTGGCAGTGCCTTCTCTGTGGTGCCCTGGAGCAGCCCAGGCATCCGCCCCAGGCCCTGTCCCCAGGACATTTCCTCCCAGCCCAGTCCTAGCCTAAACACCCACCTGAGTGCCTGTAGGTCTTCTTGTCTCCAGGTCTGCCTCCTGAGAGCTCCGGGCCTTCACATCTAGATGGCATGGGACATCCTCCACGGCTGTGTCACAGGTGCCCCCAGGACTGCTCCTGTTGCCCCACCCAGCTGGCTCTAAGTCCCTGACCCATTTCCCATTACCAAGCCCTAGCACAGGGGTGTCCAATCTTTCAGTTTCTCTGGGCCACTTTGGAAGAATTGTCTTGGGCCACATATTAACACTAACAATAGCTGATGAACTAAGAAGAAAAGAAAAAAGCAAAAAAATCTCCTAATGGGCCGGGCGCTGTGGCTCACGCCTGTAATCCCAGCACTCTGGGAGGCCGAGGCGGGCGGATCACGAGGTCGGGAGATCGAGACCATCCTGGCTAACACGGTGAAACCCCGTCTCTACTAAAATACAAAAAATTAGCCGGGCGTGGTGGCGGGCGCCTGTAGTCCCAGCTACTCAGGAGGCTGAGGCAGGAGAATGGCGTGAACCCGGGAGACGGAGCTTGCAGTGAGCCGAGATCGCGCCACTGCACTCCAGCCTGGGCGACAGAGCGAGACTCCATCTCAAAAAAAAAAAGGTCTTATAATGTTTTCAGAAAGTTTATGAATTTGTGTTAGGCCCCATTCAAAGCCATCCTGGGCCACATGCGGCCCGTGGGCCGGGTTGGAAGCTTGCCCTAGGAATCTTAGATGGAGACGGAGGCTCCGTCTCACCTGGGTGTGGCACCCACTCCTGTGGCTCCTTTCCTCTCCACACTGGCCAAGCAGGAGCTGAATGTTTTGGAGGCTCCCTGGTGTCCTTGGCATAAGGCCCAGGTGCCCACTATGTGTTGGTGCCCGGCCTTTGCACATGCTGTCCCTCTCTGTGGAACACATTCCCTGGCCCGCACATCTTCCTCACCCCCATTCAACTCCCGGGCTCCACACAGTGCACTTCCTCAGGTGCTGCGCTGACCAGCGTGGTAGCTGCTGGCCACATGGCTATGGAGCCCTTGAAATATTCCAGTTCCAATCAAGATGTGTAAAATACACTCCAGATTTCAAGGCAAAAGCAAAAACAGCTCATTCACAATTTTTATGCTGATTTTATATAAAATGAAAATATTTTGGATAGACTGGTTAAAAAATATATTAAAATTAAGTTTACCTGCTGCTTTTTACTTTTCGAAATGTGATTGTCAGAAAATTTAAAGTCACATCTATGGCTCACACTATTTCTGTGGGACAGCCCTGCCTCTAGCTAGGGGCTTTGGTGAGAACCAGATGAGCTGATGGGTCTCCTCTGGGCCCTGCTTCCCCGGCTGCTGAGGTGCAGGAACTGCGAGGGGAGGGCAGCCTGCCACGGTGCCCAACACAGGGCAGGGCTGGACAGGTACAAGTGGAACAGGCAGATAAGCTGGGAAGGGCACAGAGAAAAAGAGCTCCTCGTGACAGCACTTTCCCACCTTTTATTATTCAACACATGGAAGGGGATGGAGACACAAGGATAGGGCAACGGCAAGTTTCAATAAATAAGAGAAACAGGACGGACAGGCAGTGGGGCCCATGCCTGCACGGCCCCACATAAATAACCAGGTTGCTGAGCCAGAGTGGAGGTCAGGGCTGGGCCTGGCAGCCACCGGCACTGCCCAGAAGCACTGGCACCACAGGGACGCAGAAACCACTGAGGCCCAAGGTGCACTCCAGCCCCACCAACACTCTTCTCCCTAAAGCTCCTGAGATCCTGGGGCCGGCTGGGCAGGCTAGGGCTCTGTATCACAGTCCTGCCGGGATCAAGTCTGTTTTTTTCAGTTTCAGTAAAAACAGCTGGGGGAGGGGCAGGCACATGCATTAAGCCCCTTCTGTAGGCAGAGCCATGGGTGGACAGCCCCGTTGGGGTCTAGAAGGCAGAGGCCCTGGAAGCAGCAAAAACGGGGCTGGATAAAGCTACTAATAGGAGGGATGGTAGAGCCCAGCTCCCCAGCCCCCCACAACCCAGCCCAGAACCCGCAAAGAGCTGAAGAGGCCCTGGGTACTGAGAACGTCTCTCCTTACTTCATAGTCAGAAAAGTGGACCCAGCGATGGCCATAGACGTGCCCAAGATTAGGACCCAGGGATTCATTCTCCTAGCCCAGGACTTTCTGTTCCCCCTTCCCTTTATAGACCTGCTGGAAGAGGAGGGGGAGGCACATCTGCTCTAGGGCCCTGTACAGAGGCAAGGGTGTGGCTAATTACCAAGGAATGGGGCCAAGGGTGACGGGCACGGGCCCCTCCCCTCTGCCAAGCCCAGCCCTCTGATGATACAGAGAATCCCATGGGCTCCTAGGATCCAGCCAGGGCAAGCACGGGGGTCGGGGCATCCCGCAGGGGAGCAACCTGGCAGCAGGGCCGGGGCGGGCTCGGTCTGCTCCTGTACACAGTGCCCACCGGCCACCTGCCTCCTCACTGGGGCGGACACTCCCACCTCCAGGCCTTGGTCTTTGCTGTCTTATCTGCTGGGCCATTGCTTCTCGATTCTCACAGTCCCAGCTGCAGCTCCACCTCCTCCAGGAAGCCTTCAGAACCTCCCAGGGCAGGGCCACAGTGTCCTCAGACTAGACCGCCCCTCAGATGACCAGGTTGCTCTCACTTAGGCGGACCACATAGCGGTTCTCCTGGTGGACAGGGGTGAGGGGTCAGAGCTGAGTCAGGGGCTGGCTTCTGGCTCCAGGGAAGTGGCCCCTGCCTAGGGCCCACCACACTTCCACCCCTGCCCCGTCTTTGGTCAGGGTTGGCCCAGGTGCTGACAGATACCTTTCTCCTTGACCCTCACCTCGGTCTTGTTCTCTGCTGGGGGCTTCAGCCACTTAGTATGGCTTCCGCCACTTCCTAGCAGTGCCTGCTGCTCAGCGGGGAGGCCAGGTTGTGGGGAGTCAGGGAGATCACCCGCCGAGGGCCCAGCCTCCGTGATGGTCTTCACCTCAGACACCATTGAACTTGTCCGTTGCTCAGGAATTCGAGCCACGCGGAACCTGTGAGGAGAGTGGGGCAATCATCCCCGTTAGCGGGGATCCCCAGGCACAGAGAAGGCAGCACGTGCCCGGGGTCACACAGCAAGTTCATGGTCCAAAGCCTGAGCCTGAAGGCCCGGGTGCCATGGGGGCCAAGATGCTGCCCTAGGGACACAAGGGCTCCATGTGAGACACAGCGGAACTGGGAAGTCCTGATCTCTCTGGCCACCCCCACTGCCCAGAGAGGCCCAATAAGGGCAGGGCTCCCGATGAGCAGGGTGCTCAGGGCCCAAGGTAGGGCCCTGCCTCCCCCTCCAGGCCCCCAGGCTGTCACGTCTTTACCTGCCCCTGCTGTGTCTGTGCCCACCTCACCTGCCCACAGACAAGATGGTGATCTCGCCCTGGCGCCCTGCCTTGGCCCCGGCCTTGGGAACCCTGGTCGGGTTAGGCAGAAAGCTGGGAGCAGAAGTAGTGGCAGCTACAGCCTCAGGGGACAGCAGCACCTCAGGCCACTTCTTCTGGCTACAACGGGAGCAGCAGGGGCCAGAGAGTGAGGCCAGGCCCTGCACGGTGTGGAGGTGGTGGTGGTGCGGGCAGATGTGCGGCACGTTCGGGGGCGCTGGCGGCAGCCTGCAGGGGGCACAGGCAGAAGTGGCCATAGGCCAGGCCAGGCCAGGGGCAGGAGACCCCAGCAGGCAGTGGAGGGAACAGGGTGACTTGAGGAGGGAGACCCAAGTGGGAGATCCCCAGGAGGCAGGCTGGTTAATGGGGTTTTGGCCCCGTCATCTCCCAGCAGCCCACTCACTTGGACACAGGCCTGTGGCTCGTCTGCACCAGCTGTTTGCTGTGGTACTCTTTCAGCAGCTCCTCCAGGGCCGCAGCGTTCTCTGTGGGCAGCTGCAGTCAGACCCTCGCTCTGGCCATATGGGACGTGCCTCCCACCACCTGCCTCAGCAGAGAACACCCCCACCTACCCTCCATACCACCGCTCCCAGCCGGAGCTGTGCACCTTTTCCTCCCACTTCATCAGGCAATTATAGGAGGCAGAGGTGTGCACTCCTGGGTCAGAGAGCACCAGGCTGCTCGAGGCACCCTGGCAGGGAAGGCAGAGCAGGGGGGTACCCTGCCCACCGCAGCTGCCTCACAGGCTTCTGGAGGAAACCCTCCTCTCCTGGGCACTGGGATGGGGTCAGATCTTCTCCTCACCTTTCTTCTCTGTGATCAGGCGCACCAGGACCCCAATGGTGTCCTCATTGGCATCCTCAGTCCGGTAGGCAGGGTTGATTCCTGGGGAAGACAAGGGCCCTGATCCTTGGGAAGAGGGGGAAGTCACGCTCCTGAGCTAAACCACGTCTGCCAGCAGAGGGCACCCCTGGCCTTCTTAAGGGCCATGAGCGTGTGCGTTTAGGTGACAAGTCTCCCAGAGCCCTGCAAATGTGGGATCCAGGCTCAGAGAAGCCCGTATCACCTTCACGACTCAACGCCACTGCTTCCTGCACCAACAGCCCGGGTGCATACAGGCTTCAGGGCCACGTGAACTCCAGTCATTGACTTGGGCAGAGGAGGGGGCGGTGCATCAGCATCTACTGGGTCTGCATTGTCTCCTCAGCCTCAGGGAGCTGTGGGCTGCCACCCTATCCAGAACTCCCCAAATCTACAGCAAACTGCCATTCCATGGCCTCTCTACCGTGCCCTGTCTGTGTAACAATTTAAATGAGAGCCCCTAGTCAGCTTTGGGCCCAAATCTCAAGAGTGTGAGAATGGGCCACGGTGATCAACCCTGGGCCCAGCAGCAAACAGAGCTCCTGGGACTTGCACCGAGGCAGCATCCAGCAGTTAAAGGAAGTCTCTAGGAAAACAAGTGCAGTCCCAGGCAAAATGGCCCTGAGTCACCACGTTCCCTCCTGCCAGCCTAATGATCCTGTCCCCTTCCTGCGCCTGCCAGACTTCAGTGTCAGGACTTAGAAGGGGCTCTGGCTCCCATGCCAGCCCCAGACGGCCCAGGGTGCTAGCAAGGGAGATGCCATTTCACTCATGATGTGACCACAGGATCCCATGGGCCCAGGGGAGGGTGTGTGCACATGGGCCCCTGCCTGCAGGGGAGTGATGGTGTGGGGAAGAAGGAAAGGGGCCTGGGGCCCTGGGGGTGAAGGTGGTAGCACATGCTTGTCCCTCTGGTTCCAGGCCTTGTAACTCAAACGACAGCCTGGGACCGAAACCCAAGCCCCTCGTGGTGCCTGCCCAGAACAGAACAGCTGCCCTGCCAGCCCTCCTGACACAGGGCACTCCCCCTACTGCAGGCCAGAGGTCAGAGGTCACCTTGAGTAACTCCAAGGCCATCTGACCCTGGAACCATACACACAACTGTGGCCTCCAAAGAGTCCAGATCCCCACATCTGGGCAAGGCTTCACCCAGGGTGGGATCCCACTGAAGCCCCTTGACCAGCTGTGCCGCCTCTGCTCTGCCCCCACGGCCACACCTCTGTCCCCTCACCTTTCCTCCCATGTTGTCAGTCTGCAGTGTCACCTCCCAGGCCTCTCCCTCTCAGACCCCAGAGGCCAGGCAGGGTTCTGCTGGCAGCCCTCAAGTGGAGCTGGGGCTGGGCTCATGCCCCCGTCCTCCCCACCTGGACCCCAGCCGGGCCTCACCACTGCCTCTACCTCCTGGGCCGGGCCCGACCTCCTTGTGCGCTGTGCAGTGGTAGCCCTTCCGCTTGAGGAGGTTGCACACCAGGATGCCCAACAGCCCCATGAGGCAGAAGACAGGCACGATGGCGATGACCGCGTACTGGGCGGCCGTCTCCTCTGGGCCACCTGCCCGGGTGCCGTTCCCAGGCTGCCGTGTCTCACCACTGCTGCTGGCCCCTGCTGCCACCTCCACGCCACGTCGGGCCCGCCGACCCCACGCTGAGCATCACAGACGATGGAGGCAGGAAAGAGGCAGACAGTGATACAAACACAGAGAGACAGGGGCCCAGGGCCTGAGTCAGAGGGGGCTGCAGGAGAGCCAATGCACCCAGGGCAGCCCACTCCCCGCCATGCTGGGGATGCAAAGGTCAACCCGCTGCCCTCCTGTTTTCCTTTCTGGCCATCTAAGCATTGTCCTGAACAGGCCTCCTCAAGATGGTCAGACACCCAGCCCCGCCCTCCCCTCACGCTGGGGTCAGGGAGTGAAGAGACGGCACACAGGGCACGTGCCTGAGCACAGGGAGATGGGATCTGCCTCCCTGTGGCCTGGCCATGAATCCAGTGCCTCAGGGGTGACTGACTCAGCAGTGGGAGGAGGTGCGTGTGTGTATGTGAGTGTGTGCCTGCACTCACTCATCTGCATGGGTTTTTTTAGGCAGGGTCTCACTCTGTTGCCCAGGCTGGAGAGCAGTGGTGTGATCACAGCTCACTGCAGCATGGAAATCATGGACTCAAGCAAACCTCCCACCTCAGCCTCCCAAGTAGCACCACCACGCCCGGCTAATTTATTTTTATTTTTTGCAGACAGGGTCTCGCTGTGTTGCCCAAGCTGGTCTCAAAGTGATCCTCCAGCCTTGGCTTTCCAAAGTGCTGAGATTACAGGCATTAGCCACTGCACTTGGCTGGCATGAATCTCTTTGAGGAGATGGGGACAGGGGACAGGGGACAGGTCAGCATGTGAGTCCCCAGCCCCCAGCTGTGGCTGCCACCTGCAGGATGCTCTCTGCCACTCGGAAGCATGGTAGACAGAAACAGCCAGGGGAGCGGCTGACTGTGCCCTGCTGGAGACCCTTTGGCTACACGCCCTGCCCTGGGCTGGAAGAAGGACCCCACTGCCCCCACATGAACACTGCAGAGGCTGCTGGGCTCCAGCTCACTGGCCCCCTCCCGCACATACACCTGCACCAGTCCTAGCCCCAGTCTGCCACTCACCATCACAGCCATGAGTACCCAGAGGTGCCCAGGAACACGGTTGACATGGAACACGGGGAACCCCCCAAGGCCCAAACCACCTGCGAGGAGGGAAGATACCACTGAGGCCCAGAAGTTTCCCCAAACACTATCCTTAGGAAAGGCTAGATGCCTTCCTTCCAGGCACCCTCATTGGTCCTGCCCCATCCCATTTCACAGATAGGAAAACTGAGGCCTGCTCAGGACACAATAAGGCTGGGACCCCAGGATCCAGAGTCCTAGTCACCCAGCCAGGAGCCCTCCCCGCACTCCCTTTGGCTTACCCAGGCCAGCAGTCTCCACAGAGTGTATCTTGAGTTGCCGTGCCCACCTGGGCCTCCAGCCTCCTCCGAAGGCTGCAGCGGGCATGGGGCTGACATGGGCTGGAGCCCCATGCAGCTGAGAAGGTGCCTGGGGGGCAGGGCCTGCATAATGTGCCCTGACCTGGGTTCTGTGGGAGGTAAAGGGTGAGAGCACGGCCAGGAGCCAAGTCTGAGGACCCCTGGGGGGCCAGGCACAGGACTCTGCCCCTGGCCCTCAGGGCTCTCCCAGGACAGGTAGGAGGGCAGGGCAATGCTCACCAGGTTGGGCTCCTCTCCAGGTGGGCACTGCCAAAGGGTTGTTGATGTCAGGGTGGCCAGAGGCCAGGGCAGCAGCTGGAAGAACAGTAGGCATTGAAAGAGGCAGAAAGTGCTGGGTGTGGGGTCTCTGGGGTCATCTATCCCCCACCTATTTCCTGAAAGCCCACTGGTGAGGACCACTGACCACTCCACCCGGGCTTCAGGGACACACTCTTCTAACCTCAATCCCTCACACTGAGGAAAACCTGTCCTGTCCCAGACCTGCTGCATGGCCAGTACCTGGGGAGGGAGAAAGCCACATCTGGCTCTGGAAACCCCAGATAAGGCCACATCAGGATCTCAAGCCCTTCCAGCTAACCAGAACAATGAGGAGGAAATGCTTCCGAATCCTCTCTCGTATTCTGGTATTCTGCCCCCCTTCCTCCCGCCTTGGGTCCATCCCTGCCCCCATCACAGCTGGGCATATCATTAACCAGCCTCATTTATCATCCCTGGAGCCAAGTCGGCAGGTGGCGCTTCCTATTCTGGGCCCTCCCTTCAGCGAAAGTCTCCAGGACCCAATCCTCCTCTGCGAGCTCCCCTCGACGCAAGGCCACCCCATTCACATCCACACACCCAAACAGGGAGACACATCCCAAAGGAAAGCTCCGTCTTCTCAGTGTGTGTCCCCAGCCCATTTCACTAGGAGCTCCCTCTGCTTCCCATCGTTAGGAATGAACTGCCTCTCCGAATCCCTCCGGGAGGAGACCTCCGTCCCCCAATTTGGCCTAGGCTGGATGGGGCCACCATCAGCTGCCCTGGAGATGGAATAGGGATCTCCTCAGACCCCAGAGCGGCTCCCAGCACCTGCTAAGGCTGGAAGGCCTCCTGTACATGGAGCAACCCTTAGCAAGGCCCAAGGCCAAGTCTTGCCCTCCCTGAGCTTCTAGCGTCACAGCAAAAAGATGGGCCCCAGAGCAGACCCCAAATGCTGTAAGTCTGTAATGCGGACTCGCCAGAAGCTCCAGGCAGCTGGCCTGATCCTATGATCCTGGGACCTGGAATCTGGGACCCCCTAGACCAATACAGATCTTGAACCCCAGCATCTGAGGTGCTATGGCTCTCAGGGTCCGAATCCCAGCCCTCTATGCCCAGTTTCCTCTTGGTGCCCAGCCTACCCTCCAGGCTGGGCTCTGTTCTCATGCCTGTGTGCCAACGGGCATCTTGCCCTCAGCCATGCCTGCCTTGCCCAGCAGGTCCTTCCTCCTCCATTTCCCTGACAAGCCTGGGTGGGCCCAGAGGTGCCTCCTAGGGTCCGACTGCCTCAGATTCTTCAAGAGCTGAGTAACTGAGCCCTGCCTGGCATGGGGTTCCCGGGGAGTGTCTGCACCGTCTTGCTGGAGGGCTGCAGGGCTGAGGGTGCGACTTTTCTCCTTCCCAGGGCCCATCCCCAACTCACCATAAGGAAGCAGGACAGGGGCCGGCACAGCAGACTTGGCTTCATCCTCAGGCCCCTGGTGGTCGCTGGCCTAGGGCAGATGGAGAGGAGGCTCGGCTGAGCGGCAGGGACAGGCAGGCAGCTGCTGTCCCCTCAGCACCACTTCCAGGATAACAGGACTCATGGGGAGCGGGCAAGGTGCTGCTGAGCAGGCAGAGCCCAGGGCTGCCGGCTCCACACCCCCAAGTCCCCAAGATGGGGTTGCCCTGCCTGGGAGCCGGCCTCACAGGGCAGCACAGGCAGGAAGGCAGGAAGAAGGCTCTGCAGGCTGGGAGACTTCCCAGAGGAGGAAGGGCTTCCTTCCCCTTCCTTAAACTGCCAGGTGCCCCGAGGCATCAGCAGGGGAAGGAAGTGCGTGTGGTAGCCTGTGTCCCTGATGACAGGGTTGCAACCAACACCCAACACCCCAGCCCGCCTCCACACTCCAGCCCAGTGCTCCAGGCTCAGGCTCCCACCGCCTCCTCCTCACAGGTCTGCAAGCATGCCCGGCCTCTGCCTTCACTCCTGCTGCTTCTGGTCCAAGGAAGGCCTTTTCCTTTACCCTTCAAAGCCCAATGCGAAGGCCTCTCTTTCCAGAAGCTTCTCTAGAAGCTTTCCCCAAAGTGGGTCTGGCTCCCACAGCTCCCCACCCCATCTAGGTCCTGGTCCTTCCGCGTGGCCACTGTCCATACCTCTTCCAGGGAGGCTGACTCCTGCCTTGAGGCTGGGACATGTCTGGCCACAGCTCTGCCCCGGGCAGACCTATGGGGCTGGGGTGGTCATGGCAGCCAGTGCTCTGTCTTTGTCATCTCTCCAGTACCTACTGCGTGCGGGCACTGGAGAAATCGGTATGAACAAGACAGATAAGGTCCCTGTCTGCAGGGAGCTCCAGCCCAGGGGAGACCCAACTGCAAGCAGAGAGGTGTCCCCGCCAGCTGGTGGTAAGTGCCAAGAAACAAAAGAGAGTGGCAGTGCAGTGCGTGATACTTCAGAGAAATATCCATGGTGGTGCCACGGCCCACCAGTCTGAGACTGAGGCCCCCAGGTGATGGTGGCCTGCTCTGGAGAAGCCTTCAGCCAGTGGATGAGGTGGACACAGCAGGACAAAGGACTCACATCAGACAGCAGAAGGTATGGTGGCAGAGCAAGGAAGTCCGCTGTGTACTCCCTGGAGGCCTGGCTTCAGGGACACCAGGCTGAGGGAAGCTGTTCTCCTCAGGTCACACACAGCCTCTTAAGCCCAGGGGCAGCCTGGGAACCCAGCCACTGGCTCAGGGCCGCCGCAGGCTGAGGCCCCCCGCTGTGACTCCAAGCCCAGTGAGGTGAGAAAAGCGCCTCCTGTGGTAGGTCCCAGGTCACTCAGAGCCCTCTCCCTGTAGGCAGCCCGGCCTTCCCGCCTAGAATAGCAGCCCAGAAACCGATCTGTCCACCCACCCTCCCTCTTGGCAGACCTCAGAAGGGCCCAGGGTTTGAGTTACACTCAGGGGAGGGAGTGGGCAGCGGTCACATCATCTCGGGACTCTCCAGGTCACTGGCAACCACTCTGGGTCCCAGGCCAGCTCAGGGGAAAGCCAGGGACAGGAGAAGGTAGGGCCACAGTATAGGGTGGAGGCCACACTTTGCAGTCAACACCCAACAAATGGCACCCCCAGGCCATTTGGGGAGGGCCCCCTGTCCTTCCTCAAATTTGGTCACAAGTCTTCCTTCCAGTTTCTGCCCCAAAGTGTCCTGTCCCCTTGCCAGGGCCCAGCTTCCACCTCGAGCCTGTCTCCCCATGGCCCCTCCCCTGTCCTTTGAGGGATCTAACCCACAGACCTGACCATGAGCCCTGAGTCCTCAGGCTTCACTTCCCCACTAGGCCTGACTATGTACGACAGAGCCCGATGGTGGGGGAGGAGGGGTGGCAGGCTGTGGCGGGCATGGTAGCTCACGCCTGTAATCCTAGCACTTTGGGAGGCGGAGGCAGGTGGATCACGAGGTCAGGAGTTCAAGACCAGCCTGACCAAGATGCTGAAACCCCGTCTCTTGTAAAAATACAAAAATTAGCCGGGTGTGGTGGTGCATGTTTGTAATCCCAGCTACTCAGGAGGCTGAGGCAGGGGAATCGCTTGAACCTGGGAAGCGGGGGTTGCAGTGAGCCAAGATCGCACCACTGCACTCCAGCCTGGGCGACAGAGCGAGACTCCGTCTCAAAAAAAAAAAAAAAAAAAAAAAACAAAGCCAGGGGCAACCCGATAGCCCAGCCTCCGGCTCTAGCAGCCCTCCAATGTCCCCAAGGTAGGCCCAGAGGGCTGACGCGGGGGTGAAAAGAGGCCAAACAACCACAGCAGAGAGCCCTATAACCACCCCGACTCCGGGTGGCACCTGCTAGGTGACCTGAGCCCACAGGAAGCAGCTTTGTAGCTGCTTATCTGCAGACAGATGCAGAGCTGTGTGATCTAGAACCTTCCAGGAGGAAAGCAGGGTCCAAAGGCCCAGACTCAAAGCCAGCAAGGGCCCACTCCAGCACACGCACAGACACTGCCACCTAGGGCCTTGCGCCTTCTAATTATGCACCTATTATGCACCTCCTCATTACCCCAAACCAGCACTTACTCCAGTCTGGCTGCCCGGCCCCCACACTTAGCCCAGACTGAGCCCCCGCTGGACTTGCCCAGTCAGGTAGAAAGGCCTGGTGCACACACATGTCCACACCTGCTGCTCAGCACCCCTACCCCCTGCCCCATGAGGCCTCCACTGTCTAAATCAGCCCTGGAACCGTGACCAAAAAAACAGTTCAGATGGAAGCCCCTTCGGCTGCGAGGGGATTTGTGAAGGCCCCATATCCACCTCTGCCTCACCCTGAAGGCTGGGCAGTCAGTGAGGCGCCAGAGCCTCTGATGCCTGACAGAGGAGAGCCACACCCAGCCACAGTGGATGGGGAAGAGGGGCCCCAGGGAGGAGCAGAGAAGGAACTTAGCTTAGAGGCCACTCCTCCCATGTCTCCTAGCCTGGGGCCCAGTCTCCACTGCCACCAACTCCCTGTGGGACCTTGACATCACTGGGTCTCAGTTTCCTCATCTACAAGATGGGGATGTTCATCTGGCTGGCAACGCTGTCACGAAGTTTTTGGGGGATTTCTGTTTTGTTTTGTTTTTCTGAGACAGTGTCTCACTCTGCTGTCCAGGATGGACAATCACAGCCCACTGCAACTTTGAACTTTTAAGTGATCCTCCTGCTTCAGCCTCCTGAGTAACTGGGACTGCAGGCATGCCCCACCATGCCTGGTTGAATTTTTAAATTTATTTTTTGTAGAGACAGGGTTTCATTACATTGCCCTGGCTAGTCTCCAACTCTTGGGCTCAAGCGATCCTCTGGCCTTGGCCTCCCAAAGTGCTGGGATTCCAGGTGTGAGCCGCTATGCCCAGCCAGTCATGGGGTTTAAAGGAGGTAATGAAGCTAAAGTAGGTCATGGGATTTCCTTCTCCACAGCCCTTCTCCTCTGCCCTGCTGGCAGAGGGCTGTGATTAAGTATTTGTTTGCTTACTTGTTTATTCCTTGCTCCCCCACCAGACAGCAGTGAGGCCAGGGACGTCTGTTTTATTTGCCACAAAACTCCACACCCAGCCCCATGTCTGAAGCAGGAGGCCTCCAAACAGGCTCACGAGGCGGGGAGGATTTCCTCAGACTCAGCCCTCCAAAAAAATGCCCGAAAAATGAGAACCAGAAATTCCCTGGAGAAAAGCCATCTAGCAAAGGCCATGGCCAGGGCCCCAAGCTGAGGGCCCAGACTGTGATTGAGGCCATAGGCGGTGGAGCCCCAGGGAGGTGCAGCCCCGGAGGCCTCAGGGAAAGAGGAAGCTGTGCCACCAGCCCAGGCCACAGGCAGCTTCCCCTTTCCCAGAACTGAAGCTCGCTGGGGTCACCTGGGCCCTGCCACGCCACTCCCCTTCCCCTAGGCGGGGCCCTCCCGTTCCCTACAGTCCCTAAGCTCTCCCAGGGCCTGCGCCCATTGCTCCTGCCCCGTCGCCCTGTCTCTGACCTCCAGGTCAGTCCCGCCCTGCAGCCTAGGTGCCCTGACACCCAGTTCTGGCCCTGGCCCTGGGCCAGCTCCCACCACCCTCAGGATGGCATCCTGACGCACCGACACCAACCTCCCCCACCCACATACCTGCCATGCTGAGTGCTTTCCACCCTCACACACACTGCAACTGCTTTCTGCTCTCCCCTCATCACTTGGCCAGCACCCACTCTTCCTTAGAGCTCAGCTCAAAGTCACCTCCTCCTGGAAGTACCCTCACCCCCACCTCCCACTCAGCATTCATGGTGCCATGCAGATCCCACTACCCAGCCCTTTCCCCACTACGAGCTGCCTGCTCCATGCCCAGTGCCGACCCAGGCGGGTATGGGCTGATTTGGGGGAGAAGGCAGAAAAGGCGCTCTTGGTAGAGAGCCCAGCTATGCCAAGCTAGAAGGGCCAGTGAGCAGGCTGAGGGGGAAGGAGCCCAGAGGCTGGGGTGGGTCAGAACCCAGATCTGAACCCCTGGACTAACTTGGGGATACAAAGTGTGGGGTGCAGTCCTGCTCTGCTCTGTCCTGCACTGGCTCTGTGGCCCGCCTGCAGAGGGCTGTGTTGAGGCTGAAAGGAGAGAATTACATTAAGTACTCAGCACAGGCCTGGCACAGAGTAAGCATTCCCCACACTTCACTGTGACTCAGTTTCCCTACGTGTGGAATGTGGAGGAGAAGGGCACACAACTTTTTTTTACATTCAGTGCCTGGCGCAGAGTCTGGTACACAGGTGGTGCTGGGTTCGCCCTGGTGGGAATCTGGAGTGCGGGAGGGTGGAGGAGACGGTAGGAGTCTGGGAAGGTTAGTGGGCAGTGCTCAGGTCACACCAAGGCTCAGCTGCCTGCCAAAAAGCCTGCACTTCCCCCTAGGGCCTATGGGAGCCTGGAAGGGTTAAGCAGGGGAGGGAGAAGAATGAACAGTTCGGTCTCAGCAGACTCCCCGGGCTGCCTGCCAAGAGAGGCCACACTGGAGGAGATGGAGGTGGGGGCCAGCGCCCACCTGGAGCAGGGCAGGTGGGGAGGCAGCTACTCTGCTTCCCAGAGAGTGGCTCCTGAGCCTGTGGACCTCCCTCTGGCCTTCAGAGGCTAGGGTTGCCTGGAAACACAGCTGGACACAGGCCTCCCTTGGTGGTGGCCGCACCCAAGGCAAGAAGACAAAGGCCACCCATCAACAGAGAAATCCAGGTTAGCAAGGAGCCCAGCGGTTCCCTGGCAACTGGGGCTGAAGTAGGGCAGTGACCACGCTGGGTGGCTTTCCCTCCTCCACACTCACGGGGAAAAGAACAGACCCCAGCCCTGTGCTGCTTCTACTTGCAGGAGAATTGAGCATTCCTGTTTCACAGCTGGGCAAACTGAGGTCAGGGGAGATCACTGGTGGGGGTCACAGAGCCAGTAAGAGATGAAGGAGGAATGGAGCCCAGTACTGTCTCTTTTCTGCCTTCTTTCACCCTGCAACTTAGCCCAGGACCTGGCACATAGTAAACGTCCTTGCAGTGTTTGCCAACCTGATGGTGGAGGCTAGCAAGCTAGTAGCACCCAGTAGGTGGCTCAACTGAGGGTCTGTTACTAAGGACCCAGGAGGGCCCCAGGAGAAGGTGCTGTTTGCACCGCCATCCCATGGGGCCTTTAGGAGTTGCCTGCATCTATACTCATTTGCATATTGTTCTAGTCTGTGCCAGCTCCGGCAGGAAAGGGAGCTGGGAACTGAAAGAGACAGGAAGACCGGGGAAGTCTGGGACTTCCCAGAGCGGGGAAGAAGAGGTCCCAGGGTGGAGCCCCAGCTCACTAGGGCTGCTGCTGGGAGCCCAGGGATGTGCGGAGGCTGGCTCAGGGCCACTCAGTGAGAAGGGCACTCCACTCCCGCCCCTTCCCACAGGCCTGGGCAGCCATGAGCTCCCAGGTCACCACACTGGGGTATGCACCCCTCAAATCCTAGACCCCTAATCCTGTACCACCTCGTGGCCAGGCAGCAGCTGCTCCCCAGCCCACCCTCAGCCACCCCCCTAGAAGCTGGGCATGGTTCCGCACCTCAGACCTCCTGGCTGCCACCGGGCCTGGGCTTCAGTGGCTCAGGTGGATGGGGTGGGGCTGAGGCTAAGGGGGCTAAATTGGCCCCTTGAGGCCAAGAAAAGGGCTGAGGTGGCCACACCTGGCCCACCCAGCTCCTCCCAGTCTGGGTATGGTACAGGTGCAATCCTCACCCCACTTCCTGGGTCGACTCTGGGGCTGGAGGAGGGATGTCTGAGACCAGACTGTTATCTCTGGCAGAGAGGGGGCTCCCTAACCCTCCTCACTGAGCACTACTGCCTGTCCGCTTCCCACTGTAAGCTGGCTCTCACCCCTCAAAGACACTGTTCCAGGCTTCACAGGGAAGAAACTGAGGCTCAGAGAGGCCAAGTGGTAGCCTGTAACAACTTCATCTTGAAGGAGATGAGGTTTACCTACCCTGGAGTAGGGGCAACTGGCAGGCGGCCCCTGCCTGTGCCACCCAGGCCTGGCATCTCCACTGCTTCGGGTCCACCATTGACCTCTCAGCACCACGGACAGCCCTGTGTTGCCAACCCTGGCCCAGAGACAGGACAGCAACAGGTCTGGGGGTGCTGAAGGACACCTCACTGCAATCCAGCTCATGCTCTGCTACATCCTCCAAGAAGCCACCTTTGCCACCTGCCCCGGCCATAAATCTGATCCCGAGTCCCTAATGTGCTCAGCATAGGCCCTGCCCCCAATCACCCTGACCTGGAAGACCTGGGCGGAGGCTTTGGGAGGGACTTGGGGGAGACCACAGCCCTGGTCTGCCCCATTCTCCAACTCACCCCAGACTTGGGGTGCTGGGGAAAGAGGCCTCCCCCACCCCTCCAGGGCCATCCCAGGTCAGGTCCTACCCAGTGGAGCTATGCTGAGGACTGGGGTCAGTGTATGCGCAGTGATGGGGCAGGGAAGAGACAAGGTTGGGCCCTGGAGCAGCTCAGAGTCCAGGGTTCAGACTCTGGCTCTGTCCCTTTGTGGATCTGCAGCCTTGGGCAGGTTACTTACCCTCCCTGAGTTTCAGGGTCTTCCTCGGCAAACAGGGGTGCTAGTCCCTGCCTTATGGGTTACTGAGGGCTCTCAACACAGCCCCACTAGTGCCAGAGGAACCCAAGCTCAGGACCAAGCAACAGCCAGCCAAGGTCACCCAGAGGCGTGGGTGTGGCAAGAGTGCTTTGGGGAACTCCATGTAAATCCTGGCAGCATGAGTAGAGGGGCCTCGGGCTCTCTGGGAGGGCCCTGGGTGCCCATGTCCCAGCCTCTGTGCAGGCCTGCATCCACCTGCTCCCACACCAGCCAGGGCCACGGTCAGGAAGGTAAGGGGTAGTTCAGCAGTCAGGAACCCAGCCCCAACTTCCCAAGCCCGTTTCCCAATTGCGCCAGTGCAGCTGACCTCATGGTGTGGTGGAGGACTCAGTGTTCACAGGCAACAGGGGCTCTTCTTACAATCAGGCCTTGGGCCAGGCATCCCCTCCTACAGGAAGCCTCCCCAGCCTCCCTGTCAAGGGGGCCCCCTCCCCTCTCCAGACTCCCCACCCCTCAACCCCGCCATCAGTTTTCAGTCTCCCTTGACTCCTCTAGAAGGGTTGAGGCTCCTTGAGGGAGGGAGGGATTGGGTGCGTGCAGGAGGCCAGACACGCAGCACGCCGGTGGTGTGGGTGGCCAACGTCCTCCCCTCTCACTGTTCCTCCTCACAGGGCATGCACTGGGCTAAGCACAGGTCCCTCCTCTGGAAGCCCCCACTCCTCTCTCTACCCGCACACTCAGACCCTGTTTCTAACTGGCTGTAGAGGTCCCCGCTGTCCCCCTCTGTCTGTGACAACTAGCCAGGGCACTTGCTCACAGCCACATGGGCAGTTTATTTATAGAGCTCTCATCTTTCCCAGGATGGCCTAGGAAAGAACTCTGGTCTTCAAGGCCAGCAGACCTGGGTTTGGATCCCAGTGACACTGGGGCCTGGCAAGTGCCTCCCCTCTCTGGGCCTTGGTTTCCCTGCCTGTGCTTGGAGGGAATGATGACCCCCAGGAGTATAAGGCTGAGGATGTGACAGCCTCCTGGGCCGTAATCCCAGGGATGGGCAGAGTAGGGATGCAGCATTGGCTTCTGTCCTCTCTGCCACCCCAGCCCCACTCAGCAGCACCAAGCCTAGGCCCAGACAGACACGGGCTCAGCACACAGTGGGTGTTCTCTCTGTCCAGAGACCACATCCCTGCTCCCCCATCGATCCTGAGTGGGGAATGGCGCCAAACACGCCCTGCTGGGTGATCTCAAGCAAAACCCCTTCCTCTCTGGTCCTCTCTCCTGCTGACCTGGCAGAAGGGCCGGCCCCATAACAGAGGTAGTCAGGTCCCACCCAGCCAAACTAGGTACTGACCAGCCTGGCCCTTCTCAAGAAACTAATGTTAGAATTGTCAGACAAACCCTTCGACCCTCACCTCCTGCCTGGAGACCAGGTTGGGGGCTGGGCGGGATCTGGAGTGCCTGACTCCAACACGAGTGGCCACGTGACTCAGCCTAGGGTTGCTCTCTGAGTCCAGGTTCCCCCATACCAACTTGGAAAGGAGAGGGCCCGGGTGAGTGCTATTGTGAGGAAATGCTGGGCCCAGGGCCTGGCGCACAGCAGGACCTGAGCAGGGACAGTTTCCTCTACTGACACAAGATGTTGAGGACCATGGCAAGCACTACACTTGCCCCCTACCCACAGGAGTGACCGTGAGTCTCTGCCCCCAACCCCAGCACACATTCTGCCTCAGGTCATGGTGAGCACCAGAGACCTGGGTGCAAATCTCCCGGTGCCTCCCAGCACACAGGTGCCAGGATCCTAGGGCAGCTGCCCATCCTCAGGAAGAGGCCTTGCCAGCACAGAGATGGCAGTGGGAGGGGATGGGTTGCTGGCCACACTGGCCCCACCAAGCTGAGCATGCAGTGCCCACAGGTACCCCAAACCTGTGCTCATTCCCCAGCAGTGAGGGAGGACACCTGGCCAGTGGCCCGCAACAAAGAAGACTAATTTCGGGCTGGGAGGGCTTCCTGGGCGAGGTGGAGCAGGGGTATACTCTGAATGGCCAAGAGCGTTCTAGAAAGAGGGAAGCTTTAAAAGCAAAGGCAAGGCAGACAAGGTATCTGGCAAGGAGAGGCAAGGGTGAAGATGTAAATTCTGAAAGACCTTGGAAGGAAAGGCCTCAATGCCAGATGAGGAGTTTGAACTATACTTTGCAGGCAAAAAGCAAGAGTTACTTTATGGAGGTCACTCTGGCAGTGTGTGGGAGAACCGATGTGGAAGCAGAGAAGCTGGAACCAGAGCCTGGGCAGGGATGGTAAGGCCGGAGCTGGAATATGAGGCAGGCAGACGTCGGGAAGGTGTGTCTTGGGCCTGCTTCCAGTGCTGGCCAACCTCCAGCCGCCAGGGAAAGTGTAGACACAGAATGGCAAACTCAGGACAGAAGGCAGGTACCGTGTCTGGAGGGTGAAGGTTCTGGGAGACCTTGGGTAAGTCCCTGAATTCTCAGAACCTCAGTCTCTCCTTCTGTGAAATGAGATTGCACCTGACGCTATGAGTAGCGGCAGGTGCTGACTGGCCCTCAATGTCTCCCCTCCTTGGCCAGACACAGGCCTCTCCCTCCAGCAGCTACCACACCAGTCCCAACTGTGGCCACACGTGGAAACCCAGCCTGGCCCCACTGTCATCCCCAGAGGCCCAAGTTCCCAGAAAGGTTTGGCTTGGCTAGGGCACAGGCTGAGGCTGGGGGCCTCCTTCAAGGCTGGGATAAGGAGAAGTTAACCCTTCCCCTCTTGCTCCCCCTCCCAGGCCCTAAGCTATTTCCACCTCATTGCTGAGGATGGAAATAACTTGGGCTCAGCCCCTAGAGACCACGACAGCTATTTTCATCAGCCCCAAGCAGCACAGCTTCAGTCATTGCAGAGAGGACGGTGGGACAGACACCATGATCCCCAGTTCCAGTTCTTGGCCAAGTGGCAACAGTGGTCAGAGCCAAAAGGGGTCTCTGGGAAGAACAGGGAGACCGAGGCCCAGAGAGAGTAGAGATCAGCTCAAGGTCACTCCCTGTCTGCTCCCCACCACAACATGCAGATGGATTTGGGGAAATGCCTCTAGAGCAACTGCAAAGAAGGGGAGGGGGCCTCTCAACTATGATGAAGGTCACCTGGGACTCTCAATTTTCCCTGCTACCCCTAAGCTGTGCTGCTAACTCCACAAACTCTTCAAAGCCATGGGGACACTCCCAAAGCCAGGTCCAGGCTCTAGAAGGCAGGGGACAGGTCTTTCTGATGATGTCTGGTTGGGAGTGAGGTCTGGGGAGGAACAGGAAGACCATGTAACCCACCCATCCCTAGTGTTCCAGACATGTGTGCACACACACACATCATACTTAGAACTCACAATGGGACACCGTGGCAAGGCCACACCTACTAGCCCAAGTTTGAGAGACAGAAGCCCAGGAAAGCCATGAGCGGTTACTAGGAAGGTGGGTGATCCTCTCTCTCAGCATCCCACAGGTCTCTGGGGTCAGAAGACCTGAATTCCAGCCCTGGCACTGTCCTGACTCTGTATGACCTTGGCCAAGTCACTTTGCTTCTCTGATCCTCAGTTCCTTTCTCTGAAACATAGTCACTACATCTCAGAATCACTGAGAAGATTCAACAAGACAGAACACGAAGTGTTCAGAACAGTGCCTGACACTGTCCCCGACCCTGTCCCCCATCCCTAGAATGCAATCAGCATTTTCCGAGAACAGCAGAAGACAGAACTTCCAGATCCTACAGCAAGTGCCACCCACTCCTAGACTAGGGAGCACAGCTTTCACCCCACCCTGCATGAACCCCACAGGCCCCATATGGGAGAAGGGGCCTCAGAAGGGTCTTGCCCAGATGGCGAAAGGGCCCCGCTCCAGCTCTCCAGCAAGAACTTAGCCTCCCAGACCAGAGACCACTCCCGGGGAACAAGTCTCTCCCCACTCTCCCCAACCCAAGGAACTGAAGAAAGGACACATAGAGAAGTGAATGTCTATGGATTTGGGATCCACATTGTCTATCGATCCATTTTGTGACCGAGGACCAGGAAGCCTTTGGGTGGGAGGCTAATGTTTCCTTGACCAGTTTTGGAGAAGGCTGAGCTTCCAACCCTATCAGTGGCCCCTGAGTGCAGACCCTGGGCCACTGTGTCCCCAAGAGAAGCCTGGCCCAACCCCCCCACTGCAGTGGGGGGAACACAGGCGGTTGACCCAAAAACAATAGAGGATCCCAAAGTGATGATTCACAGTCCATTCAAAGTCCAGCACCTCAGTGTGCAGATGGGGAGACTGAGGCCTGCGCGGGGATGCCGGGGGAGTCTGAGAGCAAGATTGTGCCTGGGTCCACTGAGAATACAGATTACACAGGGGCCGAACTTTGCCAGGTGTAGGGACTTCGATGCGTGGGTGTGTGGGTGCAGGTAGGCGGGGGCACGCTGAGACTACCACAGGGCCCCTTCCCTGCTGCCAGCTGGGCCACCCCACCAGATGTTGCCCATCCTCGGCTCTCTCCTTCAGCCAGGGCACGTCCGTCAGGGTCCATCTCTTCACTAAGCTGAACTCCTGAGGGGTGCCCTCGTGGGGACAGCCCTGGAGACCCCTTGTCTCCTAGTTCCCCAACTTCCTCATCACCCCCCATCTGCTGGAAGGTGTCCTACATCCGGTCTCTCCTCCTTCTGCCTCTTACTCATCATCGCCCTAGGTGCAGACGCACACACACACACACACACACACACACACTGACACCACTTGACCCCACAGGCACACCATGGCGCCAGCTAGCTTGGCTCATTCTCAGTCACTTGGTCTCCTCTCCCTCTATTTCACACTCACCGTAACGGGTGGCCCTGGCCCTGCGCCGGTCACGCCCCAGGCCACGTACTTCGTGACCCCAGTGACCCCGGGTCTCTCCCTCACAACACACGCACACACGCTGTCTCCCACACACAGAGCCCCTCTGTGTCGCCTGCTCGGCCCGGCGTCACCGCCCAGTGTCCCAGCCACACGTTCGCCTGGCCAGGCCGCCTCACGCGCCGTGTCACCCACAGTCACGGGCTGACACCGTCCAGACCCCCCCTCGGCCGCCCCGCGCCGCAGCCGCGCCGAGGCGCCGCCGTCCAGTCCGCACCCCAACCTGGTCTTGGTCCAAGTTTCCCGGGCCGGGGACCGCTCCGGGCCCCACCGGCCCCTCACATTGCAAGTTCCGCTGCTTCCCCGCGCGCCCCCCGACAGCCACGGCGCAGGGCCGGCCCAGAATCGCGGTCGGAGGACCTGCAGGTCCCGGGGCTCGGAGACTGGGGGGGGCCGGTGCGCGGAAGGCGCCAGGACAGGACGCGAGGCTGGGGGAGTAAGGGGGCGGCGCGCGGCAGGGCTGCAGCATCCGCCGCGCCCGCGAACTTCCTCAGAGATGCGGGGAGGCAGGGGGCGCCTCTAGGGTCAGTATCCCGCTGGCCCGGCCGCGGGGAGCGGACTCTGGATGGCGGCTCCGCGCGCCCTCCTTACCTGGCCGCGCCGCGGCAGCTCCAGCTGGGCTCCCTGTTCGACTCGGCGCCCCGGCCCGGCTCGGCTAGTGCCCGGTAAGCCGCGTATCCTGAGCGCTTTTGAATGAATCGCCGGCCGGGCCGGGAAGGTGCGCAGCCCCGCCCCCGCGCGTCACGGCCGCCGGCCCCGCCCCCGACGTCAGAGCCCGGGCTGCGCCCCCGGTCCGACTCACCCC
>NW_016811643.1:489367-586745 GCF_001698545.2 Rhinopithecus bieti
CCTGGCCGCGCCGCGGCAGCTCCAGCTGGGCTCCCTGTTCGACTCGGCGCCCCGGCCCGGCTCGGCTAGTGCCCGGTAAGCCGCGTATCCTGAGCGCTTTTTGAATGAATCGCCGGCCGGGCCGGGAAGGTGCGCAGCCCCCGCCCCGCGCGTCACGGCCGCCGGCCCCGCCCCCGACGTCAGAGCCCGGGCTGCGCCCCCGGTCCGACTCACCCCGTGCCGCGGAGGGTCTCGCCGCTCTGCCGCCGGGCGGCGCTGCTCTACGTCGCCCTCTCTCGCGCCCCTGGGAACTGCAGGGGGCTGCGCGGGACTGGGCGGCGAGGCCCCAGAGGGCCTCTTGGATCCGCCTCTTCAGGGCTCCGAACCAAGAAAGAAGGGGTTGTGCGAAGCAAGATAAGGAGACTGCAGACTGAGATACTCCTCTGGGTCCTCTTACCATTGCCAGTGTAACTAGAGCCACCTCTGCCCCTTTCTGGGCCTCATCTTCCTCCTGCCAGTTGGTGGCCAGGAAGAATAACCTCACTTTGCCTTGTTGACGAGGCCCAGGCCCAACCCTGGAAACCCTCACCTAGTTGGTGAAAAGGCCTGGTGAAGGTGAGTCTATAAAGGAAGCCCACACAGTGGACTTCGGCACATCCTTCGGGACCTAGTGAAATCCTCCAGGAGGTGTCTCCTGCCTCCACTCCCCCATTCCCCGCACCACGTCTCTCTGCCAGGATGTTAGTTTCCCTCCAGCAGGACAGGTGACTCAGTGCCCCCTCCCTAGTACAGCCATCCCACCCAGCCAGTTTCCAACGCCAGTCATCACAAACTCCAGCCACTATTCACACTGTATTCCGACTCTGAATCGTGTCCCCTGGAGTTGTGCTACAGGGTGTGCCAGGACTGGAGGGAGCAGCTCGGTGGCCCGTTCCTCCTCTCAGTACTTACTATTCAGGGGATCTCAAGAGGCCCTCCTGGGACAGTAGGGCCGATGGGAGACTGAGACACCAGGGAGGGCCTAGTGGTGGGCCAGAGGCCTGGCTAGGGTCAGGATAATCACAGCCCATGACAGAGATGGAGAAAGGAAGGTAAATAAGTCTGCTGGGGATAGATGGCTGGGGGTGGGGTTCTAAACAATCATAGAATCTGAACCCAGGGGCTAGGAGACAGGAAAGGTCAGGTCCCCAGGGTCCAGGAGATTCCAGGAAGAGAACTGGACACCACCCGAGAAGGGGAGCCGGGGATGAGTTTCCATTCCCCTGGGTCATGCCCAGGTTGTGGGGGAAGGGCATAAGGAGCTGCAGGTTATTGATGTCAGGATCATGACATCAGCACCCTCATATGTCAGTGGAGACCTCCAGGGCTGGGGCAGGGATTCTTCCAGGGTCCCACATCCCAGCCTATGGAGAGCCAGAGCAGCCAGAATGCCCTCCACTCCTGGAAATGTTTTCTTTGTAAGGGGACCATCTACACCCCAGCTCTAAATTCTAGAGTTCAAATGGTGGCAATTTCAGGTGTCACTCAATAAACCAAATGGGGAAGGCCAGGTGTAGTGGTCACATCTGTAATCCTAGCACTTTGGGAGGCTGAGGTGGGAGGATCACTTAGCCCAGGAGTTCGAGACCAGCCTGGGCAACATGATGAAGCCCAGTCTCTACAAAAATATGTGGGAGAATCACCTGAGCCCAGGAAGTTGAAGCTGCAGTGAGCTGCGATTGTGCCACTGCACTCCAGCCTGGGTGACAGAGTGAGACCTTGTCTCAATCAATAAACTAAATGGGGAAATGCCTTTTGGTTAAGGAGCACTGGCTATTAATCAGACATCCTAGAGAGGGTCCAGGCCCCTCTCTACCACCAGCTCTCTGTGAGGTTTTGATCAAATCTACCCCCAACTCAGTTTCCTCATCTGAAAACTGGGGTGCCAGACATGTTGCCTGAAGGTCATTTTAGTTCTTTGTGGGAGGGGGCTACCTGGCTGCCCTGACAGCAGCTCCATAGGGTAGGTCTCCTGGGGCCACAGCCCAAACACTTCTCACCCCTGCAACCCCCAGGTTAGGAGGTAGCTTAATTATTATTTACTGCTGGGTGGATGGGCCAGCTTCTCCTGCAGGCAGCTCTGACTCTGAAACCACTGTGACATGGGCCCCTCCCTGAGAGTCTACCAGCATCTGGGTTGCTCCACAGTGAGTAGACAGGGAAGGAGTTGTGGATGCCACAGGAAAGATTTAGACTTGCTTTTTATGGAGCTTGGAGAACCACAGGCTTGAGAACAAAGGACTGTCAGAATCACAGGTTTTCTAAAATCCTAGCATCTTGACTGAACCCATGGAGTCAGCATTGGAATCCCTGAGCTCAGGGACCTCAGAGACCATCTTGTTGAACTTCACATGGCCCACAGCTGGGCAAGTGGGCCCAGAGAATGTGTGCACCTCATTGTAGGTACACAGCACAAGGTCCCAATAAACTGGGATGAGCTGTGATGGGGACCTGGAGGCAGGGGCACAGGCGCCATGCCCCAGCCAGGCCCTGTCTGGGGTGGGGATCCTGGGTCACAGGATCAGAGCCACCACAGTGTGGTTGTATGCAGGGGATCTGAGTAGATGACTGCCTTGGGGTCACGGACCAAAGGTAGTGGGTGCCACTCTACTTGCTGGCTATGCTGGAATTCCAAAAGGAAGTACATACAGTACAAGCCTGGAGAAATGGGAGGCTCAGACTTAAATTTCAATGCTCCAAGCCAGGCGCAGTGGCTCACGCCTGTAATCCCAGCACTTGGAGAGGCCAAAGTGGGAGGATCACCTGAGGTCAGGAGTTTGAAACCAGCCTGGCCAACATGGTGAAACCCATCTCTACTAAAAATACAAAGAAAAAAAAAATTAACCAGGTGCGGTGGTGGGCGCCTGTAATCCTACCTATTCAGGAGGCTGAGGCAGGAGAACCACTTGAACCCGGGAGGCAGAGGCTGCAGTGAGCCAAGATTGTGCCACTGCACTCCCGTCTGGGCGACAGAGCGAGACTCCGTCTCAAAAAACATAATAAAAATAAAAATAAATTCAATGCTCCACCCTAGGCTAACCACCAGCGGGCCAAGTCCTAACCCTAAGAAGGTGGGCTGCTGTCCTGTGTTTGTGTCTTAACTCCAGGGGAGGGTGGGCTCAATCTGAGGAGAAACTGAGGCTAGGAGGCCAGGATGGGGCTCAGCCTGGGGCCAGGCCAGAAGCTGAGCTGGGGCTGTCTGGGTCTCAGGACCAGGTTCAACCTGCATTTAGGTCCAGACCCTGGCCTGGGTCTGGAATCCCACTGGGGTGGAGGTGTCAACTCTTTGGTGACTTCAAGTCTTTGCCTCACTGGCTCCCTCATGGGAGGCCCAGCACTCTCAGTTCCATCCATCCCAGGTTCTATTGCCCACCTGACTGGTGCTTAGGGAGGCAGGTGTGGGCTCTTCCTGGTCCCATGGTGAGTCTGAGAGAAGAATCCAGAGCCATGCACTGCAGACGATGGGGCTGGTGGGGACCCTGGGGACTGTCAGGGTGAGACTTGCAGTCCAGTTACCCTCTGGGCCCAGAATATGAGCAGGTCAAGAGCTAGGGAGTGTGAGCCAGGCCCAGGGAGGCAGGTGACTTGCTGAAGCATCTGAGGTTAAGGAGCCTGGAGAAAGAAAATCTAGGGGAAAATTGAAGGATATATGCTTTGGTGTCACATAGATAGTGGTTAAGTCCCACGTCTGCCATTGCCAGGCTGTGTGACTTTAGGCAAGTGACTTCACCTCTCTGAGAACTCACACATCCAAGCGTGTAATGAGGATCTGCTGAGACCTCATATCGGGGGCACCAGCTTCTTCCAGGCCACTGGGCTCAGAAGCTCCCTCTTCTCTCCCTTCCCTTGGTGGAGTGTTTGTCCTGGGCAGCAGGGACTCTGCCCAATTTACCCTGATGCTTGCTCACTATCTCCCTCCCGAGTCCAGCCCATCAAACTACCTCTGACCCAGCTTGGGATGCCGGCTCACTTGCCTTTGCCAGGCAGGACTCCTCATTGGCTATAATTGGGCCTAAAATAGACTTCCCTTGCCGCTTCCTGCAACCTGGCCTGTGGCTTAAGGTCTGTGGGGACACAGACTTGGTGTTTGGCAGGCATGCAGAAGATGTGAAGGGCTCACAGAGGTCATCCAGGTCCATGGAGGGACAGACACTTGCCTGACATCACACAGTGCAGAGAGGCCAGGCTGGAGCTTGAGTTCAGGCCCTGGGGTCCCCCATCCCCTCCCCAGGCCCTGCCCAGATGGTTTAAGGTAAGGCCTTAGCCAGACTTGCTCCCTCCAAGCCCTCTGGACCAGCCCAGTGCTGAGGCTGGTTTGAGGTGTGTGATGGGGCCCCTGGAGGCCAGCTCATTTAGCCTTCTGCCTTCCCTGGCTTTAAGGGTCATTTCCTGGCTTTTCTGACTACAGGAAACCTTCCTGCCTGGGCTCTCCTCCCCAGCTACCCCCAGCCTCAATGTTGCCTTTCTGTGTGACCTCAGGTATGTCCCTGTCCCTCTCTGTGCCTCATCTTTTCCATAAAGCAGATGGTCTAGCTAAACCCTGCCCCCTGTCCCTAACCCAAGGGACCACCTAGAGAACTCCCTTGAAGAGGAGATGGCCTCTGGCTTTGACTCTCCTCACTCATCTGGGATCTGGATCCTCTTCCCAGGGCTGGTCTAAGAAACATTAGTCCAGCCTCAGGAGTGACTATGTGTGGCTCTGGGTGCTCAGGCTGTCTCTCCTGTCCTCCAGCCACACCAGGCGGCTGGCCATCCTCTTCCATGAGATACAGAGACCTGAGCAGACACATTCCAGGTTCTATCAGTTATTGGGTAGGTGACCTTGAGGAAGGCATCTAACCTCTCTGAACCTCAGTTTCCTCACCTGACAAGGAGGGTAATAATGGTACCAACCTCCCAGGACCATTGTGAGGATTCGAGATGATCCATGCTCCTGGCTTGCAGCAAACACTAAGTGGAAGCCGGGTTTATTCAAGAGCTACAGTTGATTCTCACCTGAATTCTCCAGATTTAATTCAACAAATACTTACTGAGCATCTACTGTGTGTCACGCACTGTGGCAGGCTTGGGGATGGAGCAAAGAACAAAATCCCATGCTCATGGAGCTCCCAATCTAGCCTCCCCTGTCTTTTCCTCTTCCCCCATCCACCTAGGCCTGCACCAGGCTCCTCTACCCCTCCTTGCCTTGGTTTGAGCTGTTTCTTTTTTTTTTTTTTTTTGAGACAGAGTCTCCCTCTGTCACCCAGGCTGCAGTGCTGTGGTGTAATCTCAGCTCACTGCAACCTTGGCTTCCTGGATTAAAGCAATTCTCTGCCCTAGCCTCCCAAGTAGCTATGACCACAGATGCATGCCACCACGCCTGGCTAACTTCTGTATTTTTTGTAGAGATGGGGTTTCTCCATGTTGGCCAGGCTGGTGTTCCCTCTTAACATCAAACCCAAGCCCCACTTTCCCCCACACCAGTGGCTAACCATACTCATACCCTTTAAAGCAGTAGTTCTCTACCTTGGCTGGTGAAGCTAGATCATGGTGTCAGAAGCCGGGTTGGTGGTTACCCTGGAAGGGTAGACAAGAAGGAGGTCTAAGGGGAGCTTCTGGGGTGATGAGATTTTCTGTTCCTTGACCTGGGTGTGTTCACTTTATGAATACCCACCACGCTGCACACTAATGATTTGTGTCCTTTTTTGTATAAATGTTGTATTTCAACTAAAGGTTTCTAAAAAAACATACGACACCTGGGTCCCACCCTCAGAGTTCAGATTTAATTGGTTTGGGATTGGCCTGGGCCCTCATGATTATAATGCACATCCCAGGCTGAGAACCACTGCTTCAGAGGAGCTAATCCTTCCAGGAGCCTCCCCTGGGCTGGGAGCCTGGGGTCTGACACTCATTCCAGGGCCTCCCTGCCCACAGCTCATGGCGTCTGGGCTGTCCACAGGCTGGCCAGTGCCCTGGAATGTGGCCCTCTAAGTAACAGTGGGCTGGGCCAAGCCCATTCTTACTGAGGCACTTGAGTGGGGAAGTGGTGAGGATCTGGCCTTGGGTATCTTGTGCTAAAACGGAAGTCTGCCCAGGGGCCTCTGAGTGGAGGAGGCAGAGCCCCTGAGGTAGAAGAAGCTGGAAAGCAGTGGAACAGCAACTGACTGGCAGTGTGGGAGACACTGGCGACTCAAGTGGAGAGGCCAGATGTCCTGAGATGCAGCTCTGATGTCTGGACCACTATGCCCTGTGACGACAGCTCCTTGCTGCCAGTTCACGTCTTCACTAATAAGCACTCTTCTAGTTCACAGGCACAATGAATCTCTTCCTTGCAATCCAAAGACCTGTGCACGCCAAGCAGCAGTCCTGTGCAGGAAGGGATCATCAGCCTCATTTCACAGGTGAGGAAATGGAGGCTCAGAGGGGATACAACTTGCCCAAAGGCACATAGCTAGTTAGTGGCAAAGTTAAGATCTCAAACAAGGTCTGTCCAGCTTCAAAGCCTGTGTTCCTTCTAATGCTTTGTTTCGTTATAAATTCCACATGAATGATGCCTCCTACTCCATAATATATCTGTGCTTATTAATAGAATCCCTTCCTCCCCAGATAGCCCCAGTAAAATGATGCTGCAGGGAGATGGTCCATATCCGTCCTGTGGTGTTGAGGACCCAGCAGACCCCTGAAAGGTGTGCTGCCAGTTTGCAGAGCATGAGCTTGCATGCCCCTTCAGGGAAAAGTCAGTCATTTAGGCTGGAAATGTTCATGCGTGTAGCAGAGCTGAGGCATGATGTACTCTTTTCTAGTGATGGCCACGAGTTCTGCAGGTGCACTCTGGTGTGGAGGGCTCTTTGTCCTTGCACAGCATGGCCCCATGTTGCTGGGCCTATGCGTTCTTGTGTCTGATTTAATGACAGACCTCTTCAGACCAGAAATCAGACAGACTTGGATTCTACCCCTGCTCCATAGCCTTCGGAGGGTTGGAGCGGGGCCTTGGCCTTCATCAGCATTCTCCAGCTGTGAGGCTTTGCTGGAGAACATTGTTTCCTGGAGGAGCTGTAGACAGGCTCAACGGGGGGCCTGGCTCTTTATCTGAAGCTTCAGATTCCCAAGCTCCATCCAGGCCCACTGACTCAGAAGCTCTTGATTAATACGTAAATAATTTATGTATCACGTTTCCACATTTACATGTCATCTGCAAGAACTCTACCATGTAACCCTGGTTACAAAGCACTGGACTAGTACAACCCCTTTATTTTCCTGATGAGGAAACTGCAGCCCAGACACCTGCCCAGGGTAACACAGCAAATCGTGGCAACCTCGCCGTCCAGCACTCTTCTGGGTCTCCAAGGCCTCTCTTCTCAAGTGTGTGGACGTCGGAAGGCCCATGTGGCCAGGGAGACTGAGCCCTGAGGTTGCTGACAGGAGGCCACTGTGGCCACCAATGCAGTCATCTGGTGTTTCTATTTATTGACTCTTTAAACTTCATCATCCAAAGAGAGTTAATACATGACTGTTTGGTAGCAAGAGAAACATAATCTAAGAACACAATGACCCACCCACCCCAAAGAAAACCAAAACCAAACAGAACAAAACAAACCCCATCTGAAACCAAACCTTTGGAGTTTTAGCTGAAGAAGTGAGGGGGCTGAGGGTCAGAGTGGCTCCCTGTAGTCCAGGGGGTCAGGCAGAGGCTGCTCTCAAGTGGAAGCCTTCTCTATTGAAGAGGCTACATTCAGCCCTTCAGCTTTGGGGGGTCCTTCCTGAAGGGGCTTCCCTTGGCAGGAGGGGTGTGGAGATGGATTCAGTGGTCAGAGTGAGGGGCTCCTAGGTCTGCCCTCCAAGGTGACCGTATGTGCCAGTGCATGAGACACAGGGAAGCAGGGCCAAGGACTGGGGGCGACTGTGAGGAGATCATGGGCCCATTTCTCCTACCTGAGAGAAAGCCCTGTCCAAGGCGCCATCAGTGTTCCCAAATTAGGGAACCACTAAAGGCACCACCAACAAACTGGGAAATGACGAAGCCTGGCAGGTCCCCAGATGGCAATCACTGCCCCCTAATAGTCAGCATCTTGATCTAGAGGACTGAGGGCAGCCCAATCAGGCGGGCCCTGGAAAGTTTATGTCAACGGGCAATGCTTAGCGCCTTGGACATGCAGTGTGCGTACATGTGTCTGTATGAATGGAATGGGGCTCAGGGGTGCATGGGTTTCTCCAGGAAGGCTTGGTTAGAGTCCCAGGGTTGTCCCCAGGGCAGGAATAGGTTTCTTTTCCTCATGTCATTTCCTCAAGTCACCCCCACCCCAGGTCACCAGGTCACTGCATAAATAAGTGCTTGGGAAGGTACACATCTAAAAAGGAACATAAATACTGTACATGGGGAATTCCCCAGCCTTCCTGCTGCCCTCTAGAAAACCCTTCAAATATTGCACATGGCCTTCCCCAGCCCCCATGGGGTCCAGACCTGGCTGTGTCTTTGGTAGAAGCTCCAGGGTCAGAGGTCCTGGTCAGCCCACGTCCCCCACCAGATCATGACTGGGAGCACCGAAGCAGCCAGAGGGTCGGGAGAAGCCATGGCCTGGCTGCTCAGTGGGTGTTCTATCAGGAATGCTTCCGAGAAGACAAGACAGAGCCCACGCAGACACGTGTGCCCCTGGCCGGACACTCCTGGTCAAAGTCTGCATATGGGCTAGGAAGAGGCAAGCAGGCCGAGGGCAGGTAGGCGAGCGAGTCCTGGACCACGGCAGACAGGGTCACACCCTCCACAGGAGGAGGTGGTTTGTGCTGTCGTCTCGGCCCACGGTCTCACTGCTGCTGCCGCCCCCACTGCTGAGTCGGAAGTCCTCATAGCCATCACCTCCACTGATAACCAGCATTTTAGGCCTGGCCGAGGCGGGGCCTCGGTGCCGAGGGGAGTCCCAGTGCTCCAGTGACGACAGCTTCTCGGGGCCTGGGGGCAGAGGGGAGGATCTGTCAGCCTAGGGGCGAATGGAGGCCTCACTGTCCCATCGGGGCCTGAATTCCCATACCCCAGATGATAGGAAGATGTGCACACTTCCTATGGGGGAATCCCACTTTCTGTTAGCTAGGAAGTTATTTAGAAAGAAATGCCCACTTCTTGGCAGCCAGACTTCTTATGTCCTATCTGTATTCTCTAGTCAGGAGTGACATAACTTCCCAAGGTGACACCACTTTTGATTTTTTTCTTTTTACAATATAAGTGCCCTGTAAGACGCCACTTTCTCTCTTGATTACTGCACACAATGTCCTTGCATTAAATAAGCCTCCTACTTCCAACAGCCCTTTCCCAGGTAGCTTAAATCTTCTGCGAACCCAGACAACTCCTGACCCGAGGCTTTACTGCTTCCTGCCTTCCATGGCCACTTCCTCTTGGGAATATCATTTCTTGTCCTGCCAAAGCAAAACTTTTCTGGTTGTGACCTCCTGATGTACCTCATTTCCTGATGTTTCACTTTTTTTTTGAGACGGAATTTTGCTCTTGTCGCCCAGGTTGGAGGGCAATGGCACACTCTTGGCTCACTGCAACCTCTGCCTCACTGCCTCAGCCTCCCGAGTAGCTGGGAGTACAGGCGCCCGCCACCACACCCAGCCAGTTTTTGTATTTTTAGTAGAGATGGGGTTTCACCATGTTGGCTAGGCTGGTCTCGAACTCCTGACCTCAGATGATCCACGTCCTTCAACTTCTCAAAGTGCTGGGATTACAGGTGTCAGCCACCACGCCCGGCCATATTTTTATTTTTATTTTTTTGAGACAGGGTATCACTCTGTCACCCAGGCTGGAGTGCAGTGGCGCAATCTCTGCTGACTGCAGCCTCGACTTCCCTGAGCTCAGCCTCCTGAGCAGCTGGAACCACAGGTGTGTGCCACCACACCTGGCTGTTTTTTGTATTTTTTGTAGAGATGGTGTCTTACCATGTTGCCCAGGCTGGTCTTGAACTCCTGGGCTCAAGCAGTCCTCCCATCTCGTCCTCCCAAAGGTGTGAGCCACCGCGCCTGGTGCCCTGCTGTTTCACTTTCTAATTCTCAGCCCATTTTCTGTGCTAGTGCCATTCTATGTTGTTTTCTGTTGCTATTTCTATTTCCTGCTCTGTGCATCACTTTTTGATTCCACTTCCTGCCCTATATCATTTCTAGTCCTGTGCTATTTCCTGGTGTATACAGGAAATATATACAACAGGACGTATTTCCTATATACATATTCTATTTGTGACATATTCTACCTCTTAGGTTATAGTTCCCTCCCTGTCTCCCGTGACATTTCTCTGGCCAGACCTCTATATACACACAACACATGCAGGTGCACACACAAATACACACACACAGACACACACATATACACTATCCTAGATTTCATTTGGGGGACTTCCATGGCCTATTTCTTGTCTCATATGCCACCTCCAGCTCTATGTGACACTTTTCCTCCCTCTCAAAAGCTCTTCTGGCAGGACAGTGGGAAGTCCTAAACCAAACGTCCATGATCCCTGGCTTGGGGTATGATGCACTGACCCACCTGTGTCTGGGGGAGGTGGTGGGGTTGGGCAGAGCAGGTTGAAGCCATCTGGCAGCTGGACTGTGGCCAAGAAGCGGACGTGGCCGGTGTGTCCCTGGCCAAGGCCTGTGGGGCTGAGTGGCGCCCGTGGGCAGCTGACAGTACTGGGCGAGGTGGGCATGGTGAGGACGACACCAGCACTGGTGCCCACCCACAGCAGCTCCTCACACACCAGCAGCGCTGTGATTCGCAGACAGGCAGCCTTGTGCTGCCGGATGATGGCATCCGAGCCTGGGGTGGAAGACAGACCACAGCTGGGGCCGAATTCGGACCCTGGCTCAGCCTCAGCCTCCTCTACGATCGGGCAGAAAGGCTCCAAGGAGGGTGCTGTGGTAGTTTGAGCTCAGTACCTGCCAGCATCCTGTGCACAGGAGGGGTAACGTCTACTTCTGCCAGCTGCTCAAAGGTGTCTGGATGGTAGAGACACACGTGGGCACTACCTTTCAACGTCACCCACACACCCAGGCTGGAGTCCACCATGCAAGCCACGCTGCGGCTTGAATCCTGACCCACGTAAAATGTGTGCTGGGGAAGGCGGGGAGAAGAGGGGTCACTGGCAGGCCTGCCTCCCTTGGCCCACCCTAGCCTGGAGCTTCGCCAGTGTCCATCCCTCACAACTCACACTAGCATTTGGTCCTTGGTCTGATTAACCTTTCAAAGCTTGGTTTCACCAGCGCCTCCCAACTTAATTCTCAGGAATTACAATGGAGGTGCTCTTTCCCCATTAAACTTGAGTGATTTAAGGATCAGAGAACTTCAATGCTTAAAGGATTTTAAAATCAGTCACTGGCCTCCCCCTGGACAGGTGGGGAAGCTGAAGCCTAGAAGGGAAAGGTCACACAGCAAGTCAGTCACAGAGCTGGGGCCTGAACCCAGGGCTTTGGACTCCTGCCCAGCCAACAATGGAATAAGTGAGAGGGAAATTAAGGGAACCCATTGCCCTTGGATACTTCTGACATGTGCGCAAGTGACATGTGCAGCACTAAATGCCAGAGTCTAATGCTAATGGATGTTGACATCAGGAAGGACTCCTGTCCTATCCCCAAAGGACCCTAAAACCTGAGTTGAGAGATAGGGTGGGCAGGAGGATGAATAAGATTCCTAATATATATGGGACACTTACTGTATTCCTCATCAGCTAGAGAAGAAATGAGGATTGAAGGAGGACAGGGACTGGCCAGCGTCACTCTGTGGTCAGAGGAAGGCCCTAGCCCTCTGCTGGATGGTGCTTATGCCCCCACCATGGTCTCCGTCTTCCTCTCACATGGACCCAGCTCATCCCACGGTACCAATTCCATCCCCCCACCCCCTGCTACCTCCAGCTTCAGCGTGTCAGGGCTCAGGACAAGGACTCGGTTCTGGCAGCCACACCACAGCCGCCCACCCACAGACACCATCTTGGTGATGGGGCTCCCCTGGGCGCCCAAGGTCACTGATTTGAAGTTCTGGGGGTCCCAGAAATGACCTGGAGTGGGGTAAAGAAAACAGGAAATTCACTCCATTTCTAAATTTGAGCCTCAGTCTCCAGTGAAATGAGATGTTAGCATTCCCCTTTATAAGCAAGGACACCAAGTCCCAGAGAGGGCCTGGGAGTTGCCCAAAGCCACATCTCCAGGAGACAGCCCCAACACCAGTAAGGGGATAGGGGCAGGGTGTGGGGGAGAGCAGGTACTCACCTGCTTCCCTTTGGTAAACCACAAGGTTTCCATTGGCTAGAGACACAAACACCTGGTTATTCAGATACCTGGGTAGGGAAAAGAGGAAGGAGGAAGGGAGTTCAGGCAGCCAAAGTGGGTCACCCAGGACCAGGGGAACCATAGATAGAATGGGTATGGCTCCCAAGAGGCCACCTCTTCCCACCCATTGTTCTCCAGGTGGGGGTTGCCTGAGGCTAAGAAAAGGGAGTGACTTTCCCGAGCTCACACAGTGTGTAAGAGGCATAACTAGCCCAGGGTCAGGCCTCTGGCTTTCAGCCTCCACAGAGAGGAGGGACAGTAGAGCAGGGGGCCCAGGTGAACAGAAGGAGGCCTGCACGTGTGGCCGAGAAGAGTCTAGACAGGAAGGGCCACCCTGGGGCCTTACAAGATGCAGGTCACAGAGGCTGCGTGCTGGAGCTTCATGCTGTTCCTGCGGTCACGGATGCTGTCGGAGGACTGGTACACGTGGACACTGTGGATCGGGGTGTGCACCTGGGACAAATGCTTGGGACACACCAGCCCCTGGAGTCATCCCTCCACCTCTTTGCCTACAGCACCATGTCTTCAATGCTGGGTGCCTGCCCGAGGTACGGAGGTCCCACAGCCTCCCTGGGACTGTCAGACCCACCGACATCCCTGGTTAGCAGTACCCCTGAGGTGTGACCCAAAGCCCTCCTGCCTCAGCTCCAGGAGACCACATGATTTCCAGAGCAGGGAGCTCAGAGTTCTGGCACTGTGTCCCTAGTCCCTCCCCTGTCCCTACCAGCCATCCTCAGTGCCCAGCCACACGGAGCTCTGGTAGGCCTCAGGGTCGACACTCAGCAGGTCCTCAAGGCTGCCCCGGGTGAAGGAGCCGCGGCTGGAGCGGCGAAGGGCTCTCCCATCCATTGGGCTGGTGCTGCAGGGACCGCCAGGCCCAAAGGAGCCAGACAGTGGCAGGAAGCCTGGCTCCTGCTCCTCCTCTGAGCTGGTGGTCTCTGCTGTGGCCTCCTTGGAACTCGGGGTCTCCTCATCTGAGGGAGACAAAGGTCTCTGGCTCCATCCCCCTCTGCCAGGCTTGGGACCTGGTATCTTTCTAGGCCATGCATCCCTCCTGGCCATGCCCCTCCAGAGGGCCTCTCGAAGATGTTCCTCCCCATCCTCGAGGCCTCTGCATCTGCTCCAGCCTGCTGCTCTGCTCACCCACAGCTCAGCGCTACGGAATCTTTGATCTCGTCTGACCCCCTTGGACCCAGTGGCCACACCGTGGGTCCCCACCCCATCTTCCTTAGCTGAGTGCTCCAGGGTCTTCATGATCCCGCCTGACTGCCCCACTGTCCTCTGAATCCTCGGTGTCACATTCCCTGCCCTCATTGCTCTGTGTGCTAACATCCTGAGGTCTGACGCCATGCCTTTGCCCTACACTGATCCCTCCTCGCCCCTTCTCTGAGCAGTCCACCCTGCCTGCCAGCGCCAAGTTGGAGGAGATGGCCAAAGCTCACTGCCAAAGCTGGAGGAGATGGTGGACCGGCTGGCCTGGCTCTGCAGCGTCCCCGAGGGGCTGGGCGAAGACTCATCGTCAGAGTCACTGTCAAAGGGCACCAGCTCTGGGCGGGGGTCACCCTCGGCGAGGCCCGGCGTCATCTCCAAGCCCGAGCCTGCAATGGAGATGTGAAGGCAGGGCTGTGGCCCAGGCTCCGCGAGCGTCGCGGCTTCCTCGTCCGCGGCGGCCTCGACGTCCAGCTCCGGCCCGGCGGGCTCCGGTGCCGTCCCTGGAGGACTCCTCAGCGACGGAGGAGGCTCCCTGCCAGGAGAAAGTGAGTATGAGAGCAGCTACGAGCCAGACAGGGCCCCGCTAGCAGACACGCCCACCGACCCCGCCCACACTCGCCAGGCCCCGCCCACAACCACGCTGGGGAGACCTCAGCGTGTGCTGGGACAGGGGTTGGGTCTCCCAGGCCCACGGTGCAGCCCATCCCGCTGCCCAGGCCTCACCGGTGGCAGCGACGCTGCAGCCCGGGCACCGCCCCGATGCAGAGGATGCGGGCGGAACAGACGGCGATGCAGGCCTCCACGTCCGGCTCGGCGCGCAGGCTCAGCAGGCACACCTGGCCCACGTAGCCGTCGCTGTTGCAGACCCACACTTCAGGCGAGGGCTCCGGGCAGCTGTTCAGGGTGGGAGCCGCGCAGGAGAACTGCAGGAGGAACCAATGGACAGGAGAAGGTGAATGGCGGAACTGCTGCCAGCATTCCCCACTCCTGGGAAACCCGGGCAGAATGGAGGGAGGCAGGCCTGCATGGGTGTGTATGGATGCCCGATACACCCCTCTACACACGCGTACACATACACGTGGCACAGGACACTTTTTTCTTTCTTTTTTTTTTTTTGCGATAGGTTTTTGGTTTCTGCTCTGTCTCCCAGGCTGGAGTGCAGTGGTAGGTTCATGACTCACTGCAGCTTTGACCTCCAGGGCTCAAGCAATCCTCCCACCTCAGGCTCCTGAGTAACTGGGACCACAGGGGCACGCCACTAAACGTGGATAACTTTTAAATTTTTTGTAGAGATAGGGTCTTGCCTAGCCTGGTCTTGAACTTTTGGGTTCATGTGATCCTCCTAACTTGGCCTCACAAAGTACTGGAATTACAGACGTAAGCCACTGTGCCTTGCCCATGTGACCCTCTACACATCAAATGTACTCATGCCTATGGGATACGGGCATCATGCCTACATGTACACGCACACATTCCTGGATATAATCATGGATACATGCATAGAAAAAATGTGATGCTGGTAACCTCTGTACATATGTATGCAGCCTCATACAAGCACATAAATGAAGCAACTTCCCGTCATTTATACAGCCTTTCTTCATATGTACGAGGCATACTCATATACATGTATACATGTAATACATATATAGCACCCACACACGTACAGAGAGCTGAATTCTCCAAGACATAAGGAGCAATAGTAATGTTCAAGGTATGTACACAATGTCATACACAAAATAAAAATTCTTGAACACCTGCTGGCTTTGAAAACGTGCACCCACGTGACCCAGATGCAGACATACCTGCATGCCACTGCGGGTTTTCATGATGGGGATGGCCTTCAGGAACTCAGGGTCTAGACAGCTTTTGCTGGATGCTGTAGTGGAGATGGATGGATAGACAGACCCTGCTTAGCACAGCATCCATCTCACCCTAGTCCTGCCCCTGCCTGTTCCCCTTCCTCCCCTGCCCCTCAGGGTCTCTCTAGGGGGAGGCCTGATCCAAGCCACACTAGAATAAGGCAGTCGCTCCTGGCCTCAATCTTTTCCCATGTGTATTGTCTTGGGGTTAGACCCAGAGGTCTCTATGGATCTTCTAAGCCATGAACCATGATCAACAGCTTTCCCTGATCTAGCCCTGCTCAGAGTATGTGCAGGGAGGGTATGGAGGGTCTTGGCTATCAGTGCCCACTATGGGGCAGGTCCAGCAGACAGTGAGACCCTATCCATGGAATCCCCTCCCTGTCAGGGAGGCCACAGCTATTATTTAGTCTGATGTTTCACTGCAGAAGCCCCCCTCCCCACCAGGTGGAGCCGGAGCACAGGGCACTGTGGTTCTGGCTCCTGAAGTCATAGACAGCTGTGAAATGCTTCTGGCCTCCTGCCTGGAGGCTCTAGGAGGAGAGGGCCAGCATGTGCCTTGGCTTACCCAGCTTCCTCTTGGCCTCATCAAAGGCCTGTTCAAAACCAAGGCGGGCATCAGGGTGAGGGAACTCAAAGATGTAGGAGTCGGTGCCCTCGGGCCGAGTGGTGCACAGCTCCAGCTTGGTTGGCGGGAAGGAAAGCGTGTAGCACAGTGCCTGCTTCTCCGACAGGTCCCGGTGCATGGCAGCTGAGAGGTCCCGCAGTGCGTCGTCCAGGCTCTGTGGGGAAGAGGGCCCAGGCTTCAGGCCCCAGCATCTCACCACAGCCTGCGCCTGCCCTTGAGAATGTGTGGAGACCTGCCTCTCTCCTCAGACAGCAAGTGAGACTGTCTCCTCCCTCAGACCAAGAGGTGGCCTGGATTCCTTTCACAGATGGGGGATGGGCCCTCTGTCACCCTTGGATGGGGATGCAGCTATGTCTCCACCCTCAGACCTGGAACATGTTACTTCCCCCATATGCAGGGAGGCTGCAATTTTGCCTTCAGATGAGGGAAAGGAACGTCTCTTCCCCCAGGCAAATGTCAGGGCTGTCTATCTCTGAGATAGGGTCAGAAGCCTCCCACCCCCTGGCTCCCCAGCGTTGGGTAGAGGGCACAGACCTGGTGGGGGAAACCGAGGCTCTCAGAGAGCTTGCTCATTTGGCCCAGGGTGGTGAGGTCTTCATCAAGGCGGCTGATGGCCTTCTGGATGTTCTCCCGATTGGTGGCTTGGGATGCCCCTAGCGGGGAGAGAGGAAGGCCGTGGACAGATACAGAGACAGACAAGGTCAGGCTGGGACAGACTCTCCTTCCCTCACTGCACAGCCTGCAGCTGGGCCTGGGGAGAGGCCTGACAAACTGAGAGCACAGAAACCCCAAACTCTTGGGGAAAAAGTTAATACGCAGCTCCCAGAGGAACCCCGGGCCTGAGAGCTGGGGACTGGGCCTGATTCAGAGCCATGTCATGCAGGGTGTCAGGCCCATGGAGAATTCCCGGGAGAGCACGGAGTATGAAATGGTGGCTGGCTCTGCGATACGCAGGCTCCAGCTGACATGGAACTGCTGCGGCGCTGCAGCCTGCCATGGGAGCAGGGGCAGAGCAGACAGAGTCCCAGGCAGTCAAATGTGCTGACCAAGACACTCATCGCCCCACAAAGGAGGGGGCACTGCACGGTGCCCTGGATTTCTGTGGTCCTATCCCATACCTGAACACTGCCAAGTGGCTGGTCCTGCAGATGCCCTGCCACCCTCAACTCAAGGCTTGGGATGCACACTGTGGACCAGTGGTCCATACATGGAGCTGTCCCTCCACCCTTGGGCCAGGACACATGTGTCTTGAAATCAAGGGAAAAGAAGTTTCTTTTTGCTTTTTCCTAAATGCGTTTCTTTTCCTGTTTTTCTCCAATCTAGTTTATAGAGTGTGTTATTGGTGTATATAAATTTAGTATTTGGGCCACAGGTTACAGAATGGTAAGGCGTCCCTGGACGGGTCATGACAGCACTAAAGACATGGATCCTGAGACTGGCAAGTCCTGTCCGAAGTGGCCCTGTGACCAGGAACCCCATGGGGGTGAGAGGCAGCCTGCTGAGGAGGGGAGGGCACGCTTTGTAACTGTAAGATGGAGTCACGCTGGACAGGGAGGCTGTCTCACCACGTCTACGGGAAGAAGAGTGTGTGCCGGGTGGATGGCAGTGGTCTTTCCTGCCAGGTCGAGGCTGGGAACAGCTCTGCTGTTACTTGAATATTTGTGTCCCTGCAACACTCACAAGTTGAAATCGAATCCTGAGTGTGTTGGTATTAAGAGGCAGACCTGGCCGGGCGCGGTGGCTCACACCTGTAATCCTAGCACCTTGGGAGGCCGAGGTGGGAGGATCACGAGGTCAGGAGATCGAGACCATCCTGGCCAATGTGGTAAAACCCTGTCTCTACTAAAATACAAAAAAAAAAAAAAAAAAAAATTAACTAGGCGTGGTGGCGCGCCCCTGTAGTCCTAGCTACTTGGGAGGCTGAGGCAGGGGAATTGCTTGAACCTGGGAGGCGGAGGTTGCAGTAAGCCGAGATCGCGCCACTGTACTCCGGCTTGGCAACACAGTGAGACTTCGTCTCAAAAAAAAAAAAAAAAAAAAAAGAGATGGACCTTTGGGAGGTGACCTGGTCATGAGTGGGGAACCACTGTGAAATGAGATTTGTGCCCTGATAAAGGGGCCTGAAGGAGCTTGTTCACCCCTTCCACCAAGTGAGGACACACAGAAGGCACCCTCTGTGAGGCACAGGCCCCTTGCAGTTCTGCTGGCCTTCCCAGCCTCCCGAACTGTGAGCAATACATTCCTCTTATTTATGAATTGCCCAGTCTACGGTATTTTTGTTAAAGCAGCCTGAAGAGATGAAGCCAATCTACTCCTTTTGACAGAAACTGTTCCATCCCAACCCTCACCACCTGGGCAGCCATGTTTTCTTCCATATGACCCTGCCCCATTCTTGCTCACAGCTGACTGGACCAGGAGTGGGCACCTAACTTAAAGGTGGTCCTTCTATTGACTTGGATCAATTAGAGTAACAATCAGGTGGTACTCCTACATAGTGGGGCAGGCCTGGGTTCACCAAGGGGCCGGGCAAGCCTGCCTGTTACCCTGAGGGCCAAGCTCCAGGTGAGCTCCCCTCCAGCTAAGCCTGGAGCCGGTCTGGGTCTGATCACAGGAGTTAGGAGGAAACAGAAAGCTAAAAGCAGTGAGAACAGGGCCAACTCAGCAAGAAGGGAAGAAAGACAGACGCCACAGGAGGAGCGGCTCCTGGAAGTTGCCTCAGCTCCCAACAGTCTCAGCCCCGAACAACATGGATGGCTCCAATCGACCCTTTGCTTGCAGTAACTCAAGCGAGTGTCTGTTCCCTGTGTGTGAAACCGCTGAACCAGACAGTGCAACATCATCTAATACTAGGCGCTCAAATGATTTTGCACAGATGAATCAATAGCTAATTACAGTGATGCTGCTCTCTGTGCACCACCCCCACCCAGCTCCCACTGCCAGCGTAGGTCCCTGCCCAGTTGGAAGGCGGTGTGCATGGACAGATTGTCTGGCTCCATGGGTGCCAACTGGGTCCTTCATGCCAGCCCCCTTGCACTGGATGAGAAAGCGAGGCCCAAAAGTGGAAAAGCAGCTGGACAAGCAGCCAGACAGGCTGGAGTTCAGACCCTCCAGCAAGGCTTCTCAGAGGAAGACCCTAACACCCAGAACCCCTAGCATCAAACCCACCTTTGATGATGTCTGTGTCTTCCAGCGGCAGCTTCCACAGCATCTTGTACTTGCTGGCTGTGTCAATGACACTGGCTGCCGTGTACCTGTGGGGAGCCAATGGGGCACTCTGGCCAGGGTCGGGGAGTGGGGCTCAGAGAGGGACAACTGCTCCCCTGCTGGCACCACGCAAACCCCGCCCCAGCCACTCACAGGCTCATGGAGCTGCGCCGAAGGGAGCCTGACTTTCGCTTCAGAGTGGTGCAGACGATGAGGTCCGTGAACAGGAAGAGAGACCGGTCCTTCTTGCCACTGATCGCCTTCTGTGGAGCCCAAGGCAGAATTTAGGCTGGGTGGACACAATCCAGAAGCCCACCCACCTGCCCATAGTGCCCAAGGGGACACTGAGACCCACGGAGGGTGAGGGCTCTTCCCCAGCTGCCCAGAGAGAGTGGGGACTCAACCAGGGCTCCCTCAGGGTGAAAGACCAGGGAGACCTGCAGATAGAGGGTGAGAGGAGAAAGTGAGGAGGTGAGGACAGCTGGGCAGACACTGGGACACTTCTTACCACTTCAACGACCATCTCCTGTCTCAGGAACCGCCGCAGAGGGGCCTGGAGCTGTGGGACAGGAGGGACAAGGTATCTCGAAGGCCAGTTATTAATCCCTATCCCCTCCACAAATCCCAGTGATCCCTCGGCCCCACTCCATGGGCTAGGCCAATGGAAGCAGCATGCTGCCCACCCTCTCAACGACCTTGTACTGCCAGGTCACGGGACCCAAGGTCAGAGACAGACGTGGAAGAACACAGACAGGTGGAGACGTGTGGCCAGAGGCTGGTAGACATGGATGCAAACACACTGTGGTTCTGGACATGGACACAGCCATGATTCCAGGTGGCCACAGATGCAGACAAGAGGCGAGTGACACAGCTTGTCTTGGTGGGTGGGCGAGACAGGGCGCGCGCACATCCTCCATGCCCTCGATGTGAGCCTCTATCTCCTGCAGCACACGGGCATGCCGCTCTGCCTCCTCAGCACTCCGCACACCCTTGTTGATACGCTCAGCCACCTGCTTGATGTTCCGCTGTGCCTCCAGCAGGAGTGGATGGTCTGGGTGGTCCTCAGGTGTATGCTTCAGGAGGTCCTGGGGTGGGAATGGGGACCAGACCTGACTGCTTAGCTACCCCTGGGGCCCCAGACTACTGGAGCAGGAGGGACTATGGGTAGACACCAAAGAGGACTTTCCTACCTGACCCCTAGGGACCCTGATGTTAGGCTCAACGAGGCAGGGGCCTTAGACCTCCTTGTATCCCCCCATGCTTCCAGGCCTTGCCTACTTGCCCACCCAGCTCCATGCCCACCTTCACCAGAAGCTCATAGCGCGGGATCCGCTGCACAGGCTTGATCATGAGGTCAGACAGCGCCTGCTTCTCCTTGTTCTCACGCATGCTTTGCTGAAACCCATGGATGGGCACCGTGTGAGGAATGACATGCCAGCGAGACTATGTCCAGGGACAGGTCCCCAGCAAGGCCCATCCAGCTCCCCCTGAGAGCAGAGGCTGGCCCACTGGCCGGGGCTATGGTGCCCATGCTGGGAGCTCCTGGGACCCTCAAAGCTGGCCCAAAGTGAGGGTCACCTCCACCCCCCTGCCCTAGCCCACAGTACCTCTAGGAACTTGAGAAAGGCAGGCCTCGCCTCCTTGGCCACACGCACAGCATCCTTTGCATTGAGGAAGTTATCAATATAGGCGGAATAGATGTTTACTAGGACATCCTTGGAGAACTGTGGAGGAGGAGGCAGGTTGGGGACCCTCAAGGTATCCCTCACCCCACCTCACCCTGTCCTAGTTTTCACTGATTCATGAGTCACCATCTTTTCCCTCCAATTAGAAATGATACAGTCTCTAAGGGATCAGGCATGTGTCTTGTGGCTCTAAGTGTGGTCATGTTTAGGCGTAAGTGCATGTGTACACATGGATATATGAGTGCGCATATTATCTGTGTGTGACTGCTCATGTATGCACATATGTAGACCTGAATGTATCCTGTGAGCTCAGACCTGGTTCTCTCACTTCCAACTAGGCATTTCCATCCCTAGATCTCCAACCTCACGAAGTCAGGCAGGTCTCCCTTTCCCTGTTCTCTGAGTGACACAGACTCATTCTAGTCATTTGGCCTTTGCTTATGCAGATCCCCCCCCACCCCCAGGAATGCCCTTCTTCATCCAAATCTCGCCCCGCCTCAGGGCTGTGCTCCAGTTCTGCCTCCTCTTGGAAGTATTCCTTTCCCTGACTAGAGCTCTGCCTGATACTCCAGCTGGCCTCTGGCTTCTCCTGATCTCCTAGGACAAGTTCTCCCTCTCCATGAAAAGTGCTCCCATCCCACCCACAGTAAAGCCCAGCTCAGGGCAGGGCATACAGCTGGTGGCTAATACCTGCTTGATGCTGATGGCGGACTAAATATGGAGGTTATTCTAACCAGAAGCCTTGTCTGGGAACCAGGACACCTGGGTTCCTGTCTCAACTGTACCATGGATAAGCTACGTGACCACATTAGTGATGTTTGTGTACCCCTCAGAGTTCTGTCTCTCTCTCTCTCTTTTTTTTTTTTTGAGACGGAGTCTCACTCTGTCGCCTAGGCTGGAATGTGCAATGGCATGATCTCAGCTCACTGCAACCTCCGCCTCCCAGGTTCAAGCGATTCTCCTGCCTCGCCTCCAGAGTAGCTGGGATTACAGGCGCGCGCCACCACTCCCGGCTAATTTTTGTATTTTTAGTAGAGATGGGGTTTCACCATGTTGGTCAGGCTGGTCTCAAACTCCTGACCTCATGATCCGCCCGCCTCGGCCTCCCAAAATGCTGGGATTACAGGCGTGAGCCACCGTGCCCAGCCAGAGTCCTGTCCCTCTAAGGTGCCAACTGCTCCTGCCTCTGGACAGACAGAGCAGGGCGTGAAGCAGCAAAGGGAGGAAAACAGCCCTCATCAACCACCCCCACCCTGGGACACAGCATCCTGTGCTGACCCCTCCCTGGGGGTCCAAGGCTTTGCCGTAGTCCATGGTCAGCATCAAGGTCTAGGCAGGGGGCTGAGCTTACTGACACTGAGGGTGACGATGGGCTGGAGACATCAGCACTCAATCCAAGCTGGGACCCCATCACCCCTTTCTGGTCCCATCAGTTTCTGGGTCAGCAAGGACATTCTAAGACGGTTCAAGGCCCCATCCCACAGCATAGCAAATATACTGAAACATACATCCCACAGAAATAGATATAATTTTTCACTTGTAAAATTTTGGAAGAATTTTACAATTTTGCTTTTGAAATTATGTGGCTCTGAGAAACCATTTAGTTTGCATTTGGCTATGATTTATCAGTCATGGTGTATTCTTGGGAATTCTGGCAAAATAAAATGGAATTGGAAGTTTTTCAAATGTAATTAAATTCTTATAAATACTAAATTTAACAATGAATGAAAATGGCATGCTATGTTTTACAGGCATTTAATTAAATGCTTATTGGTTTTCCTTTTGATGTTCTTTTTGAATTCCGAAGTCAACACCTTTTCTAAGGTCTCACTCACTATTGTGGGAGCTTGACAAGTGTACAGTGGAGATCTGGCCTGTGGTGAGGCAGTATGGGGTAGGGGAAGCCAGGGCACTGGAACCGGGCTTTCTGGAGTTGAGTCCTCCACCACTTCCTAACTGTAACTTTCATCAGGTTACCAATCTCTCCATGTCTCAGTCACCAACTTTAGAATCAGGGTAAACACTGCACTCTCCTACTAGGGCTGTTGATAGATACAACACATTTAGATCAATGCCTAGCAGACAGGTATGCTATTATGATGAAAATATCTGATGGAGAAAAAGTCAAGACTCAGCCAGCATCAACATCCAGCCCAAGTCCAGGGTCAGGACCAGGACAGTTATTTTGGTTCCAGTAAAGATAGGGTGGAGGTCAGTACCAGCATCCATCTGAGGTCTGGGTCAGCGTCAGCACCAGCTTGGGGTCAGGACTAGAGTCACGTCAGTGCCAGCCGGGGGCAGGGTAGGGTCCAGGATCAGAGTCAGTGTCTGGCTGGGGTCGCAGTCCGTGCCAGAGTCTGGCCAAGCTCTGGGGTAGGGAAGTGTCCAAGTTCAGTCCACCCAGGGGCTGGGGTAAGTGCCAATGTCTAGCCACGTTCTGTGGTCAGATCTGGGAACAGAGTCAGCATCCAGGTGGGGTGGGTGGGGGTGGGGATCCATGGCCACATCCAGCCCCTTCCAGGAGGGCCTGTGCTTGTGGGAGCTGGCAGCAGCGGGGCCACTCACCGACTGGACGAGCAGGGCTCCCACCTTCTGCTGGGCATGCCAGGTGTGCACGCAGTGCCGAACCTGCTCCAGGAATTGCTCGTGGTGCTCCAGGAGCTCGGGGATCTGGTCGAAGATTTCGTCCACCAGTGCAGGGTCACAGAGCACAGAGTTCTCTGGCTGCTTCAGCGGCTGCATGTAGCCCTGAAGGACCCACAGGGTCGGTGCACACTCCCTCAGAGATGCTGCCCCACCCCACCTACACAGGGCCCCTGTGTGAGTGCACACAGAATCACCCGGACCAAGAGCTCCAGCAGGGAGATGGGAAGACCTAAGCTCATGCCCTCATTGCTGAGCCCAGGGCCTGGCACAAAATGGGAGCAAGGACGCTCAGGAGAGGTTTGTTTAACGCGTGAACAAATAGAGCTTGGAATGAGGAAATCAAGATGGGGCTCCTTGAAAGACCTCCCACCACTAACTCGGCAAAGATTTACTGAGCACTTACTACATACCAGCCACTGCTCTAAGAATTGGGAGACAGCAGTGAATGAGAAAGACCACAATCCCTGTCCTGATAGAGCTTAGGATCTAGTCTGATGAAACACACAAATTTTTTAAAAAAGATTTTTAAAAAAAGATCATATTTCATCAAATCTAATAAATATTTTATTTTATGGCAAAGTCTTGCTCTGTCACCCAGCCTGGAGTGCAGTGGTGTGATCTCAACTCACTGCAACCTCTGCCTCCCGGGTTCAAGTGATTCTCCTGCCTCAGCCTTCTGAGTAGCTGGGATTACAGGTGTGCGCCACAACGCTTGGCTAATTTTTTATATTTTTTGTAGGGACAGGGTTTCACCATGTTGGCCAGGCTGGTCTCGAACTCCTGACCTCAAGTGATCCGCCTGCATTGGCCTCCCAAAGTGCTGGGATTACAGGCATGAGCTACTGCACCTGGCCATTATTTTATATTTAAGAAAAACTGGTTGCCAATTAAATTATGATATGCTACCAAGTATAGAATGAATCCTGATTTAGGGACATTAAAATGTGAAGACCACAAGTTCCAGAATGGGTAATGTGGGGAAATCTTGTAGTCAGTTAAAAGGCGGTAAATGTGGCCGATCACGGTGGCTCAAGCCTGTAATCCCAGCACTTTGGGAGACCGAGGCTGGGCAGATCACCTGAGCTCAGGAGTTCGCCACCAGCCTGGGCAACACAGTGAAACCCCATCTCTACTAAAATACAATAAATTAGCTGGGCACAGTGGTGTGCGCCTGTAGTCCCAGCTACTTGGCAGGCTGAGGCAGGAGAATTGCTTGAACCTGGGAGGTGGAGGTTGCAGTGAGCTGAGATTGTGCCACTGCACTCCAGCTTGAACGGCAAAATAAATAAATAAATAAGGCGACAATGGTGTGAAGATAAAGCAGGAAGGGTCGTGGGAGATCACAAGACCACATGGGAAGTTACTGGAGGCTCTTAATGACACTCTCCGAACGCTTTTTTACAGATTTCAGATCTGCTGGCCAGTCTGTGACTAAAACTCCCGTTATTTTACGTCAAATCTACACACAATGACGTTCCCCTAGCTTGAAAGGCCCAGCTCAGGGGCCGGTGCGCTTGTGGAGAGGTCGCCCTCTACTGGCCCTACACTGTAACTGCAGGCTGAGGAAACAGGAGAGTGTTGCTTGAAAAAGCATATGTGATGTTGCAATAACATTTATATTAAACATTTTAAAAAATCTGGCTTGTTTTGTAAAACAAGTTTGAGAAAGTAAAGCTCAACAGAATCCTCTCTCTTGGCTGGGGATTCTGAAAAGGCCGGGATGACGGTGAGGAGATAGGCAGGCAGTCTCTTATCCACAGGTGAGCCAGCTCCTGGGCTGGGTCAGGGCCTGCTGCTCCACAAGGAGCAGGAGCAGCAGCTAAACCGCTCACCTCAGGGTCCCGGCACCCACACAGAAGTGGGCACACAGCAGGAGGAAAGAGCAAACAATGACTGAGAGCCCAATACGGAACTTGGCACAAGCCCCATTCACTCACCAATGCTCAGTCCGCCCAGCAAGCACTGGGCACCTCACTGCACAGACCCCCTGTGGGGCTGATACGTGAATGGTGGGAGGCAGGAAAGAAGCACAATAAATACGTAAATTACTACACAGAACGCTGGAAGACAGTGAGTGCTACACAAAAGAGGAGTAGGATCAGGGTGCCAAGGGGAGGGGGGCTCGTCAGGGTGGTCAGGGAAAGGGGTGTTTGTTAGCTTCGAGTGTTAGAGTTGAAAATAGGCTCAGAGGGTGAGGGTGACGCTGAGGAAGGGGTACAGCCCTAGGACCTAGTTTCAAATCCTCCCTCCTTCTGGCTCCTAACTTCTATTTAACTTCTTTGTTCATTTTGAACACCTGGCCTGCAGGAACAACACTTATCAATTAGTGAGGGCAGTGATCGCTGGAAGTTAACACTGGGACTACAGAGTCCAGTCTCAATTTGAATACCACTATGTTCCAGGCAGGGTAGACTAGTGGGTGACAGGGAGGACCCAGAGTCACAATGACAGGGTTTCAACCCAGGGTGTGCCACTTCCTAAGTCTGTGACCTTGGACAAGCAGCTTTACTTCTCTGGGTCTCAGTTGCATCATTTGCAAAATGGTGTTTATAGTCAGATTTATATGAATTAACTCACTGTTCTCAAGCATTCTTCTGAACAGTGCCTGGCACAAAGTGGGCACTCAGTAAATGTCAACTAATACCACTCACTAGATGGATGACCCTGGGCAAGTTTCTTAACCTCTCTGAGTCTTCATATAAAGAAGAATATAATATCTACCTCACAAGGTTAATACAAAGATTAAATGCAACTTTTTACCATGCTTGCAGAGCCGCAGGCAGTATGCTAAATTATAAACATCTCTCTTTAATTATCTGCACTCAAGGCAGGTCTATTATTATCCCCTCTCTACAGATGAGGAAACTGAGGCAGAGACTGGTTATGTGACATGCTCCGGGTCACACAGCTGGCCAGGAGATGGAGCCAAGTTTGAATGCTGGCGGCTTGGCTCTAGAGTCATGCTCCTGTCCTGGAGTCAGACCTCAGTCCTCCTCCTACACTCCAGGGCTGCCTCCAGGGACGGTCCTCGGGTTCACGTGACACCCTCCTGTCCACCTCCACCTTGCTCACCCAACACTCTGGCTTCCTCCACCCACAGGTCCTGCATCCTTTCCCAAGTGCAGCCCTGGATGGGTCCAGGAGATCTGGCAGAGGCAGAAAGACACGCCCAGGCCCTGTCTGCTCCCAGCTCTCCACTGCTCCTGCCTCCTGCCTGTGAACAGACATGGGTGCCGTCATCACCTTTTGTTTTTTTGTTTTGTTTTGTTTTCTGAGACAGGGTCTCGCTCTGTCACCCAGGCTGGAGTACAGTGGCACGATCTCGGCTCACTGCAACCTCCACCTCCCGGGTTCAAGCTATACTCCTGCCTCAGCCTCCAGAGGAGCTGGGATTACAGGTGCCTGCCACCATGCCTGGCTGATTTTTGTATTTCTAGTAGAGATGAGGTTTCACCAAGTTGGCCAGGCTGGTCTTGAACTCTTGACCTCAGGCGATCTGCTTGCCTCAGCCTCTCAAAGTGCTGGGATTAGAGGTGTGAGCCTCCGCGCCTGGCTCACCTTTAAATCTTCTTGCTGGAAGATAGGTAGATTAGCTACATTTTGCAGGCAAACTTGAGGCTCAGAGAAGGTGAGGTGATTAGGCTAGTATCACCCAATGAGGACGCAAGTGACTTAAACCCTGGACTGTCTGACCCTAATGTCTCCAACTCTCACCTGGGGGATGGCAAAGGACCCCCTCAGGCCCCTGCCATGTCTACTCCTCCTGCCTGGCATTGTGGTTGTGTCCCTCCCATGGCTTCCTTGCGTGCACAGTAAAGCCCAGCTCCATACCCAGCAGCCTTCCTTCCTGCAGCCACCCGGCTCTGGTTCCCTGCTGCTCTAGGTTCCTTCCAGCCTCCCGGCCTTTGTCCCTGACATACCCTCTGCGGGGAGCCATCCCTCTGGGCTCTCTCTGCTGAAATCTACCCACCCTTCAGGTCTCAGCTAAATACCCCAACCCCAGGGAAGCCCTCCCTGACCCCCACACCAGGGCAGGCCCCCTTCTGTGTTCTCATCTCCCCATGCACTTTTTAAAAACAAAAACAAACACAATGTATTTTATGGTAAAATATATATAATACAAAATTTACCATTTTAAATGTACAGTTCAATGGTATTAAATACATTCATAATGTGTGACCATCCAGCTCCAAAACTCTTTTTATCCTGCAAAACTGCAACCCTGTACCCATTAAATAGTAACTCCCCATTCCCTCCTTTCTCAGCCTGGCGCCCTTTCCCTGGCACCCACCATCCTACCTTCCATCTCTGTTCTGACTACCCCAGGAACCTCATACAAGTGGAATCAGACAGTGCTTATCCTTTGAGACTGGCTTCTTTCACTTGGCATCATGTCCTCCAGGCTCATCCATGTTGTAGGATGTCAGAATTTCCCTCCTTTTAAGGCGTATCCCTGTTGTGTGTATGTACTCTGTGTGTGCACTTCTGCATCACCATGTGTCACTGTGCGTCATGTCTGGCTGGTCACTGTTGGTCTCTGCCATAGCCCGTGAGCTCCAGGAGACAGGCCCGTACCACTAATGCCCCCGCACAGAGAACGCTGCCTGGAACGCAGAAGGGGCTCACCGTGGATTTGTGGAGTGAGTGAATGAATGAATGGTGAGTGAGGGAATGCTCTGGATGTTTCCTTTGCTGTCACTCTGCCCAGCTAGCTTGGGCAAATTCATCCTCAACGGTGACTGCCAGGCCTCACTTCAGCTCAGGTCCACACTCATCCAGCCCCAGGCCATGTGTGCATCCAGGCTGTGGGCCGTCCCAGGTTCATGTCTGAGCCTGAACTCGCCACCTTGCTCCAGTTGTGCTTCTCCCCTGGGCCCTAGCTTTCCAAGTCCAGGAGCCCAGACATTATCTTGGGCTTCCCCACCTTGCCCCCCACATCCAACCAGTTACCATGCCTGGCCTGACCAGTTTACCTCCTGAGTGTCTGTCCCCAGCACTCCCTTCCTATAACCTCTATCCTTGCCTAATGTCAATGGCCTTGACCTCCTCTTCTGCCACCCACCTTCCTAGCTGTCAGACAGATTTCACGAAGCATGAATCAGGTCACACACCTCCCCTGCTCAAAGCCCTTTGCTGATCATCCAGGGACCCTGGCAGAATCTACTCCCTCCAACTGGTGTTCTAGGCCCCCACACTGTGGCCTCCGCTGACTCCGACGGCATCGCTATAGGACCAGCGCCTTGTGCTCTGTGCTGGCCACGTGGACCTCCGAATGTGCCAGGCCTCACTTGGATTTGCAATGTGCCATTCCTGCTGCTAAGAAGACAGGTCTCGGTGGAAGCGAGCACCTCCTCCAGGAAACCTCCCTGACCCCAGGCTTAGCAGGTGCCCCTTGACATTTCTAGAGTGCCCGTATACTCCACTATGTCCTCAGCAGGATGGTGAGCTCCTGTGGCAGGGGCTGGGCTCTCTTATTCATCCCTGTGTCTCCTGTACCTGGAACAGGGCCTGCACACAGCAGGTGCTCAACACTGAATTCAACTCCTACTTCCCAGTCAGAGAATACAATGGAGGGGGCACACCAGAGGGAGTTCACGGATCTAAGTTCAGGGTCAGGGTTGCCACGGGGACGTGGAAGAACAGTGGGGTAGGGACACCTGCCCTGGGGTAGCCTGGCCCCTCTGCATTCTCTCCTGCCCAGGCGAAGGCTTCCTCCTTCTCTGGGATGGCCATGTTGGGGGCTCTCCATGGAAAGGCGATGGGTGCCAGGGACACGGCTCTCTGGCCTCAGTCCCTTGTCTATGAAAGGGGTTTGCTCACACCCATCTGACAGACTCCTAGGCTCAGAAAGGCTGTTCTCAGGGGAGTGGGCCCCGAGCCCCACCTGCATCAGGGTGCGCAGCGACTCCACATACGACTGCTCTGTGTCCAGCAGGGTCATGGCCACGTGCTTCCGCATGTCCTGTGGGGACAGGAGCAGAGGGTAAACAGGGGTCTTGTTGCCCCCAGACCCCATCACCTGTAGCCATGTGGTGCCCAGAGAACCCGTCCACTCCCTCTTCCTGCCCTCCTGCCCCTTCCCTCCTGCCACCCAGGGCTCCCAGCTATTCCCCTGAGGCTCCCGCAGGCCCTCCACTCTGCCAGTTGCTCAGCTGCTCCCCCGGCCCCCTACTTACACCTCAAACATGTGGCCTCATACAGTTAGGCCCTCACTCCTCCGCCGCTGCCACATCCACCCACTTCTTGGCTCCTCTGCCAGGCTATTGAAAAAGGTTCTTTAAAAAAATCAATAACCTTTCACATTCGCAAAGAACAATGACTCCAGGCCAGCACTCACTCCAGTTGCCAACTCTGAAGACCCCACCTTCAGGCTCAGCGCTATGGGGACATGCCCACCGGGCTGGGCTGCCCAGCATCCCTAAGAGTAGACACCATCACCCTGCTATAGAGGAAGACACTGTGGACCAGAGAGGGGAAGTCAGTGCTGAAGGTCACACAGCTGGGCAGTATCAGGACTCAGCCAGTCTCAGACAAGGCTGGATCCCAATTCTGTCATTTAAAAATGTTAACTAAGCCCTCCTATGCGCTAGGCACTGTTCTAAGCATGACATATTATTCAATAATCCCGGCCACCCTGTGAGGTAGATGTTATTATTCTCTTCATGTTAGGGAGGGGAAAAAGGAAACCCAGACACCGATGCCTCCATCCTATGGATCTGATGACCTGAATTACTGAGTTCCCAAGGGGTCATACAGTCTCTGTACTCACACCCCCAGGCACAGGGTGCTCATCCCTGTCTGGGGGGCCTTCTTTGTGTTCAGCCCCTGGGACTGAACTTACCTGCTGCTCCTCTCCACCAGTCCCTACACCTCTACCCCCACATCCCTAACTCCAGGAAGCCTTCCCAGATAGCACCAGCCCCAACAACTTCCCTTCTCTGGCAGAGACTCCACTCTAAGCCCTAGACCCCTAGACTCCTGACCCCTCTAAGGCCCCAGAGTGATCCTGGGCAAGGCCCCTAACTCCTCTAGGCTCCAGATCTCTGGGTTCTTCTCCTCTCTCCACTCCCCTCCTAAGTCTCGGCTTGGCCTGAGCACCTGGGACCCTACCTCGGGCTCCTGCCATCAAGGCCTGCTGGTTCGAGCAGGTGCTGTGCAGATGGCAATGCCAGGGTGTCCATGTCTGTGGCATCCCTCCAGCCTCCACCTCTAGTCCCTCAGGGTAGGGACTCAACCAGTGGGGCTGTGCTATTCACTGCTATGCCCAGGGCCCATGTCTTAGTGGACCTGAGTCCAGGCCTGTCCAGCCTGCCTGACCCAGCCACTGCTCCCCCTCTGCTTGTGGCACACCCACTTCAGATCCCTCGCCCACTGACCAGGGACTCAGGGGCAAGACCTGTCCCCAGTGTCCTATAATGAAGCACACTCAGAAAAGTGAGCTCCCATGCTAGGAACTCAGTGGTGGGGGTGTGAAGGACATCCCTTGGGGCAGGGAAGAAGGGGGGCTGGCTCTCCCCATCCTTGCCAGCCCACCATTGCCAGCCCTGGGCTCTGATAGGTGGGAGGGCACCTCAGAGCCTCCGGAAACAGCAGACCAGAGCCTCAGAGCCTCTGGAGACAAGCAGACCATCTATCCTTGGTACTCCTGTGACCTCTAAAAAACCAGGGCAGCTTCCAGAAGGAGGCAGTGGGAGCAAGGCTCACTGTATGATGGAGAGCTTGGGAGAGTGTGGGGGGCCAGGAAGGCCTCCCGAGGACAGGCCCAGATGCTTAATCCTGCCCTACCCCACTCCAGGGACATCTCAGCACCCCACAGACATGGCCTTGGTTCAGCCTCACACTCAGCTCTGTGACACAGGTGTTCCCATTTCCACTGCACAGGTGAAGGGCCACGTCAGAGAGGTGACATGACTTGTCCAAGATCACACAGCCAGTGAGTGGCAAAGCAAGGACCAGAGTCTCTTCAGCCACCCCATGACTCTCAGGGCTCCAGTCCCTGGAGTTCTCGCCCAGACTAACTGGGCAGCCACAGGCCACAGGTCCCCAGCACTGCCCTTACTGGCTGTGTGACTGTGGTGTCACCTAACGGTGGCTGTGTGACTGTGGTGTCACCTAATGGCCCTGTTTCCACATTCTCTTCCATGAAATGGAGAAAATAACCCCTCTCTCCCATCACCATGAAGGCAAAGGTGGCAGTGAGCGGAGCAGCTCTGTCCATCACCGTGAAGGCAAAGGCGGCAGTGAGTGGAGCAGCTCCGTCCACACACAGCAGGTCACCAGTGTCCACCCTTCCTCCCCCTCAGTGAGACAGCATGGGGACTCCCTGACAGCAGGGCCAGGCCAGGCGCGGTCCTGGCCTCTCAGCCACCCTCCCCCGCCCACACACGGCCCCATCAGGCCCAGCGGGCACCACGATGGTCATGGTCAGGGAGGCTTCCTGAGAGGCAGGGCTGGCGCTGGGCCTGATGCCAGGAGGCTGGGGTGACACGGGGAGGCTGACGCTGCAATGCCCGCCTCTCCCAGCCTCCTCCCTGCGGCAGAGCACAGTGGCCTGTCACTCAGCTGTCAGGTAAAGACACGGAAAACAAGGCCAGTTCCCTGTCACTGCGCGAGCAGCCCTCCACACGTGCCCAGACACGGGTGTAGTGTGCGGGGGTTGCAGGGGTGGACAGGGGAGGCAGGAGGCAGACAGCGCAGCTGTCAGCCTGAACAGCAGACCCACCTGTTCTGGGCGGGACAGCCCTGCAGGCCCAGCCTTCCCACAGCGCCCCTCATCCCTCACCAGCCCCATCCCCAGACCTTTGCTACACCAGGCACTGTGGGCACTGGGGGATACAGCAGGAAGCCAGAGGGGGCCACTCCTGGGATGACTGGGGCATCACAACCCAAAGACTAAAACCCTGATGGGCACAGTGTGAAGACAGACACGCACACAGAGACGCCATAAAGGCAAGCCGCCCCACACAGAAATAAAAAACACAGCCAGGTCACGCTGCTGAGAACCAGGCCCGCCAGCCCAGAGACTTGAGGTTGTGGAGAGACACAGCACAGCACGGGGAGGGGACAGAACTACAGCCCCCAATGGGGCCGGGAGCATGGCAAGAGTCCAGACCCTGAGATACACAAAGACCGGGAAACAGCCCCCTCCCCTGGCACACCTAGCGAGAACGGGAACGCTGCTGTTCCCACCGCAGCATGACTCCTCCAAGGACCAGCAGGCCCAGCGGCAGGGGGAGGATGGCAGTGGGGGAGCAAAACTGACTCTACCTTCCAGCACACACATACACCGGGGCCACTTCAAGCCTAAGAGGGGGGCTGGGAAAACCTCTCCTTCCTGAGCCTGTGGAACCAGGATACCACTGGTGACAGCCTCGGCTTCTACAGGCACCCATTCTGCAAGCCGAGTGCCACCAGGCCTTGACCCTCAGCACCCTGCCAGCCACACAACCGCCTGCCAGGGTTTCTCACCCTCAATCTCCCGGTCTCCATCCCCGGTCACAGAGAGCCCCTGCGCCCCATGCCTCCCCTCCTCCCACCGTCTCCTGGGTTGGCTCCTGGGTCGGCTGAGTTCTAGGCCATGGCCCAGGTCCCTGGCTGCCCCTTCCCCTGCCCGTACCTGGGCCTCCCCAGGCTCCTCGGCGTCAGTGCTGCTGCCCCCGGTGGGCTCCCCGGAGGCGGCGGCTGGGCCCAGATCGCGCATGTCTTCCAGCGCGATGGTGAACTGGGCCAGGGTCTTCACCATCTGCAGCATGCGGCGGCGGGGGCGGGGGCGGGGTCGGCGCAGAGTCGGGGCCCCTTCCCACTCTCGCTCCCTAGGGCCTCAGCTCGGCCGCGGCGGCAGTTGCAGTGGCGGTCGCGGTGGTCAGTTCCAGCGTCGATCTGAGCGCGGCTGCCGGGCCGGCGGCGGCGCTGTTGCCTCCGCGCTGGGAGTGCGCCCGGCGAGCCAGGCGCGCGCGGCGCCGCTGTGGGGAGGAGGGTCCCCGCCCTCTCCGCGCCGCCCCATCTCCCCCAGCACGCTTTGGGCTGCCCTCGCACCCGCCCCTTCCCCCACACAGCGGCGTCCGCTCACGGACCCATCCCCCGCCCCAGGACACACGTCGGCGCACACCCGTGGACAAAGGCAGCGACATGTACTTTCCGTCCACACCTGTACCCAGCGCGGGCACACGCTGAACGCAGCTTCCCACCGAGGAGCCACGGAGCATGACACACACTGGGGCACGAACACACCTACACGGAACAGGCCACGTTCATGGAAACCTGCCTCAGGCCTGGACCCGTATGCACAAGGGGGTCAGGCCAAGTGCACCCACATCAACACAGTCCCTTACAGACCTTAACCTTGACACACACGAACATGATCCATCCTTGTGCCCAGACAAGTGCTTTTGTGTTTACATAACTATTGTCAGGCAGAAACAGGCACATGTGTCCAGGCTTGGACATTTAGAGATGTGCACACATACACATCCCTCGTCTTCCACCCAAGGGAGGAGCTCTTGGGCCTGAAGGAGGGCAGTTATCACTCAAAGGACCCACCTTGAATCATCCCTACCCCTGCCCCGACCCAGCTTGTCCTGTACCTGGGACCATCTTGGAGGGTTCCAGTCCTGTCCCTGTCCATCCCCCCCACCCCTAGACTGTGCTCCTATCCCTAGACAGTGCACCCCTAGACTGTCTCCAAGCAGGATCCTCACAAGCTGCTGCTTCAAAGCCCAGAGTGACGGCAGAACCTATCCCAGACTGAATCTGGACTGAGGGGTGGGGGCGACCAACCTGCTTTTGCACCAGCTCCCACCTCGCAAGATGTGGGGGTTCTGAAGCACCCTGCAGCTGTGCCTCAGCCCTGGCCGACTTCATGCCTTTTGGTGTGCTGCGCGCTCCCACACTCACCAAGCCTCCAGCTGACTCCCTCTCCCAAACCTGCTTTCCCCTGAGTTTCCTGCACAGTAGACATCCTGACCCCATCGATCAAGCCAGGCCCATCTGTCCACGCCTCTCATCTCCTTGCTCAGTGTGCTCCAGCCACTTCTGTTTTAACTTCCAGAAATTGACCATGCTCTCTCCTGCCTCAGGGTCTTGGCCCATGCCTTTTCCCTCTCCTCCTAATGCTTTTTCTTTTCCTTTAAGACCAGTTTCAGGCGGGTGCCGTGGCTCACACCTGTAATCCCAGCACTTTCGGAGGCTGAGACGGGCACATCACCTGAGGCTGGGAGTTCAAGACCAGCCTGACCAATATGGAGAAACCCCATTTCTATTTTTAAAAAAATTACAAAATTAGCCGGGTGTGGTGGTGCATGCCTGTAATCCCAGCTACTCGGGAGGCTGAGGCAGGAGAATAGCTTGAACCCAGGAGACAGAGGTTGAGGTGAGCTGAGGTTGCAGTGAACTGAGATCATGACATTGCACTCCAGCCTAGGCAACAAGAGCGAAACTCCGTCTCAAAAAGAAAAAAGACCAGGTTTAGTGCAAATGACACCTCCTCAGGGAAGCCCTCCCTGATCCTCAGATTAGGTCATGTGCATCTAATTTCTGCTCTTAAAGGCTCTCATTTTTCCTCACCTTAACCATGTATTGCAGTTCGTAAATATACATTTAAGCAATTACTAGATTGAGGCCCGTCTCCTCCCAGGAGACTATAGGCTTCCTGAGGGCAGCGTCCTTGTCCCTTTTGTAAGCCAGGGCACTGTGTACACAGTACAGGCTGGCTTAAACAACAAGCCCCCAATAGCTCTTCCTCCTCCCTTCTCCCCACATGCCCAGCAGTTACTGACTGAGAGGCAGACCAGCCTGAACAGCTCTCTGTCTCTTACCCTCCCAGCTGGATGGATTGTGGGCTTCTCTGTGGATGGAGCCTGCTCCTCCTTTTCCTCCTCCCGGGGCTGGGCATGCAAGGGGTCTGGAACAGCCAGACCAATTGAGTGGTGGCTTGAAAGGGAGGATGGACAGGCCTATGATCCAGTCCAGACATCCAGGTCCCACAGCACATGCAGAGTGGTGGTGTGAAGGCCCCATCCCTGGCTCATTGCTTGGTCACTGAGGATACCTAACCCACATCTGGTTTTCTCTCAGGGCACCTCGTCCCCCATCTGACCCTCTCAAGCTACACGACCCTGGGCATCAGCTTCCTCTGAGTGGCTGAGAGGCAGTGTGTGGCTCAGAATTTAGAGAGGTGCATCCATTTCCTCACTAGCTTCAGTGGGATGGGCCCTGAAGAGATCAGTCCACCCTTGTTGGCCTCCAGGAGCTCCCAGACAACACAGGGCTTTTCTCATAGGGCTCAGCAGAGGGAGTCACTGCTACTTGAGGGAAAGGTTTTCAGGGAGAGCTTCCTGAAGGAGGCATGGCATGAACAAGGTCCTGAGGTCAAGAGATCCACAGGCATATGGGTGCCCAGAAGGCAGAGTCCACTGACAGGCCCTACCCCCAAGAAGGGGGCGGGACTTGGTGCCAAAGGCACTGCTTGCTGCTGCTACTTCATTAAGGATGGCTAATTAGATCCAAGCCTGTTGTCTTGGCAATGGAGTGGGGCTGGTAGGTCGGGGAGATGAAAGGAAGCAAAGAGAAGGAACAGGAGCACATCGGTCAGTCGCTGAGGCAGGGTTTCCGGGGAGGGCCCCATAACAGCCCAGGCATCAGAGCCCTTCAGGATGAGGTCAGCTGGGGTGGGGGCTGAGAGCACCAGGCGGGCCATGGTACCCCTATGCTGGTTGGTTCTGCTGTTGTTCCTCTGAGCTCCTGTTCTGAGTGTTGATTTTATTTTCCTTTGGGGTATGTGCAGTTGTATAGAATGAGTATGGCTCAGAAGAGTTTCTGTAAGTGTACAAGGTGCTTGGTGAAGGCCTACCCAGCCCTCCTCTCCATACCCCACACCCCACCATAAACACGATCTTCTCCCATGAAAGAGCCACACTCTCACCTGCTTCTTAGTCAGGGAAGGCAAGACAGAGAGGGGAAAAAGGGCTCTGCTCTACAAGAGTACCACCCCACTCCAGGAGAGGCAGGCTGGGGGTCCCAGCTCTGTGGGACCACCTTTCTACAGCCTTGGGGAGCACCTAACCCTCCCTACTTCTGCCCAATCTGCTGACAACTTCCCCATCTCTGAGGAAATCCTAATACCCTGACTACCCGCCTCTGGACACACCACCCAGTCTGAGCCCAGCCACACCTCCTGCATCTGGGCACTGTCCAGCTGGGGGCCACCTGGTCCTCCAGCTGGTGCTGGACCAAATGGGACCAATGATGAGAAAGGCTAGACATAGGGATGAACAAACAAATAGACAGATAACCGGTAATGACTGAATAAATGAAAGGATGAAGGGATGGAATCCTGACAGATGAATAAATAATAAATTAATGGATGAACAGATCAATGACAGTCATGAATACATGAATGAATGCACAGATACATGGCTTAATGGATGAGTAATCAATTGCATTTTTATTTTATTCATTAGTTGATTAGTTCAATAAATACTTATAGAGCACCTACTAGATGCCAAGCACTATGCTGGGAATTTAAATGTAAGGAAAGAGGTCTGTGCCCTACTGGGCACCAAAGTCTACACAGGAAGACAGGAACTGAGAAACAAATGGCAAACATGATGCAGGTGGTGAAGGAGAAATGCCGGTTCTGGGACAGCAGGCCTCATCAGGCTCCTGGGGGTGGAGGCACAACCCTATTAAATCTTTGTCAAGAGAGTGCCTGGGCCCCAGAGCTGCCCAAACTGGAACACTGGGAAGCCCATAATCTCAGAATTGCCACACCACTAATGCTGTTTGGACAATTCTCAGGGGCCAGGCACCCCACCATCGCTTTACACATCCTGGCTCCTTTAATCCCCATAGCAGCCTCACATCAATAACTCTATTATTATTACTCTCCCTTCTTACAAACTAGGAAACTGAGGCTCAGAGAAGTCACCTGGCTGGTAACAGGTAGAACCCAGTTCTACCAGCCACCTCTACGGCCCAGGCTCCTAAACTCCATCCTCTCCCCAGTGGGGAGAGCCCCACTCCACCTCCCCTGGCCTGGTGCACACAGCTGGGCTCCCCCGACCCCCACCTCCCTGGTGCAGTGGTTGCCTTTCTTCAGCCTCCTTTGTTCCAAGATAGTGACTATGAACAGATTCTCCTGAAGGTTTAGGTGGTAAACAAAATGCCATCCACAGGCAATGCTAGACAAAGAAGGTCCTCTTCCCTGGGAACTCGGCCCTGGCGAATGGCCCAGACAGACTGTCTGATGCTCCTGACCCCACCAGAGTCCACAAGCATAGGGTTGGTACGGGATGTTCCCAACCTAATAGGCTATCCATTTCCCTGACAGCCGTTGCCTTCCTCAGGTGCTTAGTTCATCAAGGAGATGAAAGTTCCAAAAGAGGGACTTTTTGGTGTAGAGAGATTAAGAGCTCCCTGGAGCCAGAGAGCTCAAGCCCAAATCCTAGCTCGGCCACTTACTGGTGAAGTGACCTTGGGCAAGACACTTCACTTCTTAGGGCCTCAGTCTCTCCATCTGTTCCTGTTTGAGGACTCCGTCGTCTTCTTCCCATCCTCCTACCTTCTCTCCTCTCCTCCCTTCCCCCTGCCTCCCCCTGGTCAGGTCCTGTTCCCTAGAAACCCTCCCCTCTGGAAGGAGGAGCCTCTCAAGGCTCCACAGAGTTCCCAGGCCTCCCAGGCAGCTAGAAGGGAAGTGTCCAAGCCACAGGGCTCCCTGGGGACTGGCTGCTCAGGGTGGGCTCCATAATTCTGGGGAATGTGCTTTGGGAATGGGAAGGAGAGCTCCTTAGAGCCTCAGGATCTTCCTGCTATGGGGACACTGCCCTGCTTAGGTGGGTCTGTGTATGCAACTAGGGTGGGATTACGAGTGACACGATCTGTGTCCTCTCTGTGTGGACTCCTCTGTGTGTCTGTGTACACTCCTGTTGGGGTCTTCTGTGGACATGTGACTGCACAACTGGTGAGGGTGATGGTACATAGGGTTCAATAGCAGAGACGGAAAGTGAAGGGGTCACTTCAATAATAATAAAAAATAGCTGGGCATGGTAGTTCATGCCTGTAATCCCAGCACTTTGGGAGGCTGAAGCAGGAGAATCACTTGATCCCAGGAGTTCGAGACCAGCCTGGACAACACAGGGAGCCTGATCTCTACAAAAAATACAAAAAATAGCCAGACCTGGTGGCACGCACCTGTGGTCCCAGCTACTCGGGAGGCTGAAATAGGAGGATCACTTGAGCCCTGGGATGCTAAGGCTGCAAAGAACTGTTTTCCTCATCATCATCTCCGGTGGGTGTGGTAGATTGTGTATTTTGAAGATAGCTATCATCTCACATGCTTTTTTTTTTTTTTTCTTGAGAAAGGGTTTCACTCTGTCACCCAGGCTGGAGTGTAGTGGTGTGACAGCTCACTGCAACCTCAAACTCCTGGGCTCAAGCGATCCTCCTGCCTCAGCATCCTGAGTGGTGGGGGTACAGGCATGCACCACCATGCCCAGCTAATTTAAAAAGATTTTTTAGAGTTTAAGTCTTGCTATGTTACCCAACCTAGTCTCGCACTCCTGGGCTCAAGCAATCTTCCTGCCTCAGCCTCCCAAAGTGCTGGGATTATAGGCGTGAGCCACTGCGCCTGACTCGCATGCTCTTCTTACAATGTGGTATTGACTCTTCCCACAGAGTGAGGAGGTCCAGGTCCCCTCCCTTTGAAGCTGGGTAGAGCTTTGTGACTACCTTGACCACAGAGCACAGCAGAAATGATACTATGTGACATCCAAAGCTAGGTCATAAAAATGCCATGTGCTTCCATCTTGCTCTCTTGGCTTACTCATTCTTGAAACACAGCCTCCACGTTGTGGGGAAGCCCAGACCACATGCAGGGGCCATGTGTAGGTATGCCAGCTGACAGGCCAGATGAGGTCCAGCCAAATGTCAGCATTCATCACCAATCTGTGAGTGAGGAAGACTTCAATTCCAGCCCAGCACTATCTGACCACACAGTGAGAAGTGCCTAGCTGAGGAAACTGAGGATCAGGGAGGTGGAGGAGCCATGGTCACACAGGCAGTGAGTGGAAGAGATGGACTGTGAACCCAGAGTCCTTCATATGCTGACAGGAGAAATGAAGGAAGGGGATGATTTCTGCACAGGCTAGATGTCATCTATTGCCCCAGAGGGGTCCAGCTGGGACTCCAACCTTATCACTCCTTCCAGAAACTGTCCCCGCTGGCTGATAGGAGGATGGAGGTGGTAGCCCTCACTCCTTATGCTAGGACTCAGGCCCGACTTCTAGCTGCTGAACCTTGCTGGTGCACTCTTAGCCCAGAAGGGACTCCCCCTACCCACTGCGCTCCCAGCCCCCTCCTAGACCTCTGGGAATGAGGCGTGCTCGCTGTATCCTTGGTGGGAGCTCATGTCTACAGCTGGCTAATGTTTAGTGAGGTGCTGTTTCTCATGTATTATCTCATTTAGTCCTCACACCAGTCCTCTGAGTTACGTATTCCTGTTATGGCCATTTTACAGACGAGGAAACAAAGGCTCCAGGAAGCGAAGCAACTTGCCTCAGGTTATGAAGTCAGGATGTGGCAAAGCTGGGATTTGACCCCAAGTAACTGACATATCAGAGAAGCTGAGTGACCCCACCAGGGTCACAAGGCGCATTAACAAGGAGTCAAGCCAAGTCCAGAGCACCTTGAATAAGGAAGTGGGAGGCTGTATTCTCTTCCATGGATGGCTGGGAGTTAGATGGAAATAGGACGGTCTCAATGTCTGCTCCCTGCTTTCCACAACCAGAAGATCCATAAAAGCAGAGTCCAGGTCTCTTGACATACAGTAGGGGCACAATACTTATCTATTGACTGTCTTGCTTTGCAACTTTAGCCAAATTCCTCTCCACTCTGGGATTCAGTTTCTCCCTCTGGGCAAAAATGGGGGAGGAGGGAAGGTGCAGATGGATTCTAAATTCCCCACCAGGCTTCCTGGCAGAGGTGGTGGGGCTGAGGTCCTGCTCAGAGGTGGAGGATGGACAGCTTGACCCTCCCTGATTTCAGGCTTCAGGATTAAGCCTATGGCTCCAGTGAGGAAGCTGAAGACCCAAGAACTGCACTTCCACCAGAGACCCATAGGTGACAGCAGAGGTCCACATGGCAGGGGCTGTGGTGCATGTGGTTTGAATTTAACTCGTTTTTTTTTTTTTTTTTTTTTTTTTTAATGTGGGTTTTTTTCCCTTTCTTTCTTCTCTGAGATCTGCCTCCCTCCCTCCCAATTTCAAGAAGATACAGCTGGACCTTCCAGGCTGGGAAGGAAAAGTTTCTTAACATGGATAATAGCGGGAAGCAGGAGGTGGGGCTTCAGGGGTAGATGGATAGACAGACCCCCAATATATGTGAAAAACATCTTAGGAGCTCAGAAGCTCTAAATGCAATCATCCTCTTAGCCCAAGAGGCTGGGACTGTCACCCCCATTTTACAGGCAGAGAAACCAGAACCCAGATCTTCTGGGTCCCACATCTGAGTGTGAAGGTGGGGGAGGTTGCCCTGCCCTTGGCAGTCGAGGAGGACCCCACTGGGAATCCCATGAGGCCTTAGGGTAGGTAGGACTTGCTAAATCTGGCAACTCCTGCTTTAGGGCTCCCAGGAAATGCACCCACCTTCCCCTATGCACACTTCTGCCTACATACGGACCTGGCCTGTGGTCACAGCCCTGGCTTAAAACCTGTGAATGAGATGACCTCCAGGGGCCCTCCTCTCCCAGCTCTAAAAGTTATTTCATTCAAAATGTCTAAACCTGGCTCAGCACTGGACCAGTGCTCAGGGAATCAGGCCCGTGTGGCCCAGCACCACCACCGTTCAGCCTCTGATTCCCGACCTGCACAGAGCACTGGAAAGCAGGGCTCCCTTCCCTCTCCTCCACCCAATTCCCCAGCCTGCAAGGGAGGCTGGGATCGTGGGAACGGAAGTTATCCAGGGTCTGTTTCCAGCCCCTCTTGTTCCCTCCCTCCCTCAGACCCAGGAGCAGGGGGAAGGGCTGCAGTTGTGTGTTGTCAGTGGGATGGGGTGTCCTGCCTCTGGCGCAGAAGATGACTCACTGGGCTGTGGGCCAGGCACCCTGGGAAAGGCCAGGCCAGGCCAGCCTCAGCTGGAGCCCCAAGGAGCTGAGGCAGGAAGGAGGGGGCCAGGGCCTGCCTCGGCTGAAGATAAATCCTGGGGGCTCTTGAAGCCCCACAGCCAAAAGAGGCTGTCTTCCCCACTTACCACAGTGCCACCAGAGACCTAGGGAAGCCTGAGGTGCAATCAGCCCCCAGCAGCCTACACATGTGACCTCCCAGCCTCTCCTCTAGCCAGGCTGGTCTCTTCACCACTGTCTACCCCCAGCCTCCTCCCCACTTCTCCACCTTTGTGTAGACTGCTCCTCTGCCTGGGCTGCCCTCCTTGCTCTTGGTCCTGTTTAAACACCATCTAACTTTTACGTTCTGCCTCTTCCCGGAAGTTAATCTTTTAAGTCCTCCACCCTCCATGACCTATCCCTGCTATAGACCAAGGGCACTGACCAAACTGCCTGGTGCTAATTCCCTAATCAGCAGCCTCCTTTTTGGCATATTGAAAGACCTACTATGTGCCAGACTTGCACTCAGGCAAGCTGCCCAGGTACTAAGGGACATACAACAAAGTCTGTGAGCTCCAAAATGGAGGGCGCACTTCTGCCTTGTTCCAGCAGCCTACAACAGAGGCTGGCCCACAGTAAGTACTCAGTTCACATTTGTGAATTTGTGGATGAATGAAAGCAAGTATCAGTGTAATGACTGTGCACTGATTAGTTTAGAATATCCATGTTCAATCCTCTCTTGAAGGAGGGAGGCACAGAAGGGACCATTTCTATGCATTTGATATATGAGCACTGAGTCTCAAAGAGGAAATGTCTCATGATCCCCAGGGTGGCAGACAGTCAGCTGAGCTAGAATCAGACCAGAGACCAGGCCTCTGGAGCTCTTCCACTGTAGCTTGTCCAGATAGGCCCAACCAGCTGGGTTGCACTGTGGCCCCTACCTCCCCTACTCCCACCCTGTTCCAGGACCCAGGTGACATTCTGCGGGGAGAGTAAGTTCCACCCATCAGTCAGTCACTCCAGCCCTGACCCTGGGGACCCTGGCATAACCCAGAGCCAAGGGAAGCCCCCTCCCATCACACCAGGCAAGCATAGGGTGGTCAGGATGCCCAGGGGCAGTGATCATGCCCCTTCAACGATCCCTCCACCCTAGCCTCTGGAAGAAGTGGTCTCTGCCTCTGGCTGACCAACAGCAGCTTGGGCTTTTAGGCCTTACTGAATTTATCCACCAATGGTGACCAGCCCTAATGCCTGGACAGCCATAGTCACACGTGTGTGTGTGTATGTGTGCACGCTTGTGTGCGTGTGTGTGCGCGCGCGCATGTGCAGTGATTAAGATTCACAGCTGAAGGTCAGACTGAGCCAAACCCAGGGCATACTCTCCTGAGGCCCAGGACAAGGCCACCACTGCCAGGAAGTTTTTCTGGTAGCACAGACCTGCCCATTCCCCTTCCTCTGAACTTCTGGAGTTTTGGCCTTCAAAACTCAGAGTCTTTCTAGTCTTGTGATTATTGGCAATAAGTGGCACCACCCAGTACCTCAGAGTTTACAAAACACTTCCAGGGCCTAATTTCATGAGCTCTTCTGTGGGTAGAGCAAGGCTCAGTGAGAAGCCATGCGTGCTCGGGTTCTCAAGACAAAGAGGTTGGTGGGACCGGGGCTCAAATCTCAGTGCCGGCACTGATCTGCTGTGGGACTGTGAGCAAGTTATACAACCTGGCTGGGCCTGAGGACAGGAAGAGAGCAAAAGCATAAACCAGGAGGAGAAGATCTCCTGAGGGATTCTTCTGTGCTGCTTACTAAGTGCTCTGCAGGTATTATTTTAACCTCCCAATAAGCCTCCTGGGTAGGCCCTATTATTACCCCGTTATACAGAAGAAGATGATGAGGCATAGTTAAGTACCTTGCTCATAAGTTAAGTACCTTGCTCAAGGTCTCTCAAGCGGATGGAATTCCCGCCCCCAGGGACCCCAGAAAGAAGAGGTGTGGGGTTATCTAGGAACCAGGAGAGAGGAGCACCTTCTAGCCTAATGGAGTGACACCGGGAGCGGCCCAGGCTCCCAGCATGAGGAGGACGCCCACTCGACCTTTTCCACAGCAGGGAAAACTGGTGGCAACCTCAAAGTCCAACCAAAGGAAGGCCCAGAGATTCATGTACTTACTGAAATCTTTGAAATGCTATGGAGAAGTGTTCGGGTGTAACATCAAATGAAAGAAGCAAGAAGCACACATTCTGCACCATCTCAATGTTATTTAAAATACACACACACACACACACACACACACACACACACACGGAGAAAATACACCAGAACATTAACATTAACAGTGGGCAGAGGCCCTGGACAAAGGTGGGTAGAGGGGTAGAGCCAGAGACCACTCTCCACTGATGGCTTCCCGACCTCCAGGAAGACCACATCTGTGCCTTAGTTTCCCCATCTATAAAGTAGAGAACATAGAGGGTTTCTCACAGTGCCCGGAACAAAGCATGAGTTCAACAAATATTGGCTGTTTTAAATAACCAGAATCTTGGAGGGCAGGTCCCCTCAGGGGTCAGCGGTTGGCTGAAGCACCTCCTCCCACAGCAGGCCTCCCTGGCAGCCCTCGCTGGCATATCTGCAGGGCTGAGGAGCTCCCCCTCCCATGGTGCCGTGGTAGCTCCTTCCACTATGGGCATGTCTGCTTGAGAGAAAGCCAAGCTGGGCTGGACCCCTCAGTCTCTGGGTGGCCTTAGAATTGGACAGCAGTGACCTTAGGAAGAATTTTCCTCCATCTCCCATTCAAAAATCCTTTGGGCTCTGATGCTTCTGTAGGGTGATTTTCCAGGTGAGGGTTGGGAGAGGTTTTCCGGGTGTCTCTCTTGTCCCCAGCCCAAGTGACCACCTCTATCCCTCTCTCTCTCTGGGACAACAGAGTAGCATTTGTTGGCAGCACTTTGTGCCTTTTCCATTTTCTCCTTTGGAAAACAAATGAGAAGCCAGCTGAGTCTGACCTCCTCCCCATCGCCCCCCCCCCACAACCCTCCAGGCCCCCAGGGGCAGGAGGCCCTCTCTGCCTCCTCCCTAGACAACAGGCCTGGTGGAGAACCCCAGAGGAGGGGCCCTGTGAGCTGGCTGTTGCCATGGCAATGGCAGCCCTGGAATTTGACCGCTGGGGCCCAGGAGTGGGGGTGGGGAGCTAGTATAGGCTATGCTGGGGGCAGGGAGAAGGGTCCAGGGGCCCAGAAAAGCGAAGAAAAGCAACGCAGGGCAGGGGTCCAGGGTCCCCTCCATGGCCTCAGTTTCTCCATCTGTAAAAGAGGGTGAGAGAGGCATGGGCCTTAAGATCTCTCTTTCTACCTCTAATCCAAATCGAGACATGGATAAGGGCTAGGGGTATGGGACCCAGCCAGGACAAGGCCAGATGCTCCCTTTGATGGACAGGGACCCCAGGGAACAGGGACTCAATCCAAGGGTCACACAAGTCCAGGGTAGTGGCAGGACTAGGTTCTGGGGTATGTGGTCTGTCCACTCTGGCTTCCCTATTTTGCTAAAGGAGAGGATAAGGGTGCCTGCCTCATGGTAGGGAGAAGAGGATCCCCAAGAATGGTAATAGCTGGGCCCACAGTGCTGAGACAGCAGATAATGTGCCCACCCTCAGAAACCCCTGGTCTTTCTGGATCCAGAGGGCTGGCAGAGGGCCTGCCCCCACCCCGCCTGCTGTGCCAGGCTATAGCGGGTATTTTTAAATGTGTGTCTGCCCCTCTCCACCTTCCTGCCTGCCCTCTCCAGGAACACAGTGAATTCTGCTGCCAGCCCTCCATCCACTTGGGCCAAGCCTGAGTGGGCGCTAGCTCCAAGGTCTTACTCTCTGCCTCCACCTCCAGGACAGCCAGGGCAATGGCCAGGGCCTCCTCCAGCTATGATACTCTAGGCTCAGAGAGGGGATGGGGCTTGCCCAAAGTCACACAGTACAGACAAGGACTTTGGGAATGTTGTGCCACCTTCCAGAGCCCAGCAAGATCTCTGGGGCCACTCCAGGCTCTTCTGTTCATCCCTCTGCCACTGCCCCTCTACAGTCACAGCCTCAATCCCCTCAGCTGACCTTCACACCCACCCTAGAAAGATACTCCAATTCTGACCAAGTAATTCCTCACCTTAAAACCAACCATCCGGAAAAAAACAGAGTTGCAGCCATAACTCACATTACACACCAGGATAAATTCCAAACCGATCAAGGATTTAAATGTAAAACAAAAAAAGAAAACTGCAAATACCAGGGAAAAAATATGAGATAATTGCTTTATAACCTTGCAGTGGGAAAGGCCTTTCTAACTACGACTCCAAATCCAGAAGCAATAAAATAAAAGCGTGGTAAAGTAGAACACACAACAAAACCTTCTGCATGGTAAAAATATAAACAAAGTCAAAAGTCAAGTGACAAATCAGGAAAAAAATATTTGCAACTCATATGCCAGACAAAGAACTAACTTCCCGAATATTTAAAAGGTTCCTAGAAACCGATAAAAACAAAAGGCCAACAACCTAACAGAAAAATAGACAAAGGATATGAACCACTCACAGAAACAGGAATCCATATGTCTCTTGAAGATAGAAAAAGATGCTCAACCTTACTCATTATAAGATAAATACAAATTAAAATACACTATCAGACCTATCAGATTGGGAGAATATCCAAAGGTCTGAGTTGGTGAGACTGTGGGGAAATGGGCCTCTTACCTACTGCTGATGGCAGACCCCCATGGACAGGAGCAAAATGAGAATCACATTTACCCTCTATCCCAGCACTCCTAAGAAATGACCTACAAACAAGCTTGTTCACTGCAGCACTGTTTGTAACAGCAAAAGACTGAAAAAAACCTAAATATCTGTTAATATGTGGTTGCATACAGTTTGGTATTCTGCAAAATGGGACACCATGCAGTACAAAAAAGTATATGAGGCCAGGCATGGTGGCTCATGCCTGTAATCCCAGCACTTTGGGAGGCTGAGGCAGGCAGATCACCTGAGGTCAGGAATTCGAGGCCAGCTAGGCCAACATGGTGAACTCCCATCTCTACTGAAAATACAAAAATTAGCTGGGCAAGGTGGCGCACACCTGTAATCCCAGCTACTCGGGAGGCTGAGGCACAAGAATTGCTTGAACCTGGGAGGCAGAGGTTACGGTGAGCTGAGATCGCACCACTGCACTCCAGTCTGGGTGACAGAATTAGACTCTGTCTCAAAAAAAAAAACCCAAAATACAAAACAAAACAAAAAAAATGATATTAAGTATAACAAGCAAGGGGCAGAGCAGTGTGCTACCATCTGTGCGGAGGAAGGGAACAGATGATGAATTTGCTGGTGTTTGCAGATAAAAGGATTCATAAAGACACTACTAGCTGGGTGGCCTGGGGTCAGGCAGGGTAGGAAATAGGCAGCCAGGTGAGAAGGAGACTTTCTATCCTTTTGGATTTTTCCTAACCATGTGAATATATCATCTATTCAAAATATTAAATATATAAATGTTTTAAAAATCCACTTTGCAATCAGGCCCCTGCTGCCCACTCTAGCCTCATGTCTCATCTCTGAACAGCCTTTGCACCCCTCTTCTTTCTTTTCCATCTTGCCTCTCTGGGGTCCCTCTACGAGTCTCTCTCCTAGACCTTCTGGGCTCCCTGGCCTCGGGGTATCTCTGCCCCAGCCCAGACCCTGCCCTGGTGACACAGGCCTGATGTTCCTGTCTGAGTCTGTGTCTGCCTCCTCATAGCTGGAGCACAGCCTATGTTCCCAGCCTACATACAGAGGACCAGGTTCCAAGGTGGTTGGTCCTCTTTGAATGAAGACTGCACTGGAGAACAGGGGGCACTGCCTTGGAGCCCCAAGTTTGGAGCTTTTGTCTTTGCCTTCCCTCTTCTGTTTCCACATTGGTCTCCTCTGGGACAGTTCAGGTCTCACATGTGGTGTTCCTCCAGGAAGCCCTCCCTGCCCAAATCACCTTCAGAGAGGGGTAGAACTGTCCAATTCCTCCTTCAGGCCAAACCCCCAACCCCTGCCTTAGGTTCAGCGACCTCAGGGCTGGGCTTTGAGCTTCAAAATGAGTCCCCAGCCTGGAGGAAGGTCCTGAGGTCAGAAGTCACTGGGTGACTCTGGAAATCCTGCCCCTCTCTGGGCCTCCATCTGTACAGCCAGGAACACAGACCAGCTGCTCCAGAGTCAGTGATGGGCAACTTTAAAGCAGGGTGGGGATTTCTGCTAGCAAAACTCCCCCAGAGCCCCCAGTCTGCAGAGTCCCATCCCTCCTGCACAGCCCCACTCCTTTCCTTTGGACAGCTGCCCGTGGGGAAACTCCAAGCCTCCCTCAGGGAGCTCAGATCATCCCCCTACCAAAGAGGATTATCTGGGCTACACTCAGTGACTCCATCCTCTTCTCTCCATCCCTGGGGCTCTTCCTCAGCCAGTTACGTCAACTTCCCTTCCTCCCTTCCAACTTGTTTTACGGCTTCCCACTGATCTCCAGTGGTCTGTGGTCCAGCCCAGCCACCACAGACATTATCACATCAAATTCTCACCATAACCCTATAATAGGTGCCATAATCATCATCTCCATTTTACAGGTACATAAACTGAGCCACAGAGGGGCTAAGTACTAACATGTGAGTACTTAGCTTTTACAGTGAATAATTACCCAGGACTACCCACAAAGCTAAGAGGAACAGCAGGATTTGAAGCAAAGTCATCTGGCTTCAGTCTGTTCTAACCATTACACTAACCCAGCTGGATATGAGATCAAGTACTTGTCCCCCAAGATTCTCAATGACCTGGCCCTTGCTGACTCACCAGCATCAAACTTCCCCACCTTTACCACACTCTAGTTGCATTATGTTCTGGCCATAGCAGTTCCTCCAACCCATCGCATTCTTACATCCTGGGCCTTTGCACATGCTGGTCTCTCTGTCAGGTGTGGCTTCCTATTCTATGTTTGGCAACTTCTTACTCATCAGACATTTTTGGTGGCCAAAGAAGTGGGAGTCTAGGCTGTATGGTGGGCCAGGAAGGCTGGTCACTAAGCGGTGCAAGGCCTTGGGGTCCTGAAGGGCCTCAGACCTGCCAGGCTCAGAGCTCAGTCTTTCTCCTGCCAACACTTGTTCATACTCTTCCTTTTACACACTCCAAACTCTGGGAATTCCTTCCTGATTCTAACCTAACTCACTCACTCTACAGGAGTCAGGAGGATTCCTGGACCTCTAGAGAATGTGCTCTTGCCTGTCCACTGTCAGTGTGACTGAGCTGGGCTAGGATAGGCTGCACATTCTGGGAGCGTAGCTGGTTGCCAGCTCCTACCTCCCTCAAAGGGCCTGTGTCCTTCCAGGTGGCAGTAGGGGGCAGGCAGGATCTTCCCACCACGCCAACAGGTTGTCCTCCTGATCAAGTGGGGTCCAGCCAGCTCCAGGCCCCAGGTAGGGGGTGCCGTCTGCTCATAGGAGCACCAAGGATAGGTGGTGTGCTCCATCATCCTGGCTGCGTCTGGAGACCTGGCCCCCAACAGAGTTTACCCCTGCCCAGGGAGCCTGGCTGGTTGCCCTTCTGAGCCTGCAGAGACACTGAAGGGAGAGGCTTGTCTCACTCTAACACCTCTCATCAGGGAGGGCTTCCCTCTGCACACAACAGAGATTTCCTGACTGAGTCCTGAGAGCTCCATGGAAGTACATGGGGTGAGATGTGGTCCAAGGGGCAGACATGACCCTACTTTCACTTAAATCGATGAGATCGGCCTGCTTTATATTTCTGTGTCAAGATTCCTCTAGAAGAAAAGGTTCCACTATTTTTATTTTTATTCATTTATTTATGTATTAATTTTTGAGACGGAGTTTCATTCTTGGTTGCCCAGGCTGGAGTGCAATGGCACAATCTCGGCTCACTGCAACCTCTACCTCCTGGGTTCAAGCAATCTTCCTGCCTCAGCCTCCCGAGTAACTGGGATTACAGGTGTGTGCCACCATGCCCAGCCAATTTTTGTACTTTTAGTAGAGATGTGGTTTCACCATGTTGACCAGGCTGGTCTTGAACTCCTGACCTCAGGTGATCCACCCGCCTCGGCCTCCCAAAGTGCTGGGATTACAGCCGTGAGCCATGGTACCCAACCAAGTTCCACTATTTTTAAAAGGTTGGATATTACCACTCTGGGATCAAGTCCAGGCTTTCAGGCCTGGCCTTTAGGAACCCCCAGGGCCCACCCGACCTCTCCAGAACCAGGGAGCTTTCATGGTACCCCAGACACACCAGGGTTTCTCCATCACAGGCCTCTGCCTTTGCAGTTCTCTCTGCCTGGAGGACCTTGACTCATTTCTGCCTATCAAGGTCCGGCTAATCCTTCAAGATTCCAGCCACTGCCCTAAGTTAGCCTTCCCTGCCCTCACCCTTCTTGGCCTCCTTTGACGCCCAGTTCTCAGATGGGGCTTCTTGGGGCAGGAACCCCTTCTCCTTCACCCTGCAGCCCCCATGCTAACCCTGCACATACAGGCACCAGTGGGCCACAGTGCAATTGAATTTTAAAGGTTCCCCTGGGTTCCCCCAACCCACCACTCAGAGCTTATTTCAGAGTGAATTATCCACAACTAGTTAGAAAATTAGGAGCAGCTGTGCAGTCAGCGCTCTGTCAATCCACCAGTGACAGTGAACACCCCAATTCTCAGTCAAGTGGCTGGGCTGTCCCCATGGGAGCAAGGTCTGCTCCCAGGCAGGAAGTGGCCTAGGCCCTCTCCCCACTAACCAGGCTCTGGCATCCACTGCCCAGCCCCGCCCCTTGCTGGACACTCAGAGGGTGGTACAGGAGCAAACTGCTCTGTTCATATCTCTCCAGAGAGATAATGCCTGTTTATGTTATTTGTTGACATCCAGCTGCCCCAATCTAATCCAACTTTGCTGTCATCAAAGCTTGCTCCAGGGAAGGTCTCAGGCTCAATCCTCACTGCTGATATCTGCACAGATGTCTTTGTGGATATGGAAATCTGCTGGGGATTGAAGAGAGAGAGAGAGAGAGGGAGAGAGAGACAGAGAGAGAATGTGTGTGTGTGTGTGTGTATGTATGTGTGTGTGTGTGTATGTATGTGTGTGTGTGTGTACAATGCCTATATGCTGTGCTCCTTAGGCTTTGCCTGTGTTGAGATGGGTGGGGGTTTGCTGTCAGCTGACCCCACAGTGTGGGAACTATTGGTTTCAGTGTGCCCCCCTCCAGCCCACAGGCTCCACCAGGGCTCCTCTCTACATCTCCAGCCCAAGCACAGGGCCCAGCCCTGGAACGAAATTTCTTCCCCAGCACCCACCAGCCCAGGCCTGGCCACACAGGAAGCGACCTGATGACTGAGGCCCAAGAGTTCAACTCATGGGACAGGACTCAGGGCTAGGGGCCCAGAGGGAGACAGGGCAGGAGGCTGGGGGTGGGGGAGGTTTGGGCTGGCTGTGGGTCTGGGCCTCTCTGGGCTCTTTCTCCAAATATGGAAGGTTTTTTTGTCTCCATTTGAGTCACGTCGGCCATGGCCCAACAGATCTGCTTTCCAGATACAGCGAATGGGACTGTACCACACTGCCTGGCCTGCTGTCTCCCCTTCCCCTGCCCGTGGCCCATTCCTGCACCTTCCCCAACTCCTGGGCCAAGTTCTCTCTGCCAGCAGAAAGCCTAGCACCCACCTCAGGGGCTTTCCAGCAACAAGAGAAGGGTCCCTGGGCCTATAAAGGGAGGAAACACTCATTCCCTCTGTGCCTGTCACCTCCTCCCACTCCCCAAGGGCCCCTCAAGTGCAACTGGGCCATTCAACTAATATTTACTGAGCAACTACTATGTGCTGGTTCCTGGGACTCAGACCATGGACTGTGAATCCAATAGGATCACTATGTCCACAGAAAAATCCACCCTTTCTTCCTGTGCCCACCTTGGTGATGGCACTGCTCCCCCCACCCAGGCAGTCCTAAAAGCCAGGGGCCTAAGCAAGGGTTCTGGAGCCAGACCATCTGGGTCTGAACTCCAACCCAGTGAGACTATCCTGGTTTGAATACCACCTCTCTCTTTCTGGGCTCTGTGATCTGAGCTAAGCACCCTCATCTTCTCTGGGCCTGTGTCTGCTTCCCACTTCACCCCCAATCAGTGCCAACTAGGGACAGCACCCTTTGCCCATCTGCCAGCTTCCACCTGCCTGGTCCCCAGGGCAGCAGCAATGCAGGGCTAGGCATAGGCATGGGTGGTAAAGGGAGCTGAGAGGAGCCTGGGGCTCCCCCAGGGCAGGGCTTAGCTGTCCTCCTCCTGCCTCCCCCACATTATTTATTCAATAAATATGTACTGAGGCTCCGCCTCGTGCCAGGAACAGGAGGGCTTGGCATGTGTGGATCCACCTGACCAGAACCAAGCATTGGGTCACAGGGCAAACTGGGGACTCCCACCCACATCTCCACACCCCAGAGCCTTAGAGGTCTGTTACCCTGAAGCAGAGAGGAGCTGCAATCACTGTGTATCCTGGGACAGAGGTGGTTCCTGACATCTGGGCTGGGAAGCTGAGGGGGACTCTGCCCTACACAGCCCTTTTCCTAAGGCCAGTCCCTGGCCAGGGTCTCTGTCTGGCTCTCTCAAGGGAGACAGGGTGACATAGGCGGTCAGAAGAGATGAGAGACAGGCAGAGGAGCAAGACCCAGGGAGGAGAGCAGGGCAAAGGACAGAGGACAGGAGGAGAGAAAAAAGCAGGGAGCCTCCGTGAGAGGAAGGCCTGGTGTGAGCAGCTGGAACAAAGATGCAGATGCCCAGGGGGCCAGCAGAGAGCCTCCACTGCCGAGGCCCTGTGTCCAGGTGATGAGATGGGGCAGGCCGGGCCCGCCCTTCTCCTACTTCTCCACCAGCCTTGGGGCCAGACCCAGGACTATTTTTAGCTGGGGCTGAATTTAGCCATTCCCTCGGAAATTCCTCACCCGCCCCAGGCAACGCCCCCGCTGGCCTTGGGGAGCAGCCTGGAAGCGGGTCCAGGCCAGAGGGAAGGAGGGGCCCAGGAGCAGCAGGAGGTTGGAGGGCGCTCAGGCATCTGATAGGGAAGCAGGCTTTCTGCTCAGTCCCCCAGTGTGAGGCACTCCTCTCCCTACAGCACAGCCCTCCTCTTCTTCAGGAAGGCCTCCAGGGTTGTGGGGCCACAGAATAGCACTGGTCTCAGGATCTAGAGTACAAATATCACAAGGTTCTTTGTCTGACTACAGGACCCACCATGAGGGCTGCTGGCAAGGATGCCTGCCTATGGACCTACTAGTCCCCCTCCCCCAGCTCCCGAAAGCCTGCATATTCTAGAGCTCTGTTGGGACTCTGGAGGACTCCCACTTCACAGATGGGGAAACCAAGGCAGAGGGACTTGTCTTAGGTTAGAGCCAGCAAGGCAGCCCAAGCCTGCTCTTTCACTCCCTTCCATGCTCCCTCCATCAGGCCTCTCCCAGGAGGGCTGGACTGCAGGTGCAGCATGGAGCTCTGCAGCTCTGCAGGGACCCCCTGAGAGGCAGGGCACTTCCACTGGAGCAGAGGGTTTGAGGTCAGACAGGAAGCTTACTGGGCACAGAGGCAGGGCTCACAGCCACCTCATTCATTCAGAATACAGAGTAAATTTCTGCCCAGACGAGAAGTGAGTCCTGCTCCCCCAACCCCGTTTCTGATAGAGCCCCTGAACCTAAATTCGAATTCCGAGATTCTACCTCCAAATTGTCATCCCAGTCAGTTCTCCCCTCGCCAGCTCCACATCCTCTGCTACCTAAGCTCAGGCTACTCATGTTCCCGGACCCTGAAGTCAGATAGATCATCACCTCACAACCAGAGGATGCTATGATGTGCAAAGCTGGCAGTGCTCCCAGCCCTTCCTCTCCCAGGAAGGGAGAGGGGAGCTGGCAGAGGGGAGCTCCTCTGCCCAGGCCATTTAACTCGGCACTTGAGGCTTTCAACCTGGCTCCTGCCCACACAGAACCTCTCCCCAGGTTCTCTGGTCAAACTGAGACCTCCCTGCCCCTCTTGGCCTCAGACTCATACAGGGGCTTCCCTTTCCTGCCCTGGCTCAGACAAGTTCCTTAAAATGCCATGTGAACCACATCACTGCACTTCTCAAGAACTCTCAGTGGCCCCTTACACAGTGTGAGGTTGGAGCAATGCTGAGATGCAGGGGGAGGATTTCTGGCTCTGGTCCACTACTATGTGGCCTTGGGCAAGGCCCCTTGCTGGGCCTCAGTTTCCCCATCTGAATGATGCAGGGATGAGGAAGGCTAGAAAACATGGCTGGTTTCTAAGGGTCTTTCCAGGTAGACAGTTCCAGCATTAAAGGCCCTGGCCCCTTTCTTCCTCCTCCTGCCCTTCTGGCCTGCCAAGAAGTTGGACATCTCATCACCAGGCCCTATCCCAAGGAGACAGGGGAAGACGGGGGACACCAAGAAACCCCTGAGTGAGACCTCAGTGATGCAGGCAGCTAAGAAAGATGGAGCTATCGGGACCTATATTGGGGGAAGGCGTCCCTCCCCATCCATCCACCCCTTCCCTTCCACATCTGCTCCTTAACCTCCAGTGCCCTGTCCTGGGAAAAGACTGAATGTTTGTCCAGGGGGTTGGGGAGTGGGGTCCCAGCAGTCCCTGGAGGCCCGGCTGTGGGGCTGGCTGGCAGCCAGGAACCCTGCCTCCCCCCTTCCTGCTCCACAGCACTGCGAGGGAGCAGGGCCTGCTCACCCCCTGGGAACCAATAAACAGGAAACAGACACCAACCTTGTGTTTGCTCCCTCCGCCTGGCCCCTCCATCACACTGCCCCCACTGCCCTCCCACTGGCCCCAACCTGCTGCATCTCTCCAGACCCCAGAGCCTCAGGACCACAGGATGTCAGAACCAAGAAGTCACAATTTCAAAATCACAAATAAAATCAAGAGGTCTGCACTCTTGGAAAAGAACCCAGAATCCTTCATCTTGAAACCACAGGATTCTAGACTCTGAGAGTGACAATCTCAAAAGCATATACTAAGTGGCCACATTTCTGAGAGCTGTCTGGAGCCAGTGCCCTGGGCTGAGTGCTCCAGAAGCATTCTCTCTTTGGCCCTCATAGTAACTCCTTAGTGCCCTCATTTTACAGCGCAGGAAACTAAGGCTCAGAGTTGGGATCCGATGACTTGTTAATATCACCCAGCAAGGGGTCAGAGTCAGTTGTGATTTTAACTCTTATCAGTCTGAACCCAAAGCCCACCAGGCACACACACTCAGACTCCCTGAGCCTCACAAGCCGCTTCCAGTGAGGGGCAGCTTTGACGGAGAGAGGGCGTTGCCTCTGCTCTCCTCCGTGTGTGGGCTGAGCTATCCTGGACATGTCCCAGGGTGGGGTTGGTGGCAACAAAAGTAGAGGGGGAGCTGGAGAGAGGAGCAAGGACAGTGGGCATGTGGCTCAGCCTCCGGTCCTGGTTTCTCCCTCCTCCCCATCTCCAGAGAACCAGGCTCGGAGCCACTGACTATGTGGGTGTAGCCAGGCCCCAACCTGCCCTCCTGTCTAGAGCTTTGTCTTCTGCTTCAGGGCTGGAAAGAGGTGCCCAGCAGCCAAGAATCTTAGAATCATAAAACCTTAGCATCTCAGTCATGAGGGGAGGAGGTAACATTTCTTGAGCATTTACTGTGTGCCAAGCCCTCTTAGCATGCTTTCACGTAATCTCAGCAGCAGGCTGGGTGCAGTGGCTCACGTCCGTCATCCCAGCACTTTGGGAGGCAAAGACGGGAAGATTATTTGAGCTCAGGAGTTCAAGACCAGCCTGGGCAACATAGTGAGACTCTGCCTCTACTAAAAGTAAAAAAATTAGCCAGGCATGATGGCGCACGCCTGTGGTCCCAGCTCACTGGGAAGTTGAGGTGGGAGGGATTGCTTGAATCCAGGAAGTCAAGGCTGCAGTGAGCCATGATTGACCCATTGCACCCTAGCCTGGGTGACAGTGAGACCCTGTCTCAAAAAAAAAAAACCATCATCATCATCTTTTTTTTTTTTTTCTTTGAGACGGAATCTCACTCTGTCACCCAGGTTGGAGTGTGGAGTACAGTGGTACAATCTTGGCTCACTGTAACCTCCGCCTCCTGGGTTCAGGCAATTCTCCTGCCTCAGCCTCCTGAGCAAGTAGGACTACAGGTGCACGTCACCACGCCCTGCTAGTGTTTTAAAATTTTTAAATTTTTTTTATTTTTAGTTTAGAGATGGGGTTTTGCCATATTGGCCAGGCTGAGTCTTGAACTCCTGACCTTGTGATTCGTCCGTCTCCCAAAGTGCTGGGATTACGTGCATGAGCCACCGCGCCTGGCCAAAAAACAAAATAATCTTAACAATAATCCTCTGTGGAGTGAGGGGATACTGCCCCCATTGACTACAGCCTCAGGGGAGTAGGTAAGTGCTTGCCTGGGTCTGAAAGCCAGCATGCGCGGAGATGACATTCTGGACAGCACCCTTCACCCTCCACATGCCACCTCCCTGAAGCCTCCCTAGGCTTCTCAGGGATGAAGGGACCTGACAGGTCCTCTGGTCAGACAGCACCAATGCCACCAATTCTCACGTGGAGCTCCCAGCACATGGGGTGAGGGCGTTTCTTTCCTTTTGCTGCTAGGCTCTCAGTTCTGCCCTCAGCTGTGGCAACCTGGCAGAGACGTGACTCTCAACCCCTCCCTAGAGGCCCACCTTCCCTCCTTGCCCTGGATTTAAATTCTCCTATCAACTGCCCTTCTTGGGAGTGGCCTCATCCCACTTCCAGTCAGCAAAACTACGGCCTGCCACCTCTGGAAGCCAGGCCTGGCCCCAGAACACATTGGCACTTCTGCCCCTGCCCCACCAGGCCTGGGCTCTGCCTGCTTCTGGACCTCACCCACCTCAGGAGGCCAGGACCCTTGGTGAAAGCTCCTGGCAAGGAGGGATGGTGTCCAAGTTTTCCCCATGTGTCCCCACTGCCCAACACGGGGCTCAATGATTGACTGCTAAATGAATGAATGACAAATGAACATGGAAAGAAATGGCAAGTTAAATGCAGTGGGCCTGAGTTAGAAGGTTCTGCCCCAGGACCAGCACCAGCTGGGGACTCTGACTCTCAGGAACCAACAACCTGGTCCTTTGCCTATCTGTGCAGTAGGCAGAATAATGGCCCTGGCATTACATCCTTATGCTAATCCTCAGAATCTGTGAATACATTACCTTACATGGCAGCAGGGACTTTGCAGGTGTAATTAAGGATTCTGAGATGGGAAGATTATCAAATTATCAGGTGGGCCTAATGAATCACAAGGGTTCTTAAAGAGGGAGGAAGGAGGCCGGGAGCGGTGGCTCACACCTGTAATTCCAGCACTTTGGGAGGCTGAGGAGGGCGGATCATGAGGTCAAGAGATAGAGACTATCCTGGCCAACATGGTGAAACCCCATCTCTACTAAAAATACAAAAATTAGCTGAGCACGGTGACGCGTGCCTGTAGTCCCAGCTACTCAGGAGGCCGAGGCTGGAGAATTGCCTGAACCAGGGAGGCGGAGGTTGCAGTGAGCTGAGATTGTGCCACTGCACTCCAGCCTGGCGACAGAGCAAGACTCCGTCTTAAATAAAAATAAAAAGAAAAAAAGAGGGAGGAAGGAGGTATGGGGAGAGCAAGAGATTTGAAGATGCTGGGGAAGATGGGGGAAGGGGCCACAGGCCAAGGAGTGCTGGCAGCCAGGAGAGGCTGGTAAAGGCAAAGGCATTGATCTCTCCAGGGCTGCCAGAGGTGGGCAGGCCTGTCAGCACCTGGATCTTAGACTAGTGAAACCCTTCAGACTTCTGACCTGCAGACTGGAGAGTAAGAGATCTGTGTCGTTTTCAACCACTAGATGTGTGTAGTTTGCTACGGCAGCAACAGGACACTAATACACCACCCAGACCTCTGCAATCAGCACAGGTCTTCCCACCTCAGGTGCACTCTGCACTCCCCTCTCACCCTCTTCCTGCCTGACAACTTCTCCAAGCTCCACTGGAAAGAAACCAGAGGAAGTTTTGTTTGTCTGGTTTTTGCTTTTTGTTTTGAGACAAGGTCTCACTCTGTCGCTCAGGCTAGAGTGCAGTTGGGCAATCACAGCTCACTGCAGCCTCAACCTCCTGGGCTCAAGCCATCCTCCCACCTCAGCCTCTCGAGTAGCTGGGACCACAGGTCTGTGCCACCACATCTGTTTTTTATTTTTAGTAGAGACAAGGTCTCCCTGTGTTGCTCAGGCTGGTCTTGAACTCCGGGGCTCAAGCAATCCTCTCACTCAGCCTCCCAAAGTACTAGGATGACAGGGGTGAGCCACTATGCCGGCTCAGATAAAGGTTTACTGTCCCATCAACTGCAACACCACACTTCTGGACAGGCCCCAGAGTGAGCACCAAAGCCTGCCACAAGTGTGGAGAAAGACCCTATCTGGGGGTGGGGGGGATCCTAGAGCAGGAGCCGATGGTGGGAAAAGCAGGTGGGGGGTAGACCCGGGCCTGAGTCCCGGCACCACTCTGAACCTGCCTTCTCAGCAGCCTAGTGGGGTGGTGGGTCCCTGTCTGCCAGCATTTCATTCTGCAACCGAGATCTTGCTCAGGACTGGGTCCTTTCCCAACAGCCCTGGGAGGAGGTTTATCCTAGTGCCCGAGAGCAAGGACGGCTCTGTGGCTCTGAGAGGGGATGGAACTTATTGAAAGCCTCACAGCAGGAAAACCGCAGGTCTCCTGACTCCTAGTGCAGACACTAGGCTGTCCCTAGTGAACCCTAGAGCTACTGGAAGGTGGGGTCCTGGAAGTCCCTCCAGGGGGCTCAGGCACTCTGGTTGGGGCCCCAAACCCCTGCATCTCATGGGCTGAGGTTCACTTACTGCACATAGCCCAGCAGCCTGATAGTTTTCCTCTGTGTCTGTCTCTCCCAACCCCCAGAATGCCCCAGAGACCCTGGGAGCTGAGAATTAGAGGGAGGACATTGTTGGGGGAATCAACTCCCATGGGGAGACATCAGTTCCAATAGGCTCCTGCTTCCCAGGGGACCCAGGGCCCCCATTTCAGGGCCTGCCAGCAAGGCGCCAGGCTGCCTGGGCACATTTCCCAGTAAGTACACCAAGGCTTCAAGCCTTTCTGGGAAACACTGGCTCTCCCTTCCCCCACCCTGCCACCACCATCCCTGCCAACTCTGCCTAGTGGGAACTCTGTGGGACCAATGTATGGTCTAGGAGTCAGGACACCTGGAGCCAAATCCCATACTCAAGCTTTGGGGCCTTGGGCAGACCCTGCCCACTCTGGGCCTGCTTCTTTATTGGACTATTGGAGCCACGGCAATGCCCACCTAGCTGGAGGATCAGACGGGAGGGATGGGGCTACCTTGGGGGTTCGGGGTAGGCATGAGCTCCCTGTCCCAGGAGACATGCATGCTGGAGCTAAATGAGTATCATGGTGGCTGCAGAGGAGATACCAGTGGGATATGGCCCTGTCACCTGCCTCACTGGGACCCTGTGGCGGCTCCACTCTCCTAGCCTTTCAGCCAAGCCAATGTGGGTCTGCAGGGGGTGGCCAGTCTAGCCCAAAGCCCAGTCCACCCTGGGGACTTTGTCAAACTCCACCTCCCCACCCTAAGTGACCCCTCACACACTGCCCAGCCATATGAGAAGTTGTAGCTCTGTGTTCGCCTTGAACATCAGGGTCCAGGCCTTTGAGGAGCCCCTGGGGCTGCGACAGAAACCCACTATCCCACCATCTCTGCCTGGGCCCCAGCCACTATCATCTCTTGTCCAGATTATTCCAGTAGCCTTCTGACTGGCCTCACAGCCTCTACCTGGCCCTTGCAATCTACCCCCACAGAGCAGCCAGAGCAGACCCGTGAACTCATAAGTCAGACCGGGCCACTATTCCACTCAGAACCTTCCAACAGCGCCTGCCCCGTCTCACTTTGAGTACATGCTGAAGTCCTCCTATTGGCCTACATGATCTTCCTCACCCTAACCCACCTCTGATCTTCTGCTTCTCTGCTCCATCATATAGTCCTCTTGACTGTTTCTCAAACACCTCAGTGCCTTTGCACCTGCTGTTCCTCTCTGCCCAGAATGCTGTTTCCCTCAGCCCCCTGACCTGCTCCCTCACTTCCTCCAGGCTTCTGCTCAAATGTCACCTCCTCAGACAGGCATTCCTGATCTCTTGATCTAAAGTACCCCCACCCTGTCATTCTCTACTCCCTTATCCTGCTTTATTTTTCTCTCAGCCCCTACCACTCCCTGACACACAATGTCTCCATTTACAGACAGGCCTCCTCCCTAGTCTGGAAGCTCCACAAGGGCAGGCCTTTGTTTTGTTTGCTGCTGTATTCTCAGGCCTAGGGCCTGACATGTCTCATTGCTCAGACAGTATTTGTTCAATGGATGAATGCATTACCTCATCAAGGGCCACCCAAGTCTCTGAAACAAACCCTTACTGCACACAGCCTGCCATATTCCTTTTCATCTCCTAGCCTCTGCTCATGCTGTGCCCTCTTCATAAAGCCCCTTCCTCTCTCTCAGTGTTCAAGGTCAAGCTCAAGCAGAGCCTCTTCTAGGAAGTCCCTTGGCCAGTTTCCAGGCTAGTCCCTCAATATCCTAAGCCCCTTCGTGTTGGCTTCTAGATCCTACACTCTCTGTGTGTCTCAGCTCCCAGGAAACCTGGGGGCGCCTCCACCCTACTGCGGGGCAGCAATGTGTAGCCTGAAAGATCACAGATGGGAGGGAGGGAGGGAAGCAGGAGGGAGAGGGGGCTGGGGACAGGATTAGCAGCAGCCTCTCCGCCTCCCAAACCCAGCTGGTCCCGGAAACGTGGGGCTGGAAAATGTCAGACTCAACTCTAGTCCATCCCCCAACCCTTCCTCGCTGGGGAGGACTCATTCCTGGGCAGCATTCCCCCCAAGAGCCCAGGGCCCTTAGGAAGCGGTTAGGAGGAGACATGAGGAATAAACAGAGGAAAGGGGCTGCCCTTCTGCCTTTCCTCCCCCATCCCACCCCCTCCTGCTGGGTGACAAGACATTTAATTATAGATATTTGGTACCACTCAGAATTCCGAGTGTCCTAATCACCTCCTCCCTTCCCCCCAGAACCAGTTTCCATGGAAAAAATCACACAAAGAGTCAAGGAGGGGAAGGAGAGAACCCCTACCCCCGCAGGTTCCCCGCCAAAAGGGGAGAGAGAAGGGTGACTGGAAGAGCTGTTACCAGACCTTCATCAGCAAGGCAGGGAGCTGGCTGGGTAGGGAGGGGGTGTGAGTGGAGAGGAACAAGGCCAGAGTTCTGGTGCATGGGCCTGGCTCTGCCCGCCCTTGCTGTGTGACCTTAGACCTAGCAGTCTCCCTTTCTGGGTCTCAAAGTTCTTCCCATCCCAACCCCGGCTCTGGTGAATTAAATAACCACTATGAAATTGTTCAGGCTGTTGGGGATGTGGAGGTGACACTCCCAACTGTCTGCTGACTTGTCTCCACTACTCAGATGGCAGGCCAATCTCCTTGGGTCCCTTCACCTCTAAGACACTGATATGCTAGGATTCAGGGTGAATCCAACAGTCTTCGACTCTAAGTCTGCACTGTAAGATATCCACAGCTTTCACAGTTGAAGAATGAAACAGACAGTGTCTGGCATACAGTAAGCACTTGATAAATGTTGGCTATTTGTTACTGCTATTCCAGTATGTTAAAATTCTGTGAGTTCATCTGCCTCTGCTGCTGAGAGACAAGACATTCACTGCTGTGGGCTACAGTTGTGGCATGTGTCAAACGGGTATCAGGGACCTGAGGGCAGAAGGTGGGACTGCAAGACTGCACTTTGAGGCTGGGGTAGGGGAAGCTCTCCCTCACAGGAAGAGTCGTTGACCAACCAGGCTACGGTAGGCCTCAGTGGAGGTAACAAGAGTGTGGGAGGGGCAGGGCAGGGAGGCCAGACAGCTCTGCCTCCTCACCTCCCAGCACATAGACAGGCATTCCTGGAATAAATGACCCATGAGAGATCCGTTACTCCCTGTTCTCCTGGGTTCATGTGGCTATTGCAGACAGCTGCCTTTCTCTCCCCTCCAGCCACACCCCTGGCTCCTCCCATTTCACTTGACACCCCCTGCAGGCTAAGTCCCTCTTTCTGAGCCTCACAGACCAGGCAGTCTAACCTTCCATTGTACAGATGGGAAAACTGAGGTCCAAAGATGACTCTGTCCAGGTCTGAGTGAGCCAAAAGGCTGAGCCAGGCCTGGTCCCAGGCCTCCCACCTCCCGGCAATGGGGGCAACGCCACACAGAGCGTGAATATGGACCTGAGGGTGAGGGACTTCCCACAGCCTGGGGGGTGGGGAGGGGGCCCTTAGTCCCCAGGGACTGCCAGAAGCAAAGAATGACAGCTCCTCTCATCTCTTCTTATTCTGGAGTCCATACCATGCCATCTCCACCCACAGCCCAGGGAGCATGACTGGAGCCTCGGGCTTGAAACAAGGGAACATTGTCTCCTTAACAGAGGCCACCAGGAGGGGGTGGACAGCTGCTCCCCATCTTCCCGGAGCCAGAAGGAAGGGGACAGCAGGAGGGGTTCAAGCTAGCAGATGCGAGAACTTCCAGGCTTTTGAGGGGGTGGGAAATTGGAAGATGATGGATCTTTTTGGAGCCTACTGCAGTCTACCAGGTTATACTGAGGCCCACGAGGACCCAGCCCTGTGTTCAGAAGCCAAGCCTGGTGGCTGAGAAGCAGCTGGGCAGTGCAGCCTCCATTTTTCTTCTTTCCTGCTACCAGAGAGGGAAAGATCACACCACCCACTCACCATACAAGAGAGCCTGCCAGGCAGAGGCCATTACCCCCATTTTACGGAAGGGGAAAGTGAGGCACAGAGCAGGGATATGATGGATCCTAGGCCACACAGGGATTAGAAGAGCAAAGCTCATAACCTGCTCTTCTAATGACAGACTCACCAGTTCCCTCCCCGTAAGGGGACATCAAGGTGGGCCTGGAAAAGTGAGAGGCCTGGAGTGGGCAAAGGCTTGGAGATCAGAGACCTCTGTTCATGGCAGGAAGAAGCCCAGGTTATGGCAGATCTGTCCTGCCTCAGAGCTCCAGAAAGGGGTGCGGGGGTGGGGGTGGGGTAGAGGAGAATGTGAAGGGAGGTGGGGTAGGAGAAGCTCTGTAAACTCCCACCTCCTCTCTGGGTCTCAAAGCCTCCTCTTAGGAGCACCCCCTCAGCCACCTTCAGTCTCCCTGAGTCCCTTGGTGTACCCCTGTCGTCTCCCCCATTTGAACCTTCAAGGATCCCAGAAAAGATATATGGGAAAGGAGGCTAGGGAGAAGACCCCTGACAAGAACTGGCCCTGCTCTCTTCCTCTCCTCCCCGACCTTCAGAACTGGCACTGGAGTTCAGAGGCACCAGAGTTGCCCTCGCTGGGACTCAGAAGGAAGGACAGGTTCAAAACTCCCCGCTCCCCACTTCCTGCCTGCTCTCTCTGCAGCCTCCATGAGAAACCCCAGAGGCAGGACCAGGGAGAACTGGAGACAGGGAGAGAGAGACAAAGAGAAAGGGAGTTCAGAGGGGCCGTGAGAGCGTTGGGAACCGGAGCGACTGAATTAGTCCAGGGTTTATAGTTTCTAGGCTTCTCACACAGTCAGGGAGCGCAGTGGGAGTGCAGGCCATAGTTGAAATACCCGCTGGCCATCCTTGAGCTCAACCCAGAATCCAGAGCCCGGAATCTAGCTCCCAACCCAGATGCCAGGGCATATGCCATCTGGATCCCATCTGAATCCACAGCCTCAACTCCAGGGATAGCTGAAGCCAGAAGGTAGAAGGAGGGGTCTCAGGGAGAGTGAGCCCCCAGGGCTGGGGTTCTGGCAGAAAGGGGGTGCATCTCAGAGTCACCAGGAAGGGGGTAGAGTGGGGAAAAGATGCAAGCAGACAGGATGGGGAAACAAGAACCGACCCCCTGGACCCACAGAGGCAGCCCTGAAGATGGGGCCCAGAACCACTCCTGACCTCTCTAAAGGACCCTGGCTGCTCAGCCTCTGCAATCCCCTCCCTGCCTCTAACTTCCCCTAGAAGCCCCCATCTAGAAGCTTTTTTCATCTGAGGAGGCTCTAGCAGAACTCAGGCCCCAAGAGTCCCCACCTCAAACCCGCAGGCTCCCCCAAATCTGCACAGTACCAGCTGGATGGAAACATAGGCACTCCTTTGTCCACCCACCTCTCCTGATTGGGGAGATTAAGTCACAGAGAAAGGCCAATGTCACACAGCAAGAACAGAACTGCAGTGAGAACCCTGAGACCCCTCTGCTCCTCCATAAAGTCAAGTCTTGTACCTTCCCAATTCTCCCAGGCCCAGGAACACATCTATATTCTGACCTGTCATAGGAAAGCCACATGAGGAAGGGCAAACCCATGTCAACTGTGGCCCCTGAGCCGAACATCCTATCAAGGGTCTGGTAAACAGAGCAGCAAGCCTCAGAGAAACGACTGAGCCTGCTCTGGGTGCCATCACACTCATCCCTCCAACAAAGAACCACACCGGGATTTCCAAAACCAGTCCCTGAGAAACATCCAAAGGACAAGATAAGAATCCTTTGTAATTACCACCCAGAGCACCTGGAGCAGACGAGCACCTCTGCCATTAGCACCAGCAGAAAACTGAAGCTTCTACAGGGCCCGAGTAGACAGGAGCCCTGTGTCTTTAACACTCTTAAAACTGCATGGGCACGTCCAGGACCAGAAAAGCACCCTTGGCACCTGGGCACCTGACCAGTGAATACAATGCAAAAGGCTCCAACTGAAGTTGATGCCCACCGCCCTCTGTTGGCCCCATCCTGAAGGCCCCTACAAAGGACTCACCACCTGTGGCTTGCTGCAGCACTTGCTGGCAGGGGCAGGCTCATCTGGAGGCCGAGCTGCCTCAGGGCGCTTGGTCTCAGCAGAAGGCAGTGCAGCCAGAGTCAAGCAGGGCATGTCCACTGGCACTGGGGCAGGGACCTCGCCGGAGTGCAGGTTCAGCATGTACTGTTTGGTGACGTCCTCAAGCGATGGTGCCTGCAACGTGGGATGGGCTCGGGCAGGGAAGCCTATGGGCTCTGGCACAGCCACAGGGGGGCCAACAGAAGTTGGTGGCTCAGGCACCACAATTGGCATAAAGGTGGCGGGCACACTGGCATGGCGAACGTGTTTGGAGGAGGGCCGGGCCCGAGACAGGCTGCCAATCTGGTCCTGACTGCCCTCATCTCTCCCAAGCTCCTGGTGACTACTCCGAGCTGGGCGCTTCTTGGAGCCTCGGCGGATTAGCCTCGGGGATAGACTGTCAGCCAGCTTGGGGTCAAGGTGAAAGCTTTGGTGGGCAGTGGCAGGGGGAGGCAGAGCCTCAGGTAGGGCCCTTTCAGACTGTGCCCGGCTCCTGGTGGCACCAGGCTCTTCTGGCTCTGCCCGCTGCTCTACAAGGATGGGCTCGCTGCTGGATGGAGGCAGCACAGGCTCAACTTCTCGGATGGGCTCCCCTCCAGGGCCCTGGAATCCAGGCCCAGCCAGCTCCCCCCGGCGGCTGGGGTCACTCAGGGATTTCTTCTTGGGGGCTTTGCCAGCAACCCTGTCGTCCACTACACGCCCCAGGGTGCCAGGCCCCTGAACTATGCTCTGAATAACCTCCTGATATCCCTTGCTTTCTTCACTGCCCACAGACCAGTCACTGTGACCACTGGTCAAGCCCTCATCCATGGCTGAGGTGGCAGGGAGCCCTGTCTTGGGGCTCAGTGAGCCCAGGAGGTTACTGTCCACGGAGAACCCAGTGGGCTCTTCAGAGGTGGCAGCCCGATGGCGCTGAGGAATTGGGTCACTCAGGGACCTGTAGGCCTCACCTGCCTCCCCATTGCTCAATTCACTCCCACCAGAACCTGAAGGTGGGACTTTGCGTCGTCGGCGGAGGGCACCTGGTGTGGAAGGGGTCTCAGGGGACACCAGGGCCCACCCACCCAGACTGTCCTCAGTCCCAGGGCCACGGTGGTTCGTCTGGGCTGAGGATGAGGAAAGGGGTCGCCACATCCCTGTAGTACCCAGGCCGCAAAATGCTGCAACAGGAGGCTCAGGGTCCGCTCCAATGCCTTCATCTGTCAGACTGGACTCAGCGCCTGAGAGCTCCTCCTGGGACCGCTGCCCTCGGGTCACGTCCCGTGCCCAGTCAGGGCTTTCAGGGGGGGCATCGCTTCCATCATCTTGCTGGGCACCCATGCGCTGGATCTTCTCAAAAACCTGGCGGGCCTCCTGCACATACTGGTCCTGGACGATGAGAGGCAGTGGATCCTCCTCGGCACCAGGGCCTGCCAGCAGGAGCTCGGAGGAGCTGGGCTTCAGAGCACTGGTGCGGGGCAGGCGGCGGGCCATGGGCTTCTCAGAGCAGGTGAATGACTTTGCTCTCCGCAGAGTGGCTGTCAAGTCCTTGAGTGTGGGGCGCGTGCCAGGTGATGCTGGGGCTGGGATGGGCATAGGTTCAAGTTGCCCCATGGAGCCACCTGCGGATGGTGAGTCTCTGCCATCTAGGGGGCTGCTTACACGGTCCCCGGGGCTCCCACCACGTTTTCGGACCCTCAGTTCTGAAAGGTCTGAGCGCAGGAAACTGAGAAGCGTCAGGGTTTCTGAGGCGATATCTGGATTTGACAGGGACTTCCGCTGCCCACTCTTTTCCGGCTCAAATCCTCCATCCCTCAATGCCCTAGAGGTGTCCCCAGGTCCTTTGGCACGGGTTCGAGCCTGGGACCGCAGGAGCCCTTCCCCAGCTCCAAAGCTAGGGGAACGGTACACGCCCCAGCCCCCAGAACCCCTACTAGACCATAGGTCGTCGTCCTTGAGAGTCTCCGTGCTAGAATAACGGCTGCTACCGCAGGAGCCTGCGGGGCTGGCCAGGTACGAGGGAAAGCTCACCTTGGCCACACGGAGAGCTCCTCCCACAGAGTCAGATATAGGCCGAAGTCCCTCCTGGGGACCTGGGACGCAGGGCGGAGAGCCACTACCCCACTCCCGGAGTCCTTCTTCTCCAGGGGCTCTTGGAGATGCTGGGAGCTCAGGGCTCCTGGCTCCCCCTGCTGAGTCCATGCTGCTCAGATTTAACCCATCACTGTCAGGTCTGCAGTCCTGATCCAATAGGGAGCTTCCAGGCCTGAGCCTGGGCCTCCCTCCCCAGCGGTGGCCGCCCTCACCGTCTCGGTCGTCGTCACTGCCCGAGGAGTGGCCGCCGTGGTAGGCCGGACTCTGGGCTCCAGGCGGCTGCGGCGGGCCCTCCTCTTCCTCCTCGCTGGAGCTGGCAGCACGGCTGCGGCTGACACGATAGGAGGAGGCGATGGAGGAGGAGTAGGAGCAGGAGGCCCGGGCCCCGGCCTGCGGTTGGGAGAAGATATGCCAAGAATGTAAACCATCCGCTGGGCGCAGCGCCCGCTCCTGTTGCTGCTGCTGCTGCCGGCGCAGCCTCCCTTCGGTCCCCGGCCCGGTCAGGGGCCGCGCCGAACGCAGACCCACCAGGGGGAAGCATGTCCGAGGGGGTGGCGTCGGTGGCTGCCGCGACTCCCGAGCCGGAGGCTCCCACGCGGCACCGTCGGGGCTGGGCGTTCCCGGGGATTCAGAGTCGGCGCTGGGCCTCCTGGAGCCAGGACCGCCGAAGAGCTTGCGCATCTCGGTGACGCTGGGCCAGGCCCCTCGCGCTGGGCCCTCGGCCGCTTCTTCCGCGGCCGCGGGGAAGACGCCCCCGTCCCGGGCCCCAGCGGAGCCGTAGTCCAGACGCGGCGCGTCGAAGCGCCGGGAGAGTTGGCGCACCGACGGCGAGAGGCTGCGGAGCGGGCGCGGCTGCGCGGGGGCGGCCGGGGGCCCAGACGCCAGCTTGGACACGCGCCGAGAGGGCTGGCCCGGGGCAGCCGTGGTTGGCCGGCACGAGGCCCGGCGCCGCAAGCCGGGGGTGTCCGTGTCCTCCTCCCTCGGCCCGGGGCCGCCGCTCCAGCGCTCCAGCAGCTTGAACGAGACGCTGCGGTAAAGCGGCGGCCGGGGTGCCCCGTCCGCCATGGTGGCGGCACTCACTCCGGGGGGGCTGGCCTCGGGGAGCCGCGGCCAACCCCCCCTGCGCCCCCTCTCCTTGGGAGCGCAGCGGCCCGCGCCGAAAGCAGCGCGTGGGGGTGTGGGAGGAGGGCGCAGAGACCGGAGCAGAGGTTTATCAACCGCAGCTCAAGTTTCTGTGGCCACCGGCCGCAACGTCTCCATCCCCGGTGGCGCCTCACCGCCGACCCCCAGGCCCAGCCCCCGCCGCGGCTGGAGCTACCAGGGGCACTGCGGCTCCGCCTGGGCGGGATCCCAGCGTTTAGTTTGTCGACTCTGCGCCCGCCTGCCCAACGGCCTGTCTGCCTCCCCTCGCTCTCTCGCTCCGGCTCCCACTCCCTCCCCCTTGTCTGCTCGCTCCTGGCACCCTTTTGTTGCAAATAAACTTTGTGGCAGAGGAAAGGGGGCGGGGGGCGGGGCCTCGCGCCCAAAAGAGGGGGTGGGCTCCGGGCGTGAGCGAGCCTGGGAACCGAGTGGTGGGAGGGAATCTGTGAGGGAATCTGGGAGGAGCCGAAGAAGAAAAACCCTGTTGGAGGACTTGCAGACTGAGGCGACCCTCTGGCCCTCCAGAGACGTCCCTCGGGAGCCCAGCGGGCCGAGCTGCCCCCAGGGACTCGCTGAGACACACGCAACCGCTGAGCGTGCTCAGCTTCGCAGACTCGCAGCCAGGGCGCCGCGCCCACCGAGGGCCAGCAGCTTCCGCGCGGAAACACGTCCTGCCTAGCGGCTCCAACATGGCAACCTCGGACTCACAAACTCTCGTACACACTGACATTCAGGTGCACGCAGACGCACACTCCCCAGGCCAGGAAAGGGGTAGGACTCGGCGCCAGAGGGAGCCCGGAGAAACGCGGGCTGACTAAAGGACCAGTCGCTCCCTGCCCCGCCCTACTCCCCGCCCAGGCCTCGCCCCCTCCCCGCCCGCCCTCTGAGGCGAATTCTGCTGTAGCCACGCCCTTGTACCCCCATCTCGCTCCCAAACGGCCCGCCCATCTCACCTCCCAGCCGCCTGTCTGGCTCCGACAGGCCCCTAACCCGCCCAACGCTGCTCCAGAAGCCCCACCCTTCACGACCGCCCCTACTTTTCCAGCTGCCACGCCTCCCACCTGCCCCAGCCGTCTGGCGGCTCTTCTCCTGGACTCTCCGCCTGGATCCCCGAGCCCCTTTTCTTCTCGCTCCGGAGTCCGCGGCTCTTGCGCCCCCTCGCGGCCTGATTTTCTCAACGCATGGAGTCCTGGACGGATAAAGCAGCACTCATCCCCAAAAAACGGAGAGCTGGGAACACTTACTTTCAGTCGTTACCTAATCCCCTTAGTCTTTTTCAGACCTTCGCAAAGCGCACTGCCCCTTCTTACGCCTTACACACAAAAGGAGCTTTGACGGGAACGCTCTCGACTTCCCACTGCCAAACCTATACTCTTACCCGCAGCTGCTCCACCTTCCTGGTAGGGAAAGTGTAGATTGTTTGTCTGGCTTCACCCTGATCCCTCTCTTGAGCTCCCCTCCCGCCCCTGCCTCCGTCTGAGTCTCACATTGTTCTGGGTATTGGGACATCATCCCCTTCCCCCATTCCCACTTGCCTCTAAATCCCATTCATCCTCCCGGCCCAACTAACGAATGAGCGAATGAATGAAAATGTGTCGAGTACCTATGATGTATGGGCAATATTATTTAACTTATTTTTTAAATCCACAAACCACTCTTGGGGACAAATATTATTACCCCTTCTCTGTGGGCCGTGAAGGAGAAGTAACTTTGACCACTATGCAAGTCAGGAAATAGCAGCTCCTGCTAAAATTCAGATTTTAGGGGCTTCAAACACCATGCTCCTCCAGCCAGCTCTGAGATGCACCCCCAAATCCTGATGAAGAAGGAGGTTCTCGCTCCTTTGAGCCCCCAGTCTCCTCCTTCTCCTCCTTGGGCCTGGGCTCGCTTTCCCCAGGAACGGAGGATAACCTGGTCTGACCCATGCCCCTCCAGTGCTGCCCAGCCTTCTTCAGGCCTAATCAGACTGCCCTGTCCCCTCCAACCCCCACTAGCAAGGCCCCAGGGACACATAGTTAGGTCAGCAGTCGGCATTACCCAGCCAACCCCACTGCCACCGGGTCCAGCCAAGGAGACTGTAGCTGGGCCAGACTAGGCTGGGAAGATGGGGTTCAGAGGAGAGAGTCAGGCAGGAGGATAGGAAAGGATGGTAGACACCCGGGGATTGCCTGACTACCGAATGAGAGAGGGGGGACTCAGCTGGAACCCCAGAACCTACTTGCTACTCATATACCCCACAGGATGAGGAGGTCACTCTCCACTCTCTGGGCAGCCTCTTGAGTTGTGGAATATCTCTCTAGCAAGAAAGCACTTCCTGTCTGAGACCAGCATCCAGGGAGTCCCTCACCTCAACCTCATCTCAGCTCTGCCTCGAGGGGGCCAAGGAGTAAATCTCTCCCTTTTCTCTAGGAAATTGATAAAAGAGAGCCCTGCCGGCCTATGCCTCTCTGTTCTGACTTACTCTGTGACCTCGGGTAAATCCCTGCACTTGCCTGTGTCTGAAAAGTGAGGAGTGGGTCAGGTTCCCCAAAAGTGCTCTCTCTGGCTCTGGCATTTGATGTCAGACTCTCACCATCTTTAGTATTTTCTTTCTACTCTTTGGGGCAAGTTTTGGTGTGTGCTGTGGGGTGAGTTGGGGAGGGGTGGGAGATAGGGCTCATCCCAGGAGTCACTCTCTCCCCCCATAATGGTGACTCCTACCATCTGAAATTTGTACTTTCCCACCTCCCTGTCACTTCTGGGACAGAAACGCTTATTCCATATCACAGATGGGCAAGTGGATAGAGAGGAGTGGAGGTTTAGGTCACGGCCTCCCAGAGTCTTGTGGCTTGGCCTTGAGGTGAGCTGGCTTGGGCCTTTGGTTCAGGAATCCCCTTGGTGGGGAGGGAGGGTGTTTAAGGATCTAGACTGGGTCTCTGTCCAAAGAAAGCTCACCCAATCTGAGAGTGGCTTGATTGCTTCCAGTGCTTCATGAATCCTCCCACCCCCAGCTCCTTATGATCCAGGATAAGACAAAGTTATCTTCCATGAACAGAAGGGATCTGGAATTTTTATGGTGCTGGATAATTATGTACAGCAATTTTTAGCCCCAAGATGATTCATCTGATAAGGGGCTGGGAGCACTGGGCACCAGAGTGGAGAGAGAAACCCTATGCTGGCTCACCTTCTGCAGGTCACCCCCTTTCCTCTGGGCCCCAGGCCCCTCACCTATGAAAGGGTAATGAAAACAATAGCCCATCTGCCCAGTGAGTCATGGTGATCTAGCGAGGTGAGGATCATGGAATCCCTTGGAGAAATCAAGATGGGAAGGTTTTGAAGGTCACAGGTCATGGCCAATGATGGGCTTTGGTGGGCTTCGGGTACAGATAGTCCCCAGCTCATGATGTTTCAACTTAATGACTTTTTGACTTTATAATGATGCAAAAGCTATGTACATCCATACTTTGAGCACACATACAATCATTCTGTTTTTCACTTTCAGTAAAATATTCAATAAATTACATGAGATATTCAGCATTTTATTGTAAAATAGGCTTTGTGTTAGATGATTTTTGCCCAACTCTAGGCTATGGAAGTGTTCTGGGCCTGTTTCAGGTGGGTTAGGCTAAGCTCTGATGTTTGGTAGGCTAGGTATATTAAATGCCTTTTTGACTTATGATATTTTCAGTGGGTTTATTGGGATGTAACCCCATCGTAAATCAAGGAGCAACTGTACCTAAGAGGGAGAGAAAGGATGAGTGCGGGGACAAGACGCAATAAGCTCCATGAAGGAGCTGTCTTAGGGGGAAATCTGACTCTTCTGACTCCATTGCAAAGTCAGATAGAAACTATCTGAGATTGCCCCCTTTCCTATATAATTAGACCGTAAGCACACAGTATTAAATTCTTTATAATATTTTGATCACACTACATTCTCATCAGTTATTCAACTGGCTTTCGCCAAAAAACAAAACAATACAACTAGGACTTTAAAATAATTCACATCTCGTTATATAGTTCTTCTGCCCCCATCCTCCTGCTGCCCCACCACATAGAAAATCATCATCTCAAATCCTGTGTTCAGCATTCTCTTGCTTTCCTTTTTATATGGTTTTATTGCATCTACATATTCCTTCAAACTATATATTTTCATTTTAGTTGTTCTTAACTTTATAAAAAGGGCATCCTGCTGGACGTGGTGGCTCATGCCTGTAATCCCAGCACTTTGGGAGGCTGAGGTGGGTGGATTGCTTGAGGCCAGGAGTTCAAGGCCAGCCTGGCCAACATGGTGAAACCCAGTCTCTATTAAAAATACAAAAATTAGCAGGGTGTGGTGGTGCATGCCTATAGTCACAGCTTCTCGGGAGGCTGAGGCAGGAGAATCACTTGAACCCAGGAGGCGGAGTTTGCAGTAAGCCAAGACCCCACCACTGCACTGCAGCCTGAGCGACAGAGCAAGACTCTGTCTCAAAAAAAAAAAAAAAAAAAAAAAAGGCATCTTGCTTTACATAATTTGTTGGGACTTCTTTTTTCTTACTATTATACTGCTAAGATTTACCCATACTGTTGCATGCCTCTATAGTCCATTCTGGCCATGTGGACTATTTCAATGTGTGAATATATCACAGTGTATTGATCCAGTGTCTTGCTGATGCACATTCTGGTGTTTCCAGGTGTTTGCTGAGCATTGTGCATGACTCCAGGTACACATGGACAGAAGTGCTTGAGCACAGGGCAGGCAATTGATCAACATTAGGAGGCATTGTCAAGCTGGGATCTAATTTCTCGTCTATGTTTTTTAATCATCTGTGTTTCTTTTTTTTTTTTTTTTTTTTTGAGACAGAGTTTCTCTCTTGTTGCCCAAGCTGGAGTGCGATCTTGGCTCATCGCAATCTCTGCCTCCCAGGTTCAAGCAATTCTCCTGCCTCAGCCTCCCAAGTAACTGGGATTACAGGCACATGCCACCACGCCCAGCTAATTTTTATATTTTAGTAGAGGCAAGGTTTCACCATGTTGGTCAGGCTGGTCTCAAACTCCTGACCTTATGATCTGCCCGCCTCAGCCTCCCAAAGGGCTAGGATTACAGGCGTGAGCCACCGCGCCCGGCCTTTTGTTTCCTTTTATGTGAAGTGCCTATTTGTGCCTCTTGCTCATTTTTCTATTGGGTTATAGTATGTTCAATACTTTATGAAATTTCTCCTCCAACTTTTCTATCCCTTGGTACCCCTGGTGACTTAGGAAGGTCTAGTATTTTACAGGTAAGGAAACAGAGGCTCAGAGGAGTGAAGGTGCTTGGTCAAAGTCACAGACTCTGTTGTGGCCCTTCTGCACTGAGCTAATGCCTTCTGAGGTCTTCGGAGGTTCTGGGCCTCACTTACAAACCCTTTCTGCCCCTCAGCTAGGTCAGGGCCCCTCTGGTATTTAGCATTTCTTGGCCATGGACCATTCCAGGAGCTCATCATCTCCCTATTGATACCTTCCTCGCATGGGTCCTCTTTATGATCTGCACTCTCCTCCCCAGCTGTAATGATCCAGGTATGTATGTGTTTCATTATTACCTGTCTCCTCCATCAGACTAGGAGCTCCATGAGGGCCCAGCATGATGCTTGGCATATAGGAGGTGCCCAGTAAGGATTGTTTGCTGGATGAACTGTTTCCTTGTCTGCATCCCAAACCCCTTGGATTCTTTCCCAAGATTAGAGCCGGGACCTGAGCTCATCTCAGAAACACAGAGTCAATATTCATTGAACAAATGAATGAGGGAGGAAGAGGCCAGCTGTGTCCATTGCTAGGACAGATCAAATGCTCCTGGGCTTTTCCTGTTTGGAATGGAAATTTCCCCAAGACAGTCACTGATTCCTGACTTTCTAGCTTCCCAATCCTTGCTCCTACCTCCCCACCCCTACCCCTTCCCGATTCTCTGCCCCCAACTGCCACCAGCCAACTCTCAGCAACAACTTTGTCCTGGAAGCTCCATCCCTGGCCCTGGCCTTTCTTGGAATCTTCCTCCCTCTTCTCTTCTTACTATCCCCACTTCCTTCCCTCAAGCCTCTCACTCACCCAACTCCACTCTCCCCTCATACCACCATCATTCAGAGACCCCTGGGCTCCTGCCCTCCACATCTCTGGCTCCTTCTCCTCAGCTCCCTAATCTTGGAGTTCCCAGAACTCCTCCCCTCTTCCCACTCTTTCTTTCACGAAGCCCACCCACCCACTCGAGCTCAAGCCACTTTGGGGTTGACCATTCCCCAGGCTCTGCATCTTTTCTAAGTAGCCTTCCCGGTGTCCCTAGACCTTGTTGATTCCTAGCTCCCACTCCAGCCTAGACCCTGGCCCTACCTTTTGTCCAGGTCACTGCCTGGCCTACACCTAAGGTTCACCATCCCAGGGTGGAACCCAAATAAATAATGTTATGGGAATAATAATGAAGCTGAGGCACAAAGAGGTGAAATAACTTGCCCAGGCCGGATGCGGTGGCTCACGCCTGTAATCCCAGCACTTGAGAGGCCAAGGCGAGCAGATCACCTGAGGTCAGGAGTTCGAGAGCATCCTGATCAACATGGTGAAACCCCATCTCCACTAAAATATAAAAATTAGCTGGGCATGGTGGCATGTGGCTGTAATCCCAGCTACTCGGGAGGCTGAGGCAGGAGAATTGCTTGAACTCAGGAAGTGGAGTTTTGCAGTGACCTGAGATTGCGCTATTGCACTCCAGCCTGGACAACAAGAGCACAACTCCGTCTCAAAAAAGTAAAAATAAAAAATAGGCCGGGCGTGGTGGCTCATGCCTGTAATCTCAGCACTTTGGGAGGCCGAGGCTGGCAAACCATGAGGTCAGAAGATAGAGACCATCCTGGCCAATACAGTGAAACCCCGTCTCTACTAAAATACAAAAAATTAGTCAGGCGTGGTGGCACGCACCTGTAGTCCCAGCTACTCGGGAGACTGAGGCAGGGGAATCGCTTGAACCCAGGAGACGGAAGTTTCAGTGAGCCAAGATCGCACAACTGCACTCCAGCCTGGTGACGGAACAAGACTCCGTCTCAAAAAAAAAAAAATGAAAAAACTAATAAATAAATAAATAAATAAATGACTTGTCCAGCATAACAGAGCTAGTATATGGTAGAGCCAGGACATATACCCGGATGGTCTGGCTCTGGAGTCTGTACCTTCCATGCTATTTAGCCTCACAAAGGGAAGCTTGGACAGGAATTTACCTGTGGGTCACAATTTCGACTCCTGGAAGAGTAAGCAAAGGGTCACAGCTCTTGGAGGTCAGCTGGGACAGTCATCTGGGACTCTCTACAGGGGCTCAGGTGGGCTATGAGCAGAGGCCCTGTCCCCTGCCCTTGCTCTCACTCTCCCCTAGCCCCCATCCCAGGCAGTTGAGAAGACTAGTCTCAGACTCAAAGCTAGATGCAAGGTGGGTCCTATATGTCCTGCTTGGCATGGTGGGGCACCGTACAGGGAATAAAAACCAGCCTCTGTCTTCTAACATACATCGGTCTCACTGTGGTCACAAGTCAAAGTTCCTTCTGTCCAAATGGTCTGCCTCTCCAGCAAGGACACTTTGAATGGCCTCCCACGGTGGGTTGGGGCTGGTTCTCCCACTTCTTCAGCCAGCTGCAAGCATACCTATGACATTACCATGGTGTTTAACTCCTCCAGTGCCCCTCTCTGAATGACCCCATTGCCCAGCAGCCTTGGGGACTAGGCAGGGCTAAAATAAAAATATTGCATAAGTTATACAGTCCTTCCCCTCCCTGCTCTGCCTTCTAAAAGGAAGACTGTTAGCCAGGGGTAGTTCTTGGCTTACAGGTTCTGCATGGTGCACCAGCAGCCAAGGGCAGGCTAGATTGTTCTACATAAGAAAAACAGATCTGGGAGGAGGGCACAAGGACTGGAGGAGAAGTGATGGGGAGGAGAAATGAGAAAAAAATGGCAGAGAATGAGGAGCTGCAAAGGAGTAGCTGAGGGGTGGTTCTCAGAGGGGAAGAGGATTTGGTGGACGGTGTGGGGTCTTTTTTTTTTTTTTAAGATGGAGTCTCACTCTGTCCCCAGGCTGGAGTACAGTAGTGCAATCTTGGCTCACTGCAGTCTCTGCCTCCTGGGTTCTAGCAATTCTCCTGCCTCAGCCTCCCAAGTAGCTGGGACTACAGGCACCCGCCACCACGCCCAGCTAATTTTTGTATTTTTAGTAGAGATGGGGTTTCACCATGTTGGACAGGATGGTCTCGATCTCCTGACTTCATGATTCACCTGCCTTGGTCTCCCAAAGTGTTATGATTACAGATATGAGCCACCGCACCTGGCTGGGTGTGGGGTCTTGTGTGCTACCATTCCCCTTTGCTGCTTCCTCCAGGGACCTTCGGTAAAGATGCCTTTCCAAGGCTTTTTAAGCCTTGGATCTGTGTTTGACATGCCTCCTTATGAGGTGGCCTCAAGGCAGCTCTCTGGGTACCCACAGGTCAGAACGATGGGCCTGAGAGGGCAGGAGTGGAACATGGTAGGAACAGTCTGTCATGAGACCAATCAGTAGGCTTCCAGTGGTGGGACCTCCATGTAGCAGCCTCCTGGTGGCCCTGAGGCTCTCAAGCTGCTGGCTCCTCCATTTAGAGTGAAGCAATGTTGAACAACTGTTTCCCCTCACTTAGGGGCCTGGTGGAGGTACCCCAGGTACAGAGGATACCCTAAGGTTGAAAGCCACACTTGAAGAGGTGGATGAAGGAGAGGTGGATCTGGGGCTCATCCTAGCCTTGAATGCTCTGGCCCTACCCAGCTCTTTTCCTGGCCACCCCCTTCCACACACCCAGGTCCCACCCCACCCCACCTATCGCCCATTTAATTGAAACTCACTGTTGCTTTACAGCCAATGTTTTCTTTTCTTTTCTTTTTTTCTGAGACAGAGTCTTGCTTTGTTACCCAGACTGGAGTGCAGTGGTGCAATCTCCGTTCACCACAACCTCCACCTCCCAGGTTCAAGTGATTCCTGTGCCTCAGCCTCTGGAGTAGCTGGGACTATAGACGCCTGCCACTACGCCCAGCTAATTTTTGTATTTTTTAGTAGAGATGAGGTTTTGCCATGTTGGCCAGGCTGGTCTCAAACTCCTGACCTCAAGTGATCTGCATGCCTTGGCCTCCCAAAGTGTTGGGATTATAGGTATGAGCTACCATGCCCGGCCCCTCAGCTCATTTCTAACTCTGGGTTTTGTACACATCACCCCATGCCTTCTACTGGGAGCAGCTCCAGAGCTGCTTCACTCTCTGCTTTTTGAATTCCTCCTGGCTCAAGCTGATCCCTTCTTCTTTTTTTTTTTTTCTTTTGTTTTTTTTTTTTTTTTTTTTTTTTTTTTTTGAGACAGGGTCTCACTCCATCGCCCAGGCTGGAATGCAGTGATGTGATCTCGGTTCACTGCAACCTCTGCCTCCCAGGTTCAAGCAATTCTCTTGCCTCAGCCTCCCAAGTAGCTGGGATTACAGGCGCCAGCCACCACGCCCAGCTAATTTTTGTATTTTCAGTAGAGACAGGGTTTCACTGTGTTGGCCAGGCTGTTCTCAAACTCCTGACCTCACGTGATCCACCTGCCTTAGCCTCCCAAAGTACTGGGATTACAGACATGAGCCACCACTCCTGATTTATTTTAATTTTTTAAGAGACAGGGTCTCCATCTGTCGCTCAGGCTGGAATGCACTGGTGTGATCCTAGCTCACTGTAACTTTGAACTCAGCACCTCAGCCTCCTGAGTAGTTAGTACTACAGTCAGACACCACCACACCAGGCTATTTTAAATTTTTTTTTTTGGTAGAAACAGGGTCTTACTATGTTGCCCAGGCTGGTCTCAAACTCCAGGGCTCAAGCATTCCTCCTTCCTTGGCCTCGCAAATTGCTTACATTACAGGCATGAGCCACTGCACTTGGCCCCCTGCCTCTTCTAAGAAACTTCCCCTGATTACTCCCTCCATTGGCCTCCCACTGCCTGGAGCATCTGGCCAACTCTTGCCCTTGTCTGGAGGCTGGCTGAGGCACAGCTCCCATTTTCTCGGCTTTCACACATGCAAGGCCATGTGTCCTCTGCTCCGGCCCCGTGCCTGTCTGCCCAGGGCAGATCCCAGCACAAGGCTGGCCCAGCTGGATATGTACCTGAGTTGCACTAAAGTGTTCCCCACTTCTGCTTGCCAAGTTTCCACGCAGCCCTTGACATCTGGCTCAGATGCTCCCTCCTCAGAGAGCTCTTTCCTGACTCCTTGGACTGGGTCATGGACACCCTCTGTGTACCCCCTCCCTGCAGCCATGCTTCCCTCTGTCACAACCCTAATGTTGCTGTGCCAGTCTGTACTTCCAGCAGTTGGGAACCTGTATGGACCAGGGCTAGGACTGGTTCTTCTAGGGCCCCAGAACCAACCCAGGCCTGAGCACAAGGTGTCAGTAAAGGCTTGCTAAATAAATGGAATATCACTCCTCTCCAGAGAGCTCATAGTCATCCCTCAAAACCCAGCTCAAATGCCCCTTCCCAGAAGCTCTCACTTCCCCCTCTCATCTTCCCTCACCCGCTTCATTGGTGACTCAAAGCATGGAACATACCCCTTGATGACAGTACACGTCACACTGTATTTTTGTGAGCACCTTAATGTGGTTTCCCCAGGTCTCCATGGCTGACTAGGACCTCTCAAACGCCAGGCCCAAGTCTGTCCATCTCCATGCCCACAGGGCCTGGACCAGAGAAGGGGCTGAAGAAATAGTTTTTGGTGAGCTTCTGGGTCCTGTGAGGGACCTTACTCCATGCCCAGCTGAGCTGAGCTCTAATTCTCTGCCTGGTTTGGGGTTGGTGGGGCTCCTGGTGCCCTGGACACAATGGCAAACATGAAGGCTGCCCAAGCCCTGGAGGACTTAGCGACCCTGCCTCTGCCATTTGGCTGTGAGTTTCTGTAGGAGCTCATGTGGTCGTCGGCGGAACTTCTTCTGGGTGAAGTAGAAGAGGATGGGGTCCAGCACGCTGTTGGCGCTGGCGAACGGCCGCGTGCCTTTGTAGGCTGCCGCAAAGGTCTCCAACACAGGGCAGGGGACGCCTGGCGTCGAGCGCACTGCCAGGTAGGCTGTCTTGGTGATGTGGAAAGGCAGGAAGCTGATGGCAAAGGCAGCGGCCACCACCACCGCCATGCGGGCTGCCTTGCCACGCCGCTCCTGGGCCACAGGCTCAGCTGGGCCATCCTGGCGGCACAAGCGGCGGGCCAGGAGACAGTAGCAGGCCAGCAGGGCAGCAAAGGGCAGCAGGAAGCCGATGACAGTGAGAGCCATGCCATAGGGCATATAGCGGGTGGCCAGGGCAGGCGGGCTGAGGTCATAGCAGACGGGTGCGTTTTACGCTGGATGGCCTGGGCAGCGAAGACTGCTGTGGGCAGGGGACTGGGGTTTCACGCCAGCCACACGGCTACACACACTAGCCAGGCGGCCGGCGGCCCCCACGTTGTGCACGGGGCCAGTGAGGTGGCAGATGGCCCAGGTAGCGCTGGAAACTGATGCAGGTGAGGAAGAGGATGCGGCCAGCAGGTTGGCGTAGAAGAGGAAGCGGGGGACCAGGCGGCAGGGCAAAGTCGCAAAGGGCCAGTGGTCACCTTGGGCATAGTTGTAGATGACGCAGGTGGCAGGAGGCAGGCAATAACAGTAGGGGTAGGCCAGGGCGAGGTTTAGGGTACTACACAGGGCCGTTCAGGGCCCGGCGGGATGTGCAGATCTGGGTAATGACACAGACGTTCAGCGGCAGGCCAGCCGCCAGCACCGCCGAATACACAGGTGGCAGCAGCAGTCGCTTGAAGTTCTCGCGGTAGACACAGGTGGTGGGTGGCAAGCCCAGAGCCTGTCCTGTGCCATTGTCCCACTCCATGGCTGCTCAGGTGAGTTTCCTATGTTCAGGGAGGCTGGGAAAGCAATACGCAGCCTGTCAGTGACATGCTCACTCACCACCCAGCAGGCCCTGCCCCTCCTTGGGCCCTGATCTCCCTGTCTGAACAGTGAGGGCACCAACTTTGTCAACTCTGCTACTCTAACCACCCCATGAAGCCCCACAGAGCCCTCACTTCAAGAAAACTTGTGATACAATAAAGCTCACGCTTGGGAGCAATCTGATTCATTTTGTGTGTGTGTGTGTGTGTGTGTGTGTGTGTGTGTGTATATATATATATATATATATTTTTTTTTTTTTTCCCCTTCGGCCTTCCTAGTGAACTTCTATTCATTCTTCAAAGCCCTGATCATATGTTTCTTTCTCTGTTAGTGGAGACTGATGGACTTGGGTTTGAATCCTAACTCTGTTATGTATTTGCTATGTGACCTTGATTTCATTTCACCTGAGAAAAGGGGGAATGTGGTGCCTGCCTCTCAGGGATGTCAAGAGGTTAGAAGCACTAAATCATACTGTGCAGGGCTGCCAGGGACTCCCTGGGGTGTGGAGACTCTGGTCATGGTGGATCCGCATGTCTCTCACAGACTGGGACCCGCCTGAGGAGAGGGGCCAGGTCCGGTGTCTCTCTGGTCTTAGTCCAGGGTCTGGGGCAGAAAGGGCCCTGATAACTCTTAGTTAACCAATATGAAGGGTCCACACACCAGGGGCTCACTGAGGACCGCACCCATCTCCTCAGCCTGAACTCCACCTTTCAAAGCCATGGTTCTTCTGGCAGAGGTCTTGTTATCTGTAAAATAGGGGAAGGAGGTGATACCCAGTTCCCCAAGGCCTCGTTCCACTTGAGGCTACAAAGGCAGGTTTGGTAGAGCCTCTGACAACACAGCGCCTGCTAGTGCCCAGAGTGAAAACAGCATCCCTGAAGGCAGATGGGTGAGGGACCAAGTCATCTGTTTACTTTACAGAGATGGAAATCCAGGCACAGTGAGGGGCAGGGACTGCTCCTTCTTCCTTCGTAAGTCAGAGCAGAGTCAGAACCAGAACCCAACTGCCCAATCCAGAAAAGGCAGCTTAGTGTAGCCCACAGACATGGGATGTAGAGGTTACATGACCAACTTCAGAGCTAGGCAGGCCTGGATTTAAATGTTGCTCCCCCACTTCCGTGCTGTGTGAAACAGGTCATGTCACAGTGTCCTCATAAGTGACGTGGCCAGCGTCCTCATCAGTGAAATGTGTGGTGATGACATTCAGTAGTGCTCAATAAATGCTATGCCATTGCATTCTACATCTTGTCCCTCCTCTCATTCTTTCGGGCTGGGTTTTGGGAGAGCCAGCAGCACAAATACCCTAAGGGGTTCCTTGATGGGGTAAGTCTGACTGCTAGACGCTCACCTCTAAACTGACATTGCCATATTACTGGTGTCTAGAGAAAATTTACAACTAAAATCCAATGGGCCTTTGAGATAATGAATCTAATCCTCCTCTTTTCCCATTTTACAGACGGGAAAAATTGAGGCCCAGAAAAAATATGAAGTTCTGCAAATACACTCAGTGGGTGGTAAAGGGTTCAGGCAAAGTATATGGACTCTGGTCCAGATGCTTAGGTTCAAGTCCCAGCTATGCCACGGATGAGTTATGTGGTCTTGGGCATACTAGTTAACCTCTGTCCTCCAGATTCCCCATCTGTAAAATGAGATGAGATAGTACTTGCCTTATAAGATTGTTGTGAAGATCAGTGCCTGGCATGGGGCCAAGTGTTTTCTGTTCTAAATATACCTACTAAGTAAGGTTATGGGATTTTAAAAAGTTATATTAGAGAAAAATACATTCTTCCCAACTTACAATTTCATTTTGGTGAAGCTATTTTACCCCAATTCTGGGCAAAATGATAGTGTTGGATTCTCTGTCTGCAGCCCACATCCCATGTCACCCTCAGTTACCAAAGATTCTTTGTGGGGCTTTAGACCATATGCTAGGAGTGCTGGGTGCCCAGCTAGGACAAGGCAGGCACAACGAGGAGACCAGAGGAAGAAACATAGCAGCCCCCCACAGCATAGCCATGAAGCCAGGATTAGCACAGGCAGAGAATGTCCATGCATCTCTTCATTCATTGGTTCGGGCCATTCTCATTCACACGTTCATTCTCTTGTTTTCACATGACAGGGATTCACTGAGTCCTCTCTACCAGCTAGATACATGAGGGCATAGTGTATAGGTGGACATGGATATATGGGGATACAGATACAGATATTCTAGTCTGATGGAGGAGACCAGTGTGAACCACCTGATGGAAGAGACTTTTCAGAGCAGAATGAAAGACAGAGCAAGGCCTGGGTGGTTGACTAGGATTTCCATGGGTGGAGAAGGGTGGGAGGACACTCCGGGTGAGGAGGAAGGTTGAGGGACACAGCACCCCTCTACCATGTTCCCCTCCTCACCATAACCCTCTGTTCTTGCAGACTGATCTCCTCTCACACAGGGTCTGACAAAGAAATCTGAGGAGAAAGAAAATTGCTGGTTCCGTGGGGCTGGCCTTTGAGATGCAGCCTCTGCCCCTCCCTGACCCCTCTCCTCACACAGGGTCTAAGGAGACCAGTCTGCAAGGGAAGAGGGTTGTGGTGAGGAGGAGAACATGCTAGAGGGGTGCTGCATCCCTCAACCTTCCTTTGGAAGGCCTTCACCCTCAGATCCCACCCCCAGGGACAGCCCTCTGTCTCAGATAACTGGGGACTACAGTCTGCCACTTGCACACCCTGGTGAGACTGATCCTCCTGGGACCCCCTCCCCTCCCTCTTGGAAGGAGGCAGGGGGCTGCAGGAGGGGATCCAGTGCACAGCTCTCTGGGAAAACCTTCAGGGCTGTGTCAGGAAAGACAGGCCTGACCATCACCCCGGCTCCCTTGTCTATTTTCTGAGGACCTAGGAGAGCTGAGCTGTTCTCCCAGTTCGTGGCAGGGGCTGGCCTCAAGGAGGGTGCTCTTGGCTCCCACCTCCAGGCAGCAGCTGACCTTGGCGCTGACATCTGTCACTAGCTCTTGGGTCCTAAGTCCTGGACCAGACCAGACCCCAGCCTCTTCCTGAGCTGGACTCTGCCCATGGTGCGGGGGGCTTGCTAACAAGTGGCTCTGACTACATCCTTCTCTCCATTCCTCTGCCCTTTGGGGGAAAGGCCCAAACCCTTTTCCTGACATTCAAGACCCCTGCCAAGCCCTCCAGCCCTATCTGAAGTACACCAGGGCCACTCTGCTCTTGCCTCTTCCTCTTTCGTCACACATTCCCAGGACGTGGAGACTCCCACACAGCCAGTGGCAGCCAGAGAGCCAGACTCCCTCTGCAGCCTCCCCATCTCCACTATTCCCTTCACACAAAGTGCCATTCAACTAATCTCCATTCATCAAAACCCTAAGTATCTATCTAGCTCCAGATCTCACCTTGCTTCATTCTTTTTTTTAATCCCCCCAGCTGGGTGGAATCCCTTCCTCTGGGCCTCCTAACTCTGTGGGCCTCCTTTAAGTCAATGCTGAACCCAGCCTTCCTGCCCAAAGTCACAGTTCCTTGCGTCTACCTGCCCCTCATCCCCCACAACCCCTGCACTGGCCCATGGCCCCAAGATGCACTGACACTCACAGGCAGCCTCCTGTCCCTGCAGCACGCTGGTGGTCCAGTGTGTTGGGGCAAAGGGAAGCCAGACCTGAGGCTCCCCACTCTCCCGCTCTCAGCTAGGCTGCAACTCATCTGACAGGGTGAGCAGCTTCAGCTTCCTCTGTTTCCTGGCAGGACTGTCTCTGACTAAAAGAGTCTCTGTGGGGGCCACCGGCTCCCTGCCATCCCCAACACCACTCCTAGCGCCTGGCGGAAACTGGGCTTAGAGGAGCAAGGCGGTGGAAAAAAGGCGTCCTTCCTGGAACGCTCCTCTACCCCAGCAGGGGAAAGAGGGGGGTGGGGGCAGAGGAGGAGGGGTAGGGGAGAACCAGAGGCTGTCAGCCCCATAGAACCAGCAATTTTCTTTCTGCTCAGCCGTCTCTCAGTCTTCGCAACTGTCAAATGGGTAGGGCAGTGATTAGAGAGCTCGTGGCTCCTCCTTTAGCTATAACACTCAGAGCCACGGGGAGTCCATCCCTCCTCCCAGCCATTCACTCCCCCATCTAGCCTTCCTTCCCTCATTCAATAGCTCACTCACCAACATGTCCATCTACCCATCCCTCCATGTGGCAATCCACTTATGTACATACTTACTCAGCCCCTTTCTCCCTCCCTCTTTCCCTCTTCTCCTTTTCTCCACACACATTTATCGAGTACCTACTATATGTCACCAGATCCTCCTACGTTCCCCCATTTCACAGTGACTGCTTCTTCCACACAGCAGGTGCAGAGCGCATAAGGAGTGATGGACATGGGCTGTGGAGATAGATGTGATGCCCCTGAGGACCCAGTTGCCTGTGCCACATCCTCCCCGTCCCCTCCTCACCACCAAACTGGCCTCAGAGATGTTAGGAGACCAGAGCAGGAGATGTGGCTCCTCATTGTCCCGGGGAGGCCAGATCCAGAGTGGGAAGCAACATTCCAAGAGGGTGACCTGGAGGAGGTGGGCTTTGATTTGGAGCAGCTGAGGTAGCAAGGCGGGTGGCAGGGGAGGATTGTGTGGGGAAAGAATGTTGCCTTGGGAGTTTGAGGCCCAGGTTCTTACTCCACCTTTGCCCCCAATCACTGACTAGATAAGCCCCTTCCCTTCTCTGAGCCTCCTGGGTAGAATACAGTCATACTGACCACCAGTGTGCTGGGAGGATGAAGTGCCACTCAGGGCGGCTCATCTTCTACCCTGGGAGGTACAGAGAAGACTCTTAGAGCCTAGAGCATCAGAGCTGAAGGTGCCCTTAAAGGCACCGATCTCACCCTAAAGCCATTTTTACAGGCAAGGGGATTGAGGAACAGAGTGGGAACGCAAAGTTTGGATCACACTGAGAAAAATCAGGTTTGAACTTCTGATAAACACTTGGTCAGTTGTGCACAGATCAAGCACCTACTGCTTGCTCAGGCCTATGCTAAGAGGTCACTTCTGCCAGCTGAGTGTGGACCTCCTGGTCGGATTTGACCTGTGCTGTGGCCCAGGAGAGCAAGGCGGCCTTCAGCTCAGCAGCCAGTCCTTTGCTGGGTCCCTGGGACAACCTCCCACAGCCACTCCCAGCAGGATGGGTCACTGTCCCAGGAATGGGAACAGATCTGAGGGCTCCTGGGAGGTGTTGGCCCCAAGGCAGGGCAGGGCAGGGCTTGGGTAAGAAGCCTAAGTGGTCTCAGTCCCTGCAACCTGGATGGATGGGAAACACAAAGCTGTCCCTATCATGTCTTATCCGCCCAGATGTGCGGATCTGGAGACCCCTAATCCCACCGCTCTGCTCAGATAAGGGCACTTGGACTAACCTCAGAGGGGAAGAAAAGGCTCATGGGGTCCCATTTGACAGATGGAGAAAGAAACTAAGGCCAGCTGCCCCTTCCCCACCCTCTTCTCAGGGGTTTAAGGGCATACGAGAGGCCTGGCCTGGCACCTCAACAACCACTGAGTACCCATTACCCACTGGCCTTTTAGTTCTTTGCCTTCCTAACAAAGTCTAGGTTTGAGGGCTCTCAGGACCTTGGAACTACAGCATCCTAGGGCTTGGGACTTCAAAGAATTTAAGGATGACTGAATCGGACCCAAGGAACTGCCCTACTCTCACCGGGCCTTAGCTTTGCCCATGGACCTGGCTAGGCCTAGAGGAGGGGGCGGGGCCTGAGAGGGAGCACTCAAGTCTGAGGGGTCATGGGTGCACCTGGGAGGGAGTAACCTGTAAAGCTCATGGAGAAAGCATGTCCACTGCTGGGCACTGAAGGACCAGAGGGACCTGGACTCACAACAAGGCTGAAGAGGGCATCACAGGCAGGAGGTCCACTGTGGGCAAAGGCACAGAAGTGGGGAATGAGCTTAACCTCTGTGAGAAATTAATAAATATAAAAGCCAGAGCAATGGATGAGCTCTGCAAAGAGGGGGCTTCAGATGGGAGGCCTGAGAGGAGCTGGCCCATCACAAAACCTCCAAGGTGCAGCCTTCTTCTGGCAGAGATCCTCCCTCCTTGACCTCCCAAAGTATTGGGATTACAGGCATGCACCACTATGCCCAGCCACGGCCAGTCTCTCTCCCTCTTTCTTTCTTTTCTTTTCTTTCTTTCTTTCTTTCTTTCTTTCTTTCTTTCTTTTCTCTCTCTCTCTCTTTCTTTCTTCTTTTTTTCTTTTCTTTTCTTTTTTTTTAAGATGGAGTTTCACTCTTGTTGCCCAGGTTGGAGTAAAATGGCACGATCTTGGCTCACCGCAACCTCCACCTCCCAGGTTCAAGCGATTCTTCTGCCTCAGCCTCCCAAGTAGCTGGGATGTACAGCCATGTGCCACCATACCAGGCTAATTTTGTACTTTTAGTAGAGATGGGGTTTCTCCATGTTGGTTAGGCTGGTCTTGAACTTCCGACCTCAGGTAATCCACCTGCCTCGGCCTCCCAAAGTGCTGGGATTACAGGCGTGAGCCACTGTGTATGGCCAGTGTTGTTTCTTAAATGCCTATTCTGTGCCAGATGTTTTATCTGCAGTCCTGGGCAATTTGGTGGGGGGTGGATTATTCCCTCCCCTTTACATATGAAGAAACTAAGACTTAGGAAGGGCCAGTGAGTTTTCCAAGCTATCCCAGCCAGGTGGCATTTCAGCACGTTCTTCTTGACTCTAAGGCCCCCTTCTTCATTGTTCCCCCGAAGTTGGAGCTTAGATGCTCAAACCAGGGGATTCCCAGGGGAGTTGGGTCTTCCCTGCGTTGAGACTCTGTAGCCATGAGATGGCACCAGCGGACAGCCAGCCCTGCTCTGTCACACAGCCAGTGAGGGGTGAGGGCAAGGCTGGTCTGCCCACAGCGGGAGGCCTCCCCTCGGGGCTGGCACTGAGCAGCCTCCTGACTGGGTTTCCAGTCTCATTTCCTCTTGACCCACTCCCCAACCTTCCTTCCACTCACCCTCCCCAGATGAGCTCAAGCTCTCATTCTCAGGTCCTCACCCTGGTCAGTGTGGTCACAGGAGCCACTGGGGACATAGCAGGGACAACAGGGTCAGCAGCAAGCCCTATCTGTCTGAGGTAGAGGCCCTGGCCCCAGGCATCCACCACCCATCCCCACCCCAGGTACACCTTTGGCAAAATATGGCAGCCCCTCACCTCACAGCAGGGACAGCCTCTTCCAGTTTCCTTTTTCCAGTTGAGGCAACACCCATGGGGTCAGTTCTAGAGCAGGAGCAATTCACTATGGACACAGGAAGAAATGACAAGGGGCCCAGCCCTTCAGGCTGCTTAGATCCTATGGTCTCAGGATAAACTTTACATGACCCCAGAGCCTCCCCCATCCCCTGAGGCCTTCATATCTAGCGGGGATGAGGGGATCTGTTGGCCAAAGGCAGGAGCTGGAAGGCTGAGTCACTGTCTGCCAGCCAGCTGAGGCAGGAACCAGCTCAGACCAAGCTGGATGTGGAAGAGGCTTCCTAACCTTGGCCTGCCTGCCTGCTGGGAAATAAAGGCCTGGAAATCCCCTTGCTGGGCCCCTGACCAGTGAGTTAGCGGCAAGGGCACAGGATGCCAAGGGTCAAGAGTTAGCTTCCTTCCCCTAAGGAGTCAGACAGGCTGGGATCGACCACCAACTTGCTGTGTGACCTAGGGTAAGCCACCTACCCTCTCCGAGCCTGGGTAAACAGGGCTACTTATGGTGCCTACCTACCATACAGAGTCACTATATCCTCTGTGCCCCAGTCATCAACACAATCCTGACTCTGGACAGCCTCTAGCCTGAGGCAGGGTTGCCCTGGAGCCCACCTGAGGCCAGCTTGAGGCCAGGTTCCTAATGTAAGTGCCTCCCTGGCACCCAGAAGACAGAGGGCCGGAAGCAGAGTCCTCTCACCTGGAGGAGTTCTGGTCCTACCTGTGGCATCTGGCTGGCTACAGAATGACAAACCTGGCAGAAGGGAACATGGAAGGCAGGGGCTCTGATTTCTCTTCTCCTTTCCCATTTCCCCTTCTCACCTCCGGCTCAACAGGAATTAAATCTAAAACTGAAACAGCCATTTTTAGTGAAAAGAAGAGGAAGCTGCAGCTTTGGGGAATTTGGGGGTTGGGGCTGCTTCCTTTGGTTTCTCTCCAGCCTCTTCAAGCTTAGCAAAGATGGAACTTACATCTCCCAAGACCCCACTATGTATGAGGGGCCCCAGCTGCCCAAGAGTGCACCCAGAAGCCCCACCACAACCTGGACACGTGTATTAATTGAGCACTGATGATAAACCAAGCATTGTGCAAAATGCTTAATGTGCGTTGTCTCATTCACTCTTCAAAACTACTGTTTCCACTTTACAAATGAGGTGACTGAGGCACCACAAAGTCAGCAACAGGTTCTTTCTTGGGAATGTGAATGAAGAGGGTTAGAGACCACGCGGCCCCAGTGGGCACAAGGCTGAGAGGTCAAGGGCAGCCCTGAGACTGAGGAACTGTGGATAGCACAGAGGCCCAGGGAGCAGCTGTGACAGGGCAGCTCCCAGTGAGCAGAGGGACGGCCTGTGGTGCCCAGCCCTTATAAGTCCACGCTTATAGGGCCACCGCACCTTCCACCCAGTGCTCCAGGAGATCCCCAGGGCCTCCTAAAAAACTCTTCCCTGGAGATAGTGGGAGAGGCTCTCGGTGCCTTGCTTGGACCACCAGGCTGTCCCATTTGTTTGTCTCCTTGTGGGAGAGGCTACTTGGTTCTCCCTTCAAGAAGGAACCTGCTGCTTAGCTGCAAGTAACACAGTTGGCTGATGGCCTCAGTTAGTGCCTTAAGGATCTGCCCATCCTCCCAGATAACCAGGCTTCAGTCTGTGGGGGAACAGATGGCCCAGGTCCAGCTGCCTGGCTAGCCTAGCAGTCATTGTTCAGCCCCTCTGTAGCTTCTTCACACTCAGTTCCCAGATCCCCTCTTATCATGATGACCCTGCCCTCTGATTTTCCTTTGGGGGATCCCCCTTCTCCCATCTAGAGTCTTGGGGATCTGGGAGTGATGGGTCTGTGATTGAAGCCTGCCAATTAGAGAAGAGTGGGCCCCTCAGGCCTGTAACTGGCTTGGGTGGAGGAGTGATCTTCACTGCATGCCTCAGAGTCAATTCTGGTGCTTTTACTGGAGCATCGGGAAGGAGACAGGTCTTCCACAGCATTTGCAAAGCTAGTAGAAAGCGAGGCAGGAGCTGCTGGAGCCAAGTGAACTAAGTTCCAGGCACTGTCCTGGGTGATGGAGATACTGCCACCAGGGAGAAGACTGTCCACATAGAAAGCCAAGGAATGGCAGAGATGATAGACGGGGATGCATCGTTTCCTGAGAACAGCATTGAGTGCCTGGTTTCAGCTGTGCCTGAGGTTTTACCTTTGGTGTCATGAGCTGATAAACTCCCCTTTTGCCTTAATCCATTTAACCTAGGATTCTGTCACATGAAACTAGGAGTCCTGCCTGTAGATCTGCACCTTGTGCCCAGGAAGAGAGGTGACATTTCCCTACGGGAAAACTGAGGCCAGAGAGGTTAGGAACTTGCCCAAAGTGCACTATAAACCCACCATGACACCCTGTTTCTCAGGAAGAGTGGCCTAAGAAAGGACAAAGAAATGGAGGTCAGGGGTCAGGGCAGAGAAGACCAGCCAAAGGGGCAGTGTCAGACTCCCTCCCTTTCCTTCTCTAACTGTGCTAGGAACTGGGGACAAGGTCTGCTTTGCCTCTGGGGCCTCAGAGACGAGTACAGGCTTTGGCTCCCAAGAGGCACTGGGAAATGTTGGATGATTGGATCCAGTCTATAAAGACGAGCCCCAGGGCTCTGTCCTTGGTGCTGCCTGGTTCCTTTTTTTTTTTTTTTTTTTTTAATATTTGTCTTGGCTGATGTGGAGATTTGTCAAGCAGAATGAAGGTAATGGGTTCAGGAGTAGCACCTCTGAGACTGCTTGGGTCCCCCAGTCCCCACCTCAGGAAAGGCAGGCCACCAACCCTGCCAAGTGGTTATTGTGGGTTATGATACTGCCCATTTCCCAGGCAGACCCTGAGGCCCGAAGGTAGGCAGTTTTGTCCACAACTCGTACAGGTAAGGTTTGGGTGTGGAGGGGGAGCCTCAGGGAACTCCTCCCCTCCCGTGAAAGGCAGCCCTTGCCTTGATTCCTGCTCTGATCGTCCCTAGCTCTTCCTAGGGCCTCAGCCCACCTGGCAGAGATAAGACATCCAGCTGGACCCAGGGGTCAATGACAGGCCTCTGAGTTCCAAACAGTCAAGGCTAGGGAGGCCTTAAGGTCACCCGACCCAGAGGTCTCCCCACCATCCCCTCAGAGAAGGGGGCTCTCTGAAGCCTTCCTGATTGGGCTTATTTGGCCCCTGCCTGCATACTTCCCATTACAGGGAGCTCACTCCTCTCCTAGGCCACTGCATTCCACCTTGAGAAAGCCCACTGGGAGATATGCTTTGTCACACCAAGCCCCGAGATCTGTCCCTAGTGACTGCTCTCCCACACCGGTCCAGCTTGCCCCTGGGGCCATAGAGCTTGGCTGCCCCAGGACACCCTGCAGAGATTGTCCCAAGACCATCCATCTATTGGTCTTCATTCTCACCAGGCAATTTCAGGCACATGTCCAGGCCCCAGGAGACCTAGTGGTGGATCCTCAAGGATGAGGCTGTGGTCTGTGACTGTTTTCAAACCTGAAGACAAAATCCTTTGCTACCCTCTGTCCTGTTTCATTGCCTGCCTGGGGCCTGTAAAGGGGACATGGTCTCTTCTTTTGGGAGGAGGAAACTAAGGCCCCCAACAGCTTAGTTACTTGCCAGGGCCACCAATCCATCAGTGATCTTCCAATCAGCTGAACTGCCTGCTGCCAAACCCCAAATCTTCACCCTCAAACTGGCCCATTTCTGGCCAGTCCAGTGTGGGAAGAAGAGGGCTTTGTGGGTGTCTGAGGGGTGGCCTGGGAGGAAGAGGTCAAAGTCAGGGGCAACTACCTCATTCAAAGTGCAATGTAGGAGGTCAGCAGGTGACAGGTGGCTCCCGCGGTGGAGTGTGCATGAAGAACACAGGACAGGCTGGGTGCGGTGGTTCACACCTGGAATCTAAGCACTTTGGGAGGCCAAGGCGGGAGGATCACTTGAGCCCAGAAGTTCGAGACCAGGCTGGGCAACATAGAGAAAGCCTGTCTCTACCAAAAAGTGTTTAAAAATTAACTGGGTGTGTTGGTGTGTGCCTGTAACCCCAGCTACTTGGGAGGCTGAGGTGGGAAAATCGCTTGAGCCTGGGAGGTCGAGGCTGCAGTGAGCTATGATCACACCACTGCATTCCAGCCTGGACTACAGAGCAAGCCCCTGTATCAAAAAAGGATGCAGGACAGACCCCCTCAGGTGGTCACTTAAATGACACCTTCTCCATGGGACCTTCTCCTACAACTCTAAGCTAAAATTATAATCTCCTACCCAGCACATGCACACGTGTGATTCCCATGCCCCTTCTCTGCTATATTTTTCTCCTTAGCATTTAAAATATATTAATACACTGTTCTACTTATTTATTGGTCATTGTCTCTCTCTCCTGACTGGAACATAAACTCCACCAGGGCAGGGGTTTTCATGTTTTTTTCACTGCTGCATGTACTTAGGACAGTGTCTGGCATATAGTAGGTGCTCAATAAATATTTATTGAGTGAATGAACAAATAAATTCCAGAGGTGGTTCAATTATGTCTACACAGAGAGGACTGGCTGCACGGGGGACTTTGCTTGAGGCTGTTCATATAGCAAGCTGTAGTTCGTACTTAAGAGTATGTGTTTATTGGGGATTGGGAGCAGATAGAGATTAAATGTGAGCACCAAAGGCCTTTAAGCCAGCCCTGGGGCTGCTTCTGCCTGGCTGTGTGTGTGAGATTTGGGCTGTGAACAGTCCCAGCTGAGAGGGGTGAATAGGACTTGGCCTGGCAGGGCTGGGCAGCCTGCATCTCCCTCCTGCCCGGTCTGAGGTTTTCTCTGGCACTCTCACCTCCCTGCACAGGATCACTCCCTCTGCACTGGGCCCCCGGCCCACAATCTTTCTGGCTTCTTTCCCTTCCCTTGCCAGCCTAGGCCTCCCTCCCAGGACCCAGGATTCCCATGAACACAACCAATCAATTCATGTCCTTCATTCATGGTGCCACCAGACTGCTCCATCCTGCACTGTGGGGCTGAGTAGAGCTGGAGGACATGATTCAGTTGAGTGCCTAAGGCCCTGCAGACCCTGTCACTGCCCCACTTGGCTGGGTCCCCAAACTTCTGTCTGTCCTAGGGCATCCTCTCTCCTCTCTCTTCTAAGCCTTGGCCCCATCTTTCTTGTCAGTCCCATACCCTCAACCCTACCAGCCCTCAACTCCTCCTTCAGAGCAGACAGGCTTTCAGAGGGGCTGCCTTCAGTTTTCCACTGCCCAAATAAACCCCATGTCTGCACCTTCTCTCCTCACCCCTCCACAGCCCCGCGGGACCCCAGGTACCGCCTCCTGCCCCCTCTTCAGCACCCTCCCTGTGCTGCCTCTGCTCGTTCCTTTCCCTCAGCCCAAACACTCTCCACTCCCCAGTCTCTCTCTCTCATCTGAGCAAAATGTCTTCCTTGACCTCTCGTGCCTCTCCGTCTGTTCCTCTTCCTTCCTGCACAATCAAGCTTCTGGAAGAGTCACCCACAAGCCCTGCCTCTACTTCCTCCCTGTACCCATTTCTCACCCCCTTACAGTCAGGCCCAGGGTAGAGCAAGGAGCCTTTGGGCCCAGCTCCGGGAAGAGCAGTGGGTACTCTGTCTTCTGGGTGAGGCTGGCAAGATGGAACCAAGGAGCCATCGACTGCCTGAGCTCCATCCACAAGGAAATCTCCAAAGTGATCTTGACAACACAGGCCTTGGGGAGAAAACAGGCCACTGAGGGTGACTGGGCTTGACATCCCTGAGCACCACTCAGGGCTGGTGCAGGGTTTGGGGAGGAGAGCCACCTCTCTGGCTTCCAGGAAAGGGCCTGGACTCTGCCTGGAAGGTGGGCAGGGATCAGGGCTGGCAGGGGCACCTCCAGGACATCTGTTTAGCAGGGGATTAGGGAGGTGACTGGTTGGGATGATACGTTTGCATGGCTCATGACACTGGTTTGAGAAAACATCAATGGTTTCTGTCACAGAATAGGAGGGGTCGTTGCTTATGGAGCAGGTGAGGGTGGGGGTACACGGCTCTCCAGATTACTCCCTGGCACTGCCCCTGGGGACACAAAATGTGAGGATTCCCTCCTGGAACAGGTATGTCCTCAGAGTTCCCCAGAAAACCCAGAGTTCTTCAAGCCCCAGACCATGGAATTAGATCCAAATGCTCAATCCCAGCATTTGTACCCCTCTGTCACCCATCACTGTTCCCTCTGCAAAGCTTGGCACTCAACAGATGTGGGGGTTCCCGTCCTGACTCCACAGCTTATGAGCTGTGATTTTACCTCTCTGAGCCTCAGAGTCCTTAATTTTAAATACTGTCAACAGTCACAGCATCACTGGGGGCTCAAATGAAATAGTGGATCTAGATCACTAGCCTAATATCTAGTGCACAGTAAGTATTTGCTCAGTGGGGCTTCTATTATCGCCCATAATTTTATCATAGATCAGCCAAACTCATGAGAAATGACCTCCCTTGCAAGCCTTGCTCCCTTCCTTTCTCCCTCCCTCCCTCCATTCATTCACTCATTCGCCATGCATTTACAAGGAGTCTCACAATGTGCAGGCACTTTTCTGGGCTCTGTCCTTTGAGGAGCCCCTGTTAGTGGAAAAGACAGATGAATATGTACACCCATGGGTCTCTGGGAAGACAAAGGAGGTCTCCAACCCTGTCTGTGGTATCAAGGAAGGCTTCCTGGAGGAGATAATTCTTTGGTGCAGTGTGGAAAGGAAAAGGCAGGTGCTCTAGGCAGAGAGACCTGCTGGAGATGTGGGACCTCAGAGTACCTGCACGTGTCTGTGTTTGCAAGTGCTGAGGGGCCCTGCAGGAGGTAAGACCATGGGGTCATTAGGTCCAGGCCCAACAGGTCTCAAAATGACAGGCTACACATGTGGCCTCTGCATTGAGGGTGCCAGCTGAAGAAAGTCCTCATTGGGAGACCCCTTTCTAAAGCAGGGCAGAGGCATGATCAAATTTGAGACTTAGAAGGTCCCTCGGGCTGCTAGTTGGATGATGAATTGGTTGTGGTTGGATTCAGAGAAAATAGAGCCTAAAAAGGGATTGTGGCCATAGAATGGGGAGCTCCAGGGACCAGCCTGTGGTAGACTCACGTCAAGGATCTCAAATGATAGGCTCACAGCAGTCTTCCCTGCCCCCTAACAAATCCTTACAGCCAGAGTACTGGAAAGACAGATGTCCCACACCAGTCCTCAGGTCACAGGTGGAAAACTGAGATCCAGAGCAGGCAAGAGGATGCTGTAGCCCTGCATGGAGCTTGTGGGGAGCCACCTATCTCTGTGTCCTGTCACCAAGCCTGCTGCTCCAGCCTGGCTCTCCTCTCCAGGGGCAGCAAAGGCATGGCTTTGATAGCGGGAGACTTGGAGGAGTAAAAGGATGACTTGCTCCAACTGCCAGACCCATGCAGGCCCTCCTCCATCAGACAGACTGGGGAGGGGAGCCCTTAGAGCTTCCAGAGTTCTCTCCTCTCCTTTGCACCCATTTTGCGGTGAAGGAAACTGAGACCAAGAGAGGAGAGACATTCGGTTCCTGGGATAGCACAACCATCTGGACATGCGATGTCAGCTGCAGGAGACAGAATACCTGGCCCCGAGGGCTGACCTTGCCCCTGGGCAGCTGGATTCACAGTTCCCGAGGACACTCAGCTGGTGAGGGGTGGAGCTCTAATGGCACCACTGTCTGGCTTCTGCCTGGCCCTCGTGCCCAGCACCATTTCCAGGAGTCACTTCCTTTCCATCCTAGCCTGTGTCTGTAAGCCATGGCTGAGCAGGATAGAACAGGAAGGAACCGTGTGCCATCTTGTCCAGATCACTGTGGATGTGGGCTGGTCCCTTCTTGGATGGAAGAGCCTGGGCCCCACCCTGCCCAAGGGAGCCAGATGTCCTCAGCACAGCTCAGCTAGTCTGTGCCCCACTGGCTCTTCCAGGGTGGGCTTGGGTGGTGAAGCCCGACTCTGGTTCTTGGAGTTTACAGACTTGACCTGGCACCTTGAGTGTCCGGTCTATGCTTGACCTGGACTGTACTAGGGCATGAGGATGGGCTGAGGGAGCGGATGAGCTGATATAGCAGACACAGTTACCAGCCATTTAGAGTAGTCAGTACCAAGTGCCTGCTGTCCTCTAATCCACCTGGAGAGGCCAGCAGGGCAGGACTTGCAATTTCTCTGGTGAAAAAACTGAAGTCCCACTTTATGTCAATCACCAAGCCCTGTTTGTGCTCCATTTTCACATGTCAGACTCCTCTTCTCTTACCCCATGGCCCCTCCTCCGACCTAGACCACAGCCTCCTCATGCTTTCTGGTTTTCCATCTCCAGGGCCAGTCCAGCCCCTTTCTGTGGCCAGATGGACCCTTGCTCAGCAAAAGTCTGACTTCACTGTTTCTCTTTCTACACCCTCTCTATATCTTCCCAGTGCCTGAGGATAAAGGCAAATCCAGTTCCTGTTGACCTCTCCACTCTCAACTCCCACTCCTGCCCCTTGCACGCGATCTGCTGAGCTCTGATTTACTTTCAGTTCCTGCTCTTCTTTTCCCCCTCGTCAGTGCTGTTTCCACCACTGGATTTCTGTCTCCCCACATCTGTGGCTGGTCAACTCCCATTGTAAACTCAGGGACAGGGGACGCCCAGGTCCTGCCCACAGGCGCTCAGTGGGGACAAGGGACATCTACCTGATGATCCATAACCCGAAGCCCCAGAGTCAGTGCCCCAGAGTCCTGCCAGAACACAGGCAGGGAGGGATGGTTCCACAGGAGAGAAAGCTTGGTGAGGAGGTGACAGTGAAATGGTCAAGTGTATGTGGAGGTAAAAGGCAGAGTCCGTGAGAGGCCTGTTGAAGGATGGTGAACAGAGCTGGAGCTGCTCTGCATGTGCTTGAAAAGAGGCCCAAACTAATAATGATGAAAATACGATTGTTGAAGACTTAGTGCGTGCCAGATGTGCATTGCCTCATTTAGTCCTCATAAGGACCCCGCAAGGTGGGACTGGTTATGATCTTCATTTTATACTTCTGGTGGGGAAACTGAGGCACAAAGTTTAGCTCAAGGTAGCACTGGGAGAAAGAATGACTCCTGGGCTATTCTGAACCGAGGCAGCCTGGTTCTAGAATGCATATTCTTAGCTCCTACAATAGAGCAGGGCTGGGCTAGGAAGGATTTCAGGTGGCAGGGAAATCCAGCCCCTCTACTGCTCTGACCCAACCTGCCTGGGGCCAAGACTGCCCTGGCCTCACCCTTCCATCAGTCACAGGGCCTCATAAATGCTGCGTCCTCTAGGAAATCTTCAGGGATCAAATAGAAGGATTCCCTCTACTTCTTCCAGGGCCCTAACAGGAAGCCTAAGGTAAGGGATACCCTTCTAAGCAGAACTTCCCAACCCTGGCTGCCCATCAGATTCCTGGACTCTTTCTGGGGAGGAATGTTTGCCTGTCCAGCATCTCTTCCTATTGGGAGCCTCTCACCCCATTCAGTGGAGATTTTCTTCATTCAAGGTGGTAACCAGACCCAGGATCCATCCAGACCCTTTGCCAGTGATTGGTTCAGGGGCAACCAATTAGAGTTTGCCCCAGGAATTTTTGTGGAATCAGCATGAAAGGTTCTCACTCTTTTTCTCCTGGATTATTAGCTGTGCGGACCATGAAAGCCTGGTGCTTCTGGAAAGAACTTGAGTGAGAATGTAGGAACCTGGTGGAAAGTCAGGAGAGAGCTGTTCATGGCATCCTTGTAAGTGCTGGATCTAGCCATGTCAGATCTAGGTCTACCTTGGACTTTTTATTTATATAAACTGATACACCTTTTCTTGCCCAAGCTAGTTGCATTTGTCTCTTGCAACCAAAATAACCCTGACCACCCAGACACCAAAAGCACAGGCAAGAACAATAACAGCAAATTAAGTAAGTTGAAATTTATCAAAATTTAAAACTATTGTACATCAAAAGACATTATCAACAGAGTTGGAAGGCAACCCACAGAATAGGAGCAAATATTTGCAAACTATATGTCTGATAAGGTATTAATATCTAGAAAGTATGAAGAACTCCTACAAACTAAACAACAAAAGAAACAACCCAATTCAAAAATCAGCAAAGGACTTAGATGTTTTTCCAAAGAAGATATACTAATGGCCAATAAGCACATGAAAAGATGCTCAACATTACTAATCAATAGGGAATGCAAATTAAAACCACGAGATACGACTTCACACCCATTAGGATGGCTGTTACTAAATAAAAAAAAAAAAGACCAACCTAGGAAATAAGAAGTGTTGGTGAGGATGTGGAGAAACTGGAAACCTTTGCATTACTGGTGGAATGTAAAATGATGTGGCCTCTGTGAAAAATATTTTGGCTGTTTATCAAAAAATAAGCATAAAATTACCATATAATCCAGCAGTTCTACTCCTAGAATTCCAACCAAAAGAATTGAAGGCAAGGACTCAAACAGAAGTTTATATATAAATGTTCATAGCAGCATTATTCACAATAGCCCAAAGGTAGAAACAAGCTAAACATCTGTAGATGGATGAATAGATAAATAAAATC